>NC_040892.2:4385000-4687500 GCF_900634795.4 Betta splendens | reverse complement strand
CACGTAAGCCTGCAGACCGGACAATGCAGCTGCATGCGCAGGCGTCTGTGCGTGAAGCTGCAGGCGTCTGCGCGTGTACCTGCAGGCGTCTGCGCGTGAACCTGCAGGCGTCTGCGCGTGCACCTGCAGGCGTCTGCGCGTGCAGGCGTCTGCGCCTGCAGGCGTCTGCACGTGCACCTGCAGGCGTCTGCGCGTGCAGCCGGGGTCTAAACGTTCTGCCTTGGCCTCCATCCAGGTGGTGGAGGAGCTGTTGTCCCGCAGCGGGGCGCTGGGCACGGAGGCGGCCAAAAGCATCGCAGACGCAGCCATGCTGGAGGTGAAGAGCATCTCAGTGGGCGACACGGTGGGTTTGAGCTTCAGTATGTGTAATGATGACTGAAGATAACCTGGATGACGTCATTGATGTCACACTGTCAATCACAGAAACCCGATGACTTCTATGAGGGCATTAAATTTGAGGATTTTCTCAAGGTGGGTGCACAAAACAAATCGTGATGTACTAAAAGTAGACGCCTGTAAACGTTAAACTCTCCCTTTTCCCCCAGTTGCTGAATGGCTTCGAGATCGAGTCGAGAATGAGCATCCGCTTTCTGAATATGGACGCGACGACGCTGTGTAAGTGAGGTCTGTTCAGTCGATGCAGGAAACTCTGAGGACTCGTAGTTTGACTCAACCAGCCACTGTGTAAAAGCTCTGCTTCAACCAAGGCCTCAGTCGTATGTTTATACTGCAGCAGATTTATTAGGAGCTCTTTATTTTATTGTAAGCAGTTAGGAGAGATACGCACGGTAGTAAAATCACAAAGCAATAATCAAATATCCTTGTCTGGAGTAACAGACAGTTTGAGTCTATGCATGCAAATCTTTACAGGTGTTTATGTGCATAACATAAGAAATTTACTCAATCAGGGAAGCATTTAAATGTTCAAGGTATATCACAGCTTTTATTGATCCAAATATGACGCACAATAAAAGCTGCAATGAAACTGGACACTGGACTCTGCTTCTGACCAGAATGAGTTAGTCCAAACAGATATGACTTGACTTCAGGATATCTTGGTTCAAGACTCTCAGAGTGATGCACAGTGCAGATAAAGATGCAGATTACATCATGTTTCCTGCAGCAACACACCCCTCAGAAATGTCTGTGGGAGCGGATGACTCAAAATAACCTTCTTCTTATTCCTGTGTATTGCCAAAAATACCCTCATGATATTAGTTTATATTTAAAGCATGATTAAATGGAAACTGTCAGTTGCGTTGATGAGCAGGTAAATATGAGGCAGCTGCGGTCGCGCTGATGAGTGCATTTCGTAGGTCTGATGAGAGAATGGAAGGGAGGGGGAAACAGGAAGTGGCGTCGGTCGAGCGGGCGGAAGCCGCACGCCTCCTGGTGGGAATCTGACCTCTGCTGCGTGTCATGTGACTTTCACATCAAGTTTGTCATCACTGTTAGTAGGAAATGCAAAAATCCTCCTCTGTCACAAAAATAGGAAGCGTAGAGGGCGTTAATGAAAATAACCACACGCGCAGAGTGGTTTCCGGATTTCGTGGAAAGCTGCCATTGAGAAATGTTGACGTGACATGCGCTGACCCCACTCGGTTGTCGTCCCACAGCAAAGTGGAGAAACCGCCTGTGAGGCTTTAAAATGCTACAGGTACGTGATGCTCAGCACTGCACCCAGACACCGCTCTGCTGTGCGTTATTTGCTCACAGCGCCCCCTGCAGGACATAACGCGAACAGTTCCATAATAATGCACCTGCTGTGATACTTGTGTCATTCCAGAAAGAATTAAATTTACAGATTAGATTTCTCTCCTGTATTCTTAGTTTTTTAAAACCCTAAACATCTAATTTAATTTTTTTAAATTAGAAATTAAATGAAAATTTATTTATTTAATTTTTTTTAGGATGCACCTTATTCATTTACTTGCTTTGCATATAATCTGTGCTGTAATCTTTACTGTGCTGATCAACATTTCTAAATTAGGACCTGTGTTCTTGTTCCTTCCCATCATCAACCAACACCCAACACAACCGCTCTATGACTACATCAGGAAACAATCGCTACCGTTTGCCAGTAATAAAGTGGACTAATGTCAGATCAGTTACAGCCGCTAACTAGTAACTAGTGCTGTTGCCCTCAGGTAGCCTCTATGTTTGTGCTTTAAATAGAGCAAAGCCATAACTATATAGGGAACTTGAATCATGACCCAGAGTGAATTCCCCGTCTACTTCCAGTTTCCTGACAGCTTGTGATTGACTTAAGCATTACAGCCTTTTTAAGAGAAGACTGTGTCTGTCTGCACAGATGACAAGCCGTTTGCCTGCGTCCCCTTCACTCCGCACTCATCGTCTCTGTGTGAGGATGCAATGGTGCACAATGACCGCACATACAGTGATCTGACCCACACCCATCCGCACCTTGTGACTGGCCAGACAAGCCGCCGGTTTCACGAAATCTTTCCTATCTGATCCAGCCTTGTGTTGAGCTCATGCGTCATCGTGAAGTGATATCACACCGTCAGCGTCTCAGCAGCTTCCTGAATTGCTCTTAAATCCTCTTCATGGACTGCTTTTGTGTTTTTAATGTCAAAAGCACAGCACTGATATAATGAGATTTCGTGTGGAGCCAAACAAATTAAAGGTCGTGAAGAAGTGCAGCTGAAAAGCATCTTTAATAGTCACCTGTACAATATGTTTGCAGAAATATGAAATATATAGAGTTTAAATATATATATAGTCTTCAAAATGATAATAATGACACTTTGCACCTTTTCTTCCAATATCTCTTCTTAACCAAAACAAAAGATAAATTAATAAATAAAATAACATAAATAGAATCCGACACTCTGATGAACCAGCCACCTTCTAAAGTCTTTATCAGCACAGTGAGTGTAAGCAGGGAGTGACTGACCAGCTCATCCTCAGAAGAAGAAGAGCGTGTTCACCGCCATCCTCCTCCTGCAAACGTGGCCTCTCAGGTCTCTCAGCTCCCTGGAAACGTTCAACAGGAGCTTCTTGTACGTCTTGAGGACGGCGCAGCCGTAGACCTTCTGCTGGAACACGTTCTGGGGGGGCGGTAGTGTTGTGGGACCCCCCGCCGGCTCCGGCACCGGCAGGTTGGGATAGAGGCCCTGATAGAAGTCGCTGACCAGGGCGGCCAGGTTCCGGCTCCGGGCGCGGACGGTGGAGAGCTCAAACATCAGGGGGCTCGCCGGCGGCTGCAGGTCCGTCTGCTGCTCGTACACGCGCTTGAAATGCGGCACGAAGGCCTTCAGGTGCGCGTAGATGCTCGCTATGCGCTCCGAGGGCTCCAGGCCGGAGATGATGGCGTCCGGGATGTCGCTGACGGACACAGTGCAGAGGAGCTCCGACATCTCTCCCTGAGAGGCTTTCTGCAGAGCATGAAGAAGAAATGATTCGAAATTAAAAGATTAAAAAGGCTCAGTGCTTTAAAAGAGGCATTTCTGCGGGGGAGAGCGTGGGTCCGTACTCACATAGGTTCTGATCAGGTCCGTGGTTTCTTTCTGCAGGAGATAGGTGACCTTCAGAGTACGCTTCAGGGAATTCCCACACTCTGGGTTTCTGCTCGCCGCCACGGTTCTTGTTATATCAACAGCCATAACCAGCAGGAGGGAGAGGAACGCTGAGGGAGAAAGGCACCGGTCAGCCACGGTTACCTGACATCACACCCACAGGGGAAGTTTACGCCGAAGCCACAGTCGAGGCCGTGAGCGGTAGCGGTACAGAGACAGATACAGAGACAGAGACAGATACAGAGACAGACAGATACAGAGACAGAGACAGATACAGACAGGGAGCAGTTCTGCTGCTGTCAGTGCTGGTTAACCATCATCACAAAAGTGGCTTCAAACTTTGGCTTAAAAAATACAAAGTGCTGTGAAAATAAATTTAAAAAATAGAACTTCAGCCGAATTCAAAGCAACGACCACAGCAGCATTTACAGAAAACAGTGCATTCTCTCCTATTCAAGGGTCAGATCCCTCCAGTGACACTTACTGGTGGCCGGTCCCATTGGCTGCTGGAGACGCAGGCTCTTTACATGACCGCTCATTCTCCTCTCCGTGTCACAGGCGAGCTGCGCCGACTTGTCATAATCACACTCTTTTGAGAACTTTTAAGAAACACAGAAACCACAGTTTGTCATAGGAGGAAATGACGTGCACTTTGTGAGGCAATCAAATTTCCCAGAATCTTCTTTTTTTCTCTGTCTCTCTGTTTTCTCTTCTATATAAAAAAGAGGGCAGTGCCCCCGCGTGTGGACATGCATGTAGGGGCAAGTACACGTGACCACGGTGTGTAGCAGAAACCCTTTAAAGCCACTTCCTCTTTTTTTGGAAAAAAAACACACATGTATCTGGTATTCATTTAAACTGCACGTGAACCTGCTGAATTAAAAAAATGTCTGACACGCATTAAAACCATTTATTCAACTTAACCTTTGACACGGTTCATCCGCAGGGGAGCTCCCTGCTGCCCCCTAGGGACCGAAGGTGAGAAGGTGAAAGGATTGTGGGCTGGAAGATGGGGGGGTTGTTCCCCGTGCACAAATATTAATATTAGTATGAATTAGTATTGATTGCCCTGACAATTAGCAATTAATCTGGTAAAATAATGACTAATGACTCGTGTCTTGTGTGGCCATTGCGCAAGAAACTGGCCAGGTCACGGGAAACGCGTTTCTCAATCAGAAACTACTGTACGTCAGCGGAGGGTCCGCGTGAACTAACTCAGACAGCAGTGGCGCCGTCATTTCACCACAAGTGCGCTGCAAGCTTCCGTGTTGCCATCGGGCGAGGATGCTCCTGTTGTCACACTCGGCGTGAACTGCCTTGTTTGGCCTTTGAAGGGGAAGAGGGTGGATGTAGAGGGAGGGCAGTAACACAAAGCTGGGTTTTCGCGTGTTGTCTCATCCTGAGGAGTCACGGCCACTTCTGCTTGAGGCCCGGTGAGAGGTCAGATCGGGCCCGTCTGCACAACAGGCCCGTGTGGCTGCCTGCAGGTTGCCCTCGCCCTGAAACTGAAAAAAGCTCAACCGGGGCCGCGACGATTCCTGCCTTTCTTGTTGCAAGCGCATCTCGCGTTCACATATTCTCCCTCGATGCTACGTAGAGAAAAGGCAAACCACCGACTACTCGAGAAAAAGAAAGGGGAAACTCAACGCACCACAGCCCTGTCAGCACTACTTCAGGCAAAGGCCAACCGCCCGTTTGCCATCCTCGGGGCTTTCCAGTTGCCCAGGGGATAGAAGTGGGGTTGTGGTGAGGCAGAATGAAAATTCAAAGAAACTACAGCCAGATTCCTCCCAAAAAAGAGAAGAGGAAGCCAACAATAAACACCTGAACACAAAAAGGTCTCCTCTAAAAGGCGCCAGAAAACGCTCACCTCCTGTTCTTGTCTCAAAGTTCCACTTTGCACTCGTTATGTTGGACCCGCGTGTAGTAAAAGACATGCACATGCATTTGGTACAATGTAGGTCAGCGCTGTCAAATGCACCAAAAAAAGCTAAGGTGAAAAATCCTGCACCACAAGAAAGAGCATTACGAGGAAACTCAACCACAAACAATAACAAATGCACTGTCATACAACGCAGACTGTTGGCACACTGTCTTTGTTCAACAGAATATGGTTTATTTCGTATTTTAACTGCACAGGAAATGGTGAATACGGTTGTGTAAGAAAGTCCCCTTTTTTCTAACTAAATACATCTTTCTAGTAACTTCAGTGTCACACAGGTTCTTGGCAGCTGGACTCAGACGAGCAGCTTCTCCAGTCGCGGAGGTTCCAGCCGCTGTGGAAGCTCGTCTGGGCCCCAGAGAGGCTTCAGCGGCTCCACCGGCACACACTCCCTACGCGCCCACGCGTCCGCGAGGCTTCGCCTTGTGATCGCAAGGCTCCACGTCCCCCACCAGGGGGCTTCACGAGGCCAAGCCCTGCGATCACACGAGGAGGCCTCGCTGCACACGAGAAAGTTGCCATTGAATTTCGAAAAAGGTTTGAGAAAGTGTTAAAAGCTAAAAGATCTGGAAGAGCCGCTGGACTCCAGATCGCAAACAGAACCAGTCCAGAATTCAGAATTCCAGAATTTGGGTGTTGACGGGTAAACCAACAGCCTTTAGCTTCTATTGCCATTAGAAATTGGACCACAGACGTCGTTACTGTGTTGGTTCGGGGGACATCTTCCACCTTTCAGCCCTATGAGGAACACAGCTGGACATTAGTACAAGCTGTGGCTAAAAAAAAAAAAAAAAAAAAAACAGGGTTCAGAACCACCACATTAAACAATGTTTCAAAAAATCGTCCCGTGATAAAATAGTATTTATTTTTTCATACATATATTTCACTTTTATAGGGTTTCACTGCATGGGGTACTCTAAATATGTCATAAGCATTTGAAAACTTAGCAGTGTTTTGACTCAGAGGGGGGTCCAAAATGTTTCAAGTTTACATTTTGTAAAAATCTATCTCTCCAAGACAAAACACTACAAGGCTAAAGGTGGCATTAGAAATTAAGCACCAAACAATTATCTTTCCATTCAGTAGAAAAGGAAACATTGTGCAACCTGTTCAGTGACGTAAATCTGATCATTAGAAAGGAACTGGGCGACTGTGGTCTGGACCCATGTGTCGGCGTGTTGTGTTGTTGCAGAACCACTGACTTGTAAAAAACCAGCACGCTGATATTGTGTCTGCAGCTTCACTGATCAACACACACACACACACACACACACACACACACACACACACACACACACACACACACACACACACACACACACACACACACACACACACACACTGTATGAGAGTCCAGAGGTCTATTATATAGGACCACATTTCTATATTATAAAACAAAAAAAATGAAGCTAATCTCATCGTTGAGCTCCGTTAGTGACAGAGCGGCGCGTCTGCTTGTTCTACCTATAGTCTCATGTACAAATATTCATATCAAAAGTTAAACACCACAATTCTCACCATTTTCCTTTACAAGAACTCTGATTAGTGAACATTAAATGATTCACACGTTTGGATGAAATCGAAAGGAAACGGTGCGCGGGCCTAAATAAAACAGAACGCATCAAACACGGAACCAAAATCTGCTTCAGGCACAACTTAAATAAAGGCATTTGTGAAATCATCATATCAAATATGGCGCTTATGTCCAGTATCCATAGGCTTAAAAAAATGCAATGACCACTTTTATTTACAAACAGCTAAAACCTCTGACAGATTCATGCGTCACTTCACAACCTGAATTTGTCCTTAAAGTGCATGCAATAATAAGCAGATTCACCACGTGGGATCTGGAGTCGTGAAGATAAACCGGTTTATCAAGCTAATGCCAATTGAGCCTACATATCAAATGAAAGAGAAAGTAAGACCTAGTCAGAAGAGTAAGGGACCACAGTATACTGTATGCATAAGCACAATATGGAAGTATGAGCCAAAATGAAACAACTCTGACTTTATCCAGTGACCCCATACAGTAATATTCACATTCAGAGCATCAAACGGAACCAAACCAAAGGAAGTGGTAAAAAAAGACGAAGCAGCTTCACACCAGGGGGGCGTGTGCATCTCACATTCCACGACGTCCCTCCACGGAACACACACGAAGCATCGCATGAACGTGATGGGTTTCTACTCAAACATATCAAAGTGCCCATTTTACGAAAATTTCCTGATTTAGTCAATTCATACCAAAAAGGAAACGTGGAGGGAAAGGAGTCCGTGTTCAACGCTGCTTCTCGGTGGCGCTTGGGTTTTTATTGACGACTCGTCGCTTTCACCCCCCCCCCCCCTTCGAGTTCTCGTTGCACGGAGCGCCGTCGATTCGAAGGTGCAGTATCTAAGGGAGGGAAAGCGGCGGGAGGAAGTGGTCCGGCTTGTGGCGAACCTCCAGTGGGAACGGAAACGCGCGGTCCTCTGGGGGTACATCCACTTTCATCTGGTGTCCTCTTTGGGGAAGTCCAGAGATCCCAGGCTCCCGAAGCCGAGGCTCCTGCTTTCGGCGTCGAAAGTGTTCAGTTCCCGGTCCTGGCGCTCCAGCAGCTGCTTGATCCTCTCGGTGCGCTCCTTCTGGAGGGCGGCGAGTTCCTCCTCGACCTGCAAGAACACGGAGCGTTACTGGGCCCTCGGAGCCTACCCTCAAACCTGTACCCCCCCCCCCACCTACCTTCTGCTCCAGGTGCGCCCTGCGAATGGAGACCTTCTGCTCCAGCTTCTGGTCCTCGCGCTCGTGCTGCGTCTCCATCTCCGACTGGGTTTTCCTCTGGTAGGCGTCCAGCAGCTCCATCTCCTGCTTGAGCTGCTGCTTCAGCGCTTGGCACTCGATCTCCTGCTCGGCCTCCAGTCGCATCTGGGGACCGGTAGGAAGGGGGGTTACACACAAACACCGGCCTCTGGTACCAAACAGAGGACCATCGGACCCTCGTACCGCCTGGGACGCCGTCATCTCGTTGATGCTGTGCTCGTACTGCTCGGCCAGGACCGCCAGCTTGCGGGTCTGCTCCTCCTTCAGGTTCTTCAGGATGCTCTTGTGGTCCCCTTTGGGAGAAACCTCCAGCTGGTGGTTCCTAAGGGCCTTGTACTGTTTGTTCTGCACCTTGCAAGTGTCCTGGAACTGTTTCTTGATCTGCACCTCCAGCGTCTGCGCAGGATTCAAGAGAAGAACACAACTAACTAGACCTCAGACGCAGACAGAACCTCCTCTCCACAGCAAATGGAGGGGATTGTGGTACCTTGAGGTTTCTGGGCTGCTGCCGCTGCTCCAGGCTGTGCTTCCTGTGCAGCTCCCTCTGCCGCCGGCCATTGTACTCCTCCTGGTTCTCCAGCTCCGTCTGGTGCTGCAGCCGCATGAGCTCCACGCGCAGCCTCTGCAGCATGTGCAGCTGCCGGCGCTCCAGGTCCTGGGTGGACTCGTCCTGCCGGATCATCAGCGCGTGCTCCATCTCCTTCTGGGTCCTCTTCTTGTTCAGCTCCTGGAACATGGCGAGTCTTTGACCTCACATGCTTCGTTATGACACTTTGCAACCTTTGCAACGCGGACGTCACCTCTCTGAGCTGCTCCTGCTCGAACTCGTGCTTCCTCACGAGGCTCCGGCGCTTCAGGGCCCGGCAGCTCCGGTCGTAGACCAGCCTCTGCTGGGCCCGGAAGTGGGCCTCGTCCTCGGCCTGAGAGTGCTGCATCGTTTCCTTGTGCCTCGACAGGCGCTCCTGCTTCTCCTCCTTGGGGGTGCACGGGTCCTCGCTCATCTCCTTCACACATCCAAAAAAAGAAAACACAACACAGTGAAACGCGCGGTTTCTACGATCTGAGAGCGACGTCTGAGAATGGGAACGCTGTGTATTTACGTCTTTGATCTTCTCCTTGCAGAGCCTGTACTCCTTCTTCTGGTCGTCTAGAAAGGAGGTCAGCTCTTTTCTTTGCTGGGCAACAATCTGTTGCTGTATCCTCCTCTCTTCTGCTGCGACCGATTTCATCTGTGCAGGAGAAAGGACAGGGAAGGATCACGCCTGTGCAAACGCTGCTCGGCCTAAACTGAATGAACTCCCCCCGCGGTGTCCGCCTCATTCATAAACACCACCCGCCGTGGAGCCCGTACCTCTTTGTCCGTCTGAGCGACGTGGCGCTTGGCCAGTCTCTCCAGCTCAATGTAAGTGTTGTTCGCGTGCGTCTCTAATTCCTTCTGCAGCCGGAGCCTGTGCTCGTCCATCTCGGCCTTTAGCCTGTTCTCCAGAGCGATCAGCTGCTTCTGGTGCTGCCGCCGCATGCGCTTGTACCCAGACATCTGCACCCGCAGCTCAAAGTCCTGCTCATGCTCCTGGATCTACCTGATGACCTACACGGGGGGACGGGAAGCAGGAAGTGAAAGACACAGAGCAGGCGGGAGGGAAAGGAGCCCCGCGGCGGCGACCGACGGCCGCTCGGCCACAGGCTGTGGCCTGCGATCGGACCGCGACGATTCACCCCGACGGAACGCATCACGACCAGCACCAGCACTGAGCAGAGCCCAGAGCGGCTTCAACAGAGGTACCAGTTTAAACAGGCACTCATTGGTCCCATTTGCATTGAGAACCACTTTGGATGCATACATGAAACAGCTACTGCATTTATTCACACAACCCCTCCTTTTGTCTGCAATGTCAATATGTAGACTCAGACCTGTCTGTAGAAATCTGGAGGAGAATCAGGGGAATATGTGCCTTTTCATGATCTGTGACAACAACCAAGGCTCAACGTCGGGCGGATTTAAATGGAATACGCATAAATGTAGATTTATAAAAAGCAGCGGCAGAGAGGGAGGCTGAGGATGGAAAAAAATGACACCCATTAACAGGATCTGGTTGCCATGACTACAGATGTACAGCTGAGAACACAGACACCTCTTCCCTCCCCTCCCCTCCACACACGCACACACGCACACGCTCACACACACACACCTCGCCAGCAGCACGCACATACGCACTGGTACGCGCGCGCACTCACGCGTTTTTTGTTTTTTTGTTTTTTTCTTGCAACGCAAACGGTGGAGAGAGGGAAGCTGCGTACCAAAGATGCTGATTTGACGGTGGCAATGTGTTCACAGATCTTGCAGTCGTGAGACCGGCTCTTGTGAGAATTAGGCCGCAGCTCTGGCCTGGTGTCCCTGTGCACAGCCTCATCCCTCACGCAAGCATGGTCCTGCAGGGGGGGAGGAAAAGGAGGAGATAGTGGGGCTGGGAGCTTCCCAGGCCCTTCGCACTCGCTGTTTCTCGCAGAGCCGCTATTAGTGCCGAATCTCCCTGAATGCAGCACGCATCCAGCGTTAAACGCATCCTTCTCCCGCTTGCTCTCCCGCTACTGTCTGCAAGTCCTTCCTATGAGAGAAAAGGGCATAGCCAAACAATTGCAGGCACCACTGAGCAGGCAGTTACTGGATGTAGTCGCTTTTTTTCTGGCGTCCCCCTCTTCCCAGAGAGGAGGAACCAAATGGCTCCGGTGGGTATGGGTGAATTATGCAATGCCTACCATTGATAGTCGCAGAAAGGCAGCAAAGCGACGATTTTTACTGCCACTCTTCTTTTCCATTTTAGAAAGCAAGAAACGTTTTGGAGGAATAATACTTTCCGCGCGTTCCCATGATCGTGCGTGGCGCCGTATGTAGAAATATGTGAACCCGACGAGACGCATCCAACCATGGTTTCCCTTCAAACGTGCCCCTCGACGATCCGTTTGTATTCCACTCGTTTTTCTGTCCTACATTCACGGCGCACTTGGTCATGGTAGGTGATTCTGGTGCCTTCTATTCATCTCTTGCCTCTGTCCCTCGTTTACACTCCCCCTTTCGTTAAAGAGACACCGCAATACTACGGGCACGTCTCACCAGCCTGAAGTTGTCACCGTCTGTCTTCGCGGATTCGAGAGTCTGTCCGTGTCCTTGGGAAATTTGAGGCGGATCATTTAGATTAAAGTCTACGTTATTGTTGCCGTGCACGAAAAACGCGTCCGTTTAGTGTAAATAAAATGCAAATGGATCAATAATAAAAATTAAAAAAATCAATTCATTACTGCTATTACAATTCTAAATAATTTGTTTGTCTTTTTATCAAAGCAGAGCATAAATACAGAGTCTCCTCTGGTCGAGTGTGTGTCCACTCTGTTCAATAGGAAACGTGTCTTGTTGTGCAGTCAGGTCATTTTTAGGCTCAGATCTTTGCGGTCCAATATTTACATTTATGGGCTGCGTGTTGGTTTTTATCTGTTGATTTCATCTGTTGGTAGATGGTAGATGACAGGCTGCCTCTCAGCATCTGAACATGAACATCAGAGATGGGACTGCAGCAAAGAAGGCCCAGATGCTGCATGTTACTGGACGTGATCAAGCATTTAACATATAATATGTTATAGCAATTCAAACTCAAACACTGCAAGCAAACTTTAATATTTATTTCCATTATAGCACTTATCCACGTGACCACCTATGACATACTGTGCACAATAAATCCAGTGACATTATGTAATACCATGTCTGAACACTAGGGGTCGCCGTTACCTTTTAGGTCATTTCCACTAACACTGTACCTCAGCACTTCCCTTTCTTCTAACCATTGCCTTTACAGAGTTTCACCTATCACCTAGACTTGATATAATATAAAATAATAGAATATAATAATATATGTATATAATTCTCTAGAGTAAAAATTGCTTGGTTTTGTTAGTCTTTTGACACACTACACTGATTTTTCGAAAAGTAAAATTTAACTAAATCTAAGTAATTTCTGTTTATAGAGTTACACGAGTTACTACGATGACTATGAATTACATTATATGTTAAAATATAATCGTACAAAAGTAAGTGCTGTGTTAAACTTTAGTGGCAGAGATACAATTTGAGCAGTAAATCAGTTTTCTCAAGCTGTAGAACTCCATTTCCTGTTTGTTTGATGGTTCTTTAGCCGTCCTGCTTCTCTTTGACCTGAACCGGTATCACCAGCTCCCTGGACGGGTCAGCGTCGGGAGCGCCGGGAGCTCCGTGGACGGGCGCGTCCACCGACAGGACCCCGTCGCCAGAGAGCGATGAGCTGATGTGCTGCAAGTCGACGCCCTGTGGGAGCCTGCAGAAACCAGTGCAGCGTTTATCACCTCGGGACGACCGCGTCCTCACATAACGGAGCGGCGGCATTTCTGCACGTGTCAGCAAACCTACTTGTATTTCCGCGTGAAGCATCTCGATGTCATTTCATGCTCATCTCGTTTTTCCTTGTGATTGCCTTCAAAGTAAAAGCCAGAAATACTTTGAGCAAGGATGAAATAACACATGTAAGGTTCCAGGCAGCGTCTGCAGTACCTGATATTTGCAGGTAGCCCTCCTTGGTTGTGATGGTGATCTCCTCCGGTGAGAAGTGGCTGACGTCCAGGTTGACCTTCCAGCCGCCCGGTCCCGTTTGGACCTCCGACACGCCAGCCTTCAGCCTCCTCAGAGCCTTCTGGCTCAAGGCCGTGTGGTGCCGACCCCCCAGCGGAGGCAGAAGGGCGCTCCGCGCGTCCGCCGGCCACGAGAACGATTCCAGCCTCTTCTTTGCCCAGTCGAGCCAGTCCCGATCACGCGGCTCCAGAAAGGGAGGGAGCCCGAGGTCCCGGGCGAGGATGCGACTCGGCTGCGTCCAGTTTGGAAAGGAATCCCATCCCACATCACGGCGGAAAATGGGCCGAGGTAATATTTTATTTTGTTCGCCCATGTCCTAGAAAAGGAGCTCAGGTTGAAGGAAAGGGATGAAGCAGCAGCCTGTAGCTCCCCCCCGACAGACAAGTCCAGATTGATGGCCTGGACACTGAACAATAGAGCGGCTGTGTCTCTGCTCTGAAAACACCACACAGTAAATTGAAAGTAAACAGTCGGACCGAGGACCAGGCTCATTTGGCATCTGTGTTCCTCCACCTCACACTTTATAAGCTCAGCTGACTCATTTTAGCACTTGTCCAGGAGAAAGCGTGATATAAGGGCTGAGAGCGGCTGCATGTGTCACACTTCAGGGTGTGACTTCTTCGTTGCCCCGGGACCTGGAGAGGAAAATGCCAATTATTTGTATTTATATCTCTGGAGAGTCTGTGACAAGTTGTTGGAGGGTGACTGTGGACGCAGGGGGAGGTCAGCGCTTTCAGCCCGCGGCCTCTGCAGTCCTGTCACATACCGCCGCCCTTTGTCCGCGGTCCCGTGTTACGCGAGGGAACAGCGCGTGCAGTCAGAAGCGCACAGTAAGCAGCAGTGGGCAGTAAACAGGTTAAGAAATGAATGCAAAACATGTTTACTTCCAGCGCAACGTGACAGACGGACAGGCTGACGCGCTGGAGGGCCGGTGAGGAATTTTACGTTGTTGTCATGTTGAATAATTGATGAAACATGCTTCGGAGGAATTAATCCAGAAGGCATTCGCCATCAGAGAGGAACGGTGTTTAATAAAGACTAAATCTCTGAAGCACTCAAAAGCATCAGTCCAAAAATACTGTACAGATAAATACTGAACTAAATGTGATGTGAGTAATAATTTGATAATAAACTAGAATAAAATCAGCTTTTAAAGTTTGATTATAAAGTAGGGGAGTTACAATTCACCTTCATTATCATCAGCTGGTAAAAATCATATACATATGAGGCTTAAACAGACTCGCAGAGACATCACGTGCTTTAAATCAAGCAAATAGAAATAGCATGAGAGGATAATGAGACCATAACATGGAGTGCGCGGCTGACAGTAGAAGCTGCCGGAGCTGGAGTGAATGGAGGCAGCGTTCGGTCAAACGTCCTCAGAAAGCCGCACCCGGCGCGTCCTCCTCTGAACGAGCGTCGGCCTGTTTTCTGAAACGACACCAACACATTTTCTTTGAGACTTTCCCATAGAAAGAAGCGCAAACAGCATGTGACACGCGTGCTGCACCTTTTCTTCTGACGCCTGGAGTGCAGGACGATCGTCGTCATGATGACTGTGAGGGCGAGCGCTCCGATGACGGAACCGGCCACGATCCCCGCCACGTTACCTGCAGCACCACAGGGACACTCACTCGGACCTCTCAGCTTCCTCACTCACAGCTGTGGTGGTGCCTTTGGGTCAGAAAGGCTCTGACTGATCATGTAGATCCTAACATTAGCTACTGAAGGCATCCTCATCAGCGGTGGAATCCTTTAATGACCCTTGAACTGTGGAATATAACTCGTTTTAAACTAGACCAGAATGAATGTGTCTCCACCCGCGGTTCTTCCTTCTGTCACAATAACAGAACCACGATCGCCCACGTCGGTTAGAAAACAGTGCCCTCTTCTGACACCAGCCTGCAACCATCGGGTGATGCCCCCTCCTTGTAGCTCAGCTTTAATGATTTACATGTGATCAAGACTGCAGCGCTGATTTGTTGGATCAGATGCACACACACACACACACACACACACACACACGTTCACATAAGTTTGATTTTATTATTGATCCGTACTGGGAGTTACGCAGGTCGTCTCCTCTCCGGACCACTGGCCATTGTGGCAGACGCGCTCCGAGGATCCTCGGAGAGCGTAGCCTTCGTCGCAGGAGAACCGAACCCTAGCTCCTTGTAGATACGTGGTCCCCTCCTTCTTCCCGTTAGTTGGTGGTGAAAGCCATCCACAGGAGATCACTGCAGTGATCAGACTCTGACATCAAGCAGACGCTGTGTGTAATAATCACCGGGCCTTTTCTTAGGTCTCACCTGGCCTTAAATCGTCCACAAGTGACATGTGACTGTGAAACGACGCCTTGGCAGCTTCTCCCATCGATGCACTACGACCTACGAGAACATCAAACCTGCCGCGCACAGGGATTAAAAACTCCAAGCATTCACCCAGTTTATTAGCAGAAAAGCAAATGCTCCCAGTTCCCTCTACCTGCAGAAGCGAGAGCCCTCTCCAGAGCAGATCTGAGACGCCTCGTTGGCTAACGGGTCGTCTGGACTCTCAGGAATCCAGAACTCTGGGATGAAGTCGGGGTCGTGTCTGGGAGCATTATAATACTCGTCCAGAAGCTTCTGTGAGTCATACGTGAACAAGGCAGCGTCGTGGGATACGGCCCCTGCAGAACGGAGCAAATGTCTGCTTCATCTAATGATCTGATGATCAAATAGTTGAGTCTAATCTTCTCTGTTTTCTCTAATAGACAGTGTAAAGGACAGATTTCTCACAGCTGGCCCCGAAGCTGAACAGATCCTCAGGGTCGCTGTGGTTCCGTACGGGTTGACCGTCGCTCAGAACGAGGTCGTCGGCGGCGGCGCCGTTCATCTTTCCCAGCAGGCCGAGCGTGTCGCCCGCGAACGCGTCCGGCAGCAGCACGCTGGTCGTCAGGGTTCCCGCCCTCAGACGCACCTCCACGCCGGCGCCGGACGGAAACATCACGGTGACGTTGGTGGAGGTCGGGGAGAACACGGAGACGCCTGCAGCAGGAACACGCGTGACGGAAAGCTTGTGGTCCACGCGTACGGGACGCGACGGTGGGTCCGACCGGCACCTTGCAGGTCCATCCAGCTCTGCTCAGCGAAGGAAAGGCCTTTTTGATCGCGCAGCACCTCGAGGCCGTTTGGACCCAGACGGACCTCAACCACATCAGAGGACGCTTCCTTCATGGCCACGGCCGTCATCTTTGTGGCGTTATTTTTTATTCCTAGTGATGAAAAGAGGGAATTATTATAGTTCTTATGTGTGTGATATTTTATAGTTGTGCCACTTGTGAAGGCTCACCCTCCACAGGCTCGGTTCTGCCCTGGACTGTCAGCTGCTTCTTCGCAGAGCTCACCAGGGTGTACTCCCCTTTGCCGTTGAACGAGTAGCTGACGCCGTCGAAGGTGATGAAGTGGGGGTCTCCGAACACCACGGCTGGCGGCGCAGGGAGAGCAGTGAGCGGCGCGCGCTGAAACGGCAGGAGCGGCGGGATGCGGATGCGCTCACCTGAGCCGGGCGGCCGGTAGCGCCGGCAGTCGCTGGACGGCCGGTGCTTGAAGTAGTAGCGGCAGTGGTCGGACCACAGGCAGCAGTAGTAGAAGCTCAGGACGTCGTAGACCCAGTGGGACTGACCCGGGACCCGGGGGGGGCTCCTGAAGGGCGGCGAGCCCCAGTCGTGAGCCCGGTCGGGGGTGCTGCCCCCAATGGAGTCCGCCGTCAGGACCTGAGCCCCGGTGCTGTCGTAGCAACACTGCTGCCCCGCTGCATAGGTGGGACTGTTGATGGACCCCGAAAGATGAAGAGCGGTCGTCACATAATGACCTGATGACTGATGTTAGACTTTAGATTCATTCATTCATTTGATCTATGGAATCTGAAGGAGGACCTGGCCTGGATCGCCCTCACGCAGTGAACGCTCCCCGGGTGGTAGGTGCACACGCTCCCCTTGTCGATGTCGCAGCCGTAGTCAGTCTGAGGACGGAGACAGTGGCGTTTCTGGTCTGTGTGGTGTCACTTCCTGTGTGCGGCCTCGCTCCCACTCACGTGGAACCTCCCCGTGTCCGCCCGGGCCTGGGCCAGGGTGCAGGGGCAGTCGACGATCTCGCCGAGGAAGCGGGGCAGCTCGCCCTCCAGCCGGTCCCAGGCCAAGCACTTGTCCAGGGCCCAGGCCGCGGAGTTGTGCCTGAAGGCGTCCTCCAGGTGCCAGGCCAGAGCGTGGTCCTCGGTCCACGCCGCTTCCACGTTCCTGCGTGAGACAGACAGACGCTCGACTTTGCCGCGATGGGGGGGCTCTGGCGCCGTCGCGTCACTACTCACCACGCGCCGTCGGGGTGGCGGCTGCCGCTGACCCGCACGGAGCCAACCTCCCACGCCGACAAGCCTTTCTCCGCCGGTTTGGGCAAAAAGCTGAAGGAACCGTTATTGGGCTGGTCCTTAGCAAGCGAGTACAGATAGGTCCACTCGCCCCTCCAGGTGTCGGAGTAGGGATCTCCTACAGAGAGACCACCCGTGTTATGAAGTCACTCACCCAGTGCATATACAGTATGTTGTACCTGTACTCGCCTGTCTCCCGGTACCCCCACAGCTCTACGTTGACCCGCTCCGCTCGGACCAGTGAGGTGTTCCACATCATCTCCAGGCGTCCTCCCACGGTGGGGGTGCCGTAGTACTGCCATTTGGTGGAGTTGACCAGAATGGCCTTAAGTTTATTATCTAACTTCCCCGTGTGTACTGCGTTTGAATGACACATGCCAAACATTAGTGTTGATTCATCAACAAATTGACCAAATTACCTGGTCTGTTGTGGAACATGAACAGGACATTGTGTATGAGAGTACCTGAGAGCCAGGCTCCATCTCTACTGAATGTAGTGCCGTTGTCTGAGGAGATCTGCAGAGGAACCCACCCTGTCTCCATCAGCAGTGGGGAGATGCAGTGACCTCGGCTGCGTTCATCCACGTACCCCACGGTGGTGATGTCATGGTTGAACCTGCCGTCACAGAGGAAGCTGTCATGTGTGTGTGTGTGTGTGTGTGCGTGTGTGTGTGTGTGTGTGTGTGCGTGTGTGTGCGTGTGTGTGTGTGTGTGTGTGTGTGTGTGTGTGTGTGTGCGTGTGTGTGTGTGTGTGTGTGTGTGTGTGTGTGCGTGTGTGTGTGTGTGTGTGTGTGTGTGTGTGTGTGCGTGTGTGTGCGTGTGTGCGTGTGCGTGTGCGTGTGCGTGTGCGTGTGTGTGTGCGTGTGCGTGTGTGTGTGCGTGCGTGCGTGCGTGCGTGTGTGTGTGTGCGCGCGCACGCTTCAGGATGAAAGCAGGACTCGTACCTGCATACGATCTGGGAGCTCTCATTGAAGCTCGCATTAAGAACGACCAAGTCTGTCCCACCGAGTATCGTCCCAGAATACGGACGGACGTCCACACAGAACTCCTTGTAGTCGGTGCAGCAGCCTTGGAGGGACTCACACGTCGGATGACACGAGCAGGAGTCCAGTTTAGTCCCACACTTCCCTTCACACGTCTGTCCTGTGGATAGAGGAGTTCAACCCTCGGGGCTAAATCAGCACAGAACCCATGAACGCAGACATACTGTACCTACCAAACGTCCTGCAGAGACACGAAGCCAAAAGGACGAAGGTTAAAGCGGTGAATCGTTCCATTCTGAGAGTGAGAGCGTCTCCACGTTTGTTTAGTTTTGGTGCGGCTTCATATAGTGTCATTTAAACTTTGGCCCTGTGTTTACTGCCCTTACTCCAGTTCAATCATCAACCAGAGATTATCTTAACAACGTGACCACCTTTGACCATCTTTAATATCGCGAACACCAGTGAACATACAGTTATTATTACCAGTATTATGATTTCACATGTAGAGAGCATTTGTGTTGGCAGCCATTTGTAATGTATACCATGATTACATCTAACAAATATGTATTTATCTCATCATTAGGATATAGTGTCATTAAAACGTGTGTATTAATTTCATAATGAGAATTTTCAACATCTACAGAAGAATTGTTTTGATTCCAAATATCAGTATCCACTGTATTATTTTAATGGGTATCTGTACTGTGCTTCATTTCATTTAGTTGGACTTGGTCGGATGCAGCTTAATCACAACAACACCAATTTTATGAGCATTTATTTTATGTTGTATTTTATGTCTGGTGCAATGAATGTTCAGCGATAAAATAAAGCCGAAGAGACAACCAGAGCTTGAAGATGATTGTTGATGGAACTTTTATTCTTTAATTGTCTTCTTTCACAACACTTAGGTCAAACGTTCCCTGAAGTGGCGGCAGTCAGCCTGTAGGTGGCGCTGCTGCCTCAGGAACCGCCTCACAGTCACATATTATACAGTACTCCATGATTCTGGTGCATGTGGACCTTTGGTTAATTTATTTCTCTGTCCTAAAACACATACTTTACATTAAGGGTGAGGGTTAGGTGTGTTTCATGTTTTAATGAAAGACTACAGGAAGTTATCAGCAGGTATGAGCACAGACACTGACACATTCATGGCTGAACACATAATATTTCCCTCTACAGCAGGTGTTGTGGTCAGATATTGGCAGTAATCTCATTATAGTAGCATATATTTAACTGTGTAACAAATAGTGGCTTTGTTTTGAACTGTATCCGCATCATCATCATCATCATCATCATCATCATCATCATCATCATCTCGACTTGGTTCTTGTTGACTCCTAAAACAAAGGTTAGAAACTTGGGTGAGTTGCACAAAAAGCTCCATCCGTGCCTCGTTTTAGCTTCAAGGCTGTAACTCGAGGCTCACCACCATCAAATGTCCGTTCTTCGCCCTGTAGACCGCAGACTCCTGACCCGTCTTGAAGTCCACGAACCCCTCTCGACCGGGCTGGATGTCGAATCGCACGCTGGGCATAAAAACAGGACGGAAATTTGTCATTTGCATCTAAATTACAAACAATGAGACATTGTGATGCAGTGGGTGCTCTATCTGGCGCTGGGACCCCGGGGGGTCGTGCCTCCGGTACCTGCCCTGCACCACGTTGATGCAGTTCTGCTTGTTGGCAATAACAGTCATCTTGGTCAGAGCCTCAAACAGGTAGTCACACTGCAGAACGAGGTCTCCCTGAAACAACGCGGCTCGTCAGTCGTCATGACTTATTGAGTTATATGAATTATAGCGCATGAGGCGGTGAGTGGGGGGAAACCTTCTTCTTGGCGTCGTGACACGCGACGTGGAGGATGAGAAAGTTGTCGCTCAGGTTGCTGACCGACACCCCTACAAAACGAGAGTCACCTTTAGGCCCCGCGGCGGGCGGCGGGAACACGCGTGCGCCGCCGCGGATCGGCGTTACCTTTCAGGGAGCTGTAATCGAGCCGCTGCTTGACCTTGGCCTCCTCCACCAGGTAGGCGGCGGCCGCGGTGAAGACGAGCTGCCGGAGGCGGGGCCGGAACCCGTTGCGGTCGTACTTCACCACGGGAACGCTGTACTGTGGACGGGAGCGCCGTGAGGTTAGTGGACGAGAGAGGGCGATGAGGACATCGAAACGGGCGGCTTCTACCTTGATGTGCTCGTGCCGGATCATCTGCAACACTTTGGGGTTTATATCATCTTCCCCTTAATCAGAAAAGAGGAACTTTTGTAAGTCCACGAGGGGAGATCGGTGCCTAATAATGTGCTGTAGCGGCCGCACTCTCACCGATCCGCGTCTCCAGGAACGGTCGGCAAACGCTGAGGGGATAGTTTTCCTTCTTCCCTTTGAACATGGAGCTCGCCTGGGATTTCAGCTGAAGCTGGAAACAGAGGGACGCGTTCAGATCGGAGGCAGTGCTGTGTTTTTAACGCTGAGTTCGAGGCCCGGGGTCTGGGGCCGGCACCTGGGCTCTCTTCTGCGGGGGGGTCCCTCGGACGTACTCGCGCACCATGTGACGGACGTAAAGCGCCTTCAGCAGCCGGGACACCTGCCAACAGCAAGAGGCGCAGGTTAACGCCGTTCAGGACGTCCTCCAACGCCACCTCCACCCGCCGCCCACCTCCTGCAGGACGGGCGGAGCCGAGAGCCAGCAGTCTCTCTCCAGGACGCTCCTGGGGAGGTTGTCCTTTAGGCGCAAGAGGTAGCTCTGCCTCACGTACGCCAGGTACTCAGTGTTGTCCACGCACGCAGGCTGATTTCTGGTCATGAAACCTTTAATGAACCTGAAGACAAATCCACCGCTGTATTAATACCAGGTAGCTTCACGCTGCCGTCTTCAAGGTGAGCGCCATCGTACTTCTTGATGACCTTGACGGCCCAGGCCCTCCTTTCCCGCTCCTTCCGGGCCATCAGACCTCTCCAGCAGTTCTCGATCTTAGTAGCTGTTGGGCGTTAAAGCACATAAAAACCGCTACATCATAAAGATACGAGCCTTCCGTCGCTAAGCAGGAACTCACCGGCCTCTCGCTGTTTCAGGTACTCCTCTTTCACCCTGTAGCCTTTGTATTTGGCCTGAATCCTCGTGGCTGCAGCAGAAACGGACACTTTCACCCTCAGGGATCCTTTAGTTACTACACCCTGACTTACAGAGCAGCGTCTCACCTAGCTTATGTTTGCAGACCTGAAACGCATCCTCTGTTGCAAACAGGGTCCGTGGGTGGCGGATGAAGATTTTTGTCCTTGGAACAAAGAGACCAATGAGCAGTCATAGATAGAGTGATACTGTAGATTGACTCATCTGCTTACTGTACCTGCCCATCTTGTACTCATCGGACCTGTAGCCCAGGTGCTTGATGAGGAGCTGCACTCCCTCCGCTGCTGAGCCTTTCCATTTGGGCCACGTGTCCGGACACAGAGCCTTATACCTGAGCATCGTGAATAACAGCATAAAAATAATAATATCTGCAAGATAAAGTAACTCGCTGCTTTGAATGAAAACGTATGCACCTCTGTAGGAAGATCTCGTATTTGCGTCTGTAAGCGAAGCCGGCCCGTCTGACCCTCAGGTGCTCCATCAGCCCCAGGTACTTCACCTGATGTCTCACCAGCACGTCGTCAAAGCGTCCTGAGGGAACGCAACAGCACTGAGAGGCTGCGGATCGAACGTGGCCGCTCTGTTCAGCTCGGTGCCGCGCTTCAGGGCCTCACCTGGCTGCTTGGCATCATTGGGTTTAATGCAGCGGACGTACCAGGGCTCCTTGGACATGAGGATCTCAGTCAGGCCCATCAGGCTGCCCTTGAACTGAGTCACCACCTGAGGAGCGACAGGTGAACTGTGACGCACACGACTGTTGTGCATGTATGTGAATGAACCCCCGCTTACAGTCTCAGGTCTCCTCTTGCTGTCTGGTTCGTTAGAGGGAAAGCAGTGCTGAATAATAGGGTTTTTGGACTGTTGCATGACCTTAAGAAAAAGAGAAACTGTTTAGTAGGTTATGAATCATTTAAGCAATTTATTTCTACCGAGTGGACCATATATACGTTTATTGTCTTGGTGTGAAATGTAAAGTAAATTACCTCCTTGCCACTCCGATACAGGAGATCATTGTTTTTATCCATGAATCCTAAAGGTTTAGAAAGTAAAGTTCAGTTTAAATGTGATGGGGAGAGAAAACAGAACAATTCATTTATCGCTCACCGGTTACACAATACGTGACCTCCCCAGCGTAGTGCAACAGGCGGAAGTCTCCTCGTCCCAGCGTTTTCCTTGTCTTTTGATCAGCGAGCTTGTGTCTGCAGGAGGGAGGGGTGTGAAATCCTGTAGAGACACACTCCTCCAGTTAATGAAATAAACGCGGGACTCACGTGACAAAATGAGGGTGACCACCAATCTTCTCCTCCATCTTTTCTAGGAAGGTTAGATCCGTGGCCTCTCCTGGACGTAAACACTCCTCATCCTCCATGACGAGAGAAGCAACAAGGCGTGAGTCATGTTCCAGTCTGGTGACGGCGGGTGTTTGACTGCAGGACTATGACTCTTTACCAGCAGCGAGATGATTCCTCTGTATTTCTCCTCCACAAGGTCACAGATGATCTTGTTGTTGAAATATGGCACTGGTTCCCACTGTGCATGAAATGTGGATCATTGCATTTCACTACTGTGCTTCTGGAGAACAGATGTGGAGCAGGAAGCAGAAATGGTCGCGTCCTTACTTCGATCCCTTCCATCTTGTACTCCTCCTGCTCCGACTTGAGCGTCAACTGGATGAACAGCTGCTGCAGCTTCTCGTTGCAGTAGTTGATGCAAAACTGCTCGAAGCTGAAACGATTCAAACGCACGCGTGAGCGCGGAGGACTCCGTTTTCGGCTCCCGGAGACTCTGTGCACGCTCGCACCTGTTGACGGTGAAAACCTCAAAGCCGTAGATGTCCAGCAGGCCGATCACCGTCTTCCTGGAGGAGTCCTGCAGAGGATTGACACAGACTCACGCGTCTGGGGTAGAATGAGGTCTCAGACTGGGGCGAGGCTGCCTGCGGTGCTCACCTTGTTAGCTAACGACTCGTTGATCTTGCTAACGAGCCAGTTGAAGGTGCGTCCGTAGACGGCTTTGGCAAGAGCATCCCTGGCGTAGACCGCGTGGTCCACAGAGAAGGGAGTGAACACCTTATGTGGAAAGAGTCATGATAATAATTAGGAATAAGCAATGAAAGGGAATGTATTTATTTAAAGTCACCTCTTCTGCTTTGGCTTCGATCTTCCTGTGGGTCAAGCCATGCTGCAGCACCTGAGCAGGAATCCCCAGCAGCTGCTCAGCAAAGGCGAAAGCAAAGCGTGTGTGAAACCCAACCTCCAGTCTGCTCAGAAGCGCGCACGGAGGCGAGGAGCTGTTACCTTCGACACCCACTGCATCTCCTGGTTGTTGCCGAGCGCGGCGTATCCTCGAGCGTCGCCGTCGAACGTGACGTTTCCCAAGTGGAGCACGCTCGCGATGACGCCGAGCAGGTGCTGCCCAGAGGGACGAACGGCGTGAATGTCTGGACACGGGTGCGACGGCTGCTTGATTGACAGCGCAGCCTCACCTCCGTGTCGCTCTCGCTGAACTCTATGACGGCGAGGGCCTTCTGGACCGTCCTCCAGTCGCTTTTATCGTTGATGGAGCTCACTTTGGCACAACCACCCTGGAGAAAACAACAGGGAACCATTCATTTTGCTGCACCCGATGAATTGAATCACATCCCGCTCCTTTCGCCGACCTGCACCAGGTAGCGGTAATGCTGGCAGTTCCTCTCCAAGCCCAGCCAGCGGAGCAGGCCTTCGTCTCCTCCCTCCACCAGCTGGTAGAAGATGTGGAAGTTCCTCTCCCCGTGGTTCTGGTGGACCACGCGGGACTTCTCCAGCAGGTAGCTCAGGATGTGACCCCCAACTGCACCACCCTAGGGGACAAGAGTCACCTGTAGCTCCTGGCCAGCGCCACCATGTGTGTCATTTGTTTCAGGTCACCTGGTGGTCGAACTGGATGTCCATGTATTTTCCAAAGCGACTTGAGTTGTCGTTCTTTAGAGTTTTGGCATTTCCAAAAGCCTAGCACACACAAAAACCACATTTTTAATTTAAAATCAGTCTCTGAAATGAGCTGGATTCCCATCGCTGACCTCAAGCACGGGGTTCGAGAGGAGCAGCCTGTCCCTGACGTCGTCCAGCAGCCTGGTGCTGGGGCAGCTGACGGCGTAGAACTGCAGGATCTTCTTGGAGGCCTCCGTCTTGCCCGCGCCGCTCTCGCCCGAGATCAGGATGAAGTGGTTGTTGAACTCCGACAGCATGGTGCGGAAGACGTTGTCTGCCAGGGCGTAGCTGGAAGAAGGTGAAAGGTCGCGTGACGCTCCTGTTAGCTATTCTCCTGTTAGCAAACCGCCAACTTACATATGAGGTGGAAGCTCAAAGAAGTTCACTCCCATGTAAGTATCCATTTGCTTCTTGCTGTAGGTTCCCAGGTCTTTATAGGGGTTGACTGACACCAGCAGGGTCCCAATATAGGTCTGCAGAGAACAACAACCTTAAAATGACCTCCGACTGCATCTGTGTGTGTATCATGCAGCTGATATGTAATTTAGCTCCACAGCAGTAATAAGTTTAGCTAATGCCTTGTCATGACCTCCCGGACGCCGCTGACCTTTAGACTGCTCACCCTGCAAATGAGAGGAGCACGAGCTGCTGCTTCAGCAACACCGGGTGCTGGATTCAGCAGAGGGCAACAGGCTGGAGGTCGAGGGCGCGAGGGAGCGACGCGGCACGGGAAGGACTCACGTAGATGAGGTTCTCGTGGAAGCGTTTCCTCAGGTTGTCCAGGAAGGCGCTCTCGCTGGTGTAGGCGTCCAGGAGGACGAAGTCCTGGATGCCCACGCGGTCCCGGGCCATCAGGGACGCCTCCATGTTCCTCAGGATCTGGTTGCACCGTTCCTCCAGACTCTGTGCACAAAGATGGGGAACAGTGTTCACAAATGCCAACGTCTGTGTTGGTCTGGAGACCGTGTTGTGTGTCCGTCCTGTTCCACAAACACAAGGACTGAGGGACAACCTACTGTAGGATATATATATATGTATATGTATATGTATATATATATATATATATATATATATATATATATATATATATATATATATATATATATATATATATATATATATACCTGCTTCCTAGACGGTGACTAATTTCCTGCCCATTTGTCCCTCTGTCTGTGACTTCCAGTCAGAGCTAGATTTGGCCTTGACTACATCCTTTACGCTCCTGACGAATCTAAATTCACACACCACTATCTAATCTGCTTCAGCATCCTCAAAAATGCAATCAGTCACATTCACCAGAGGCTCCACCTCCTCCAGACACTCAGTACATGGTATGAGCTTAACCAAGTAAAACTAATGTTAATTACATTCTTGTACTGCTACTATGAAGAAGTACCAGATATTAGCCATTAGCGAGTGCAATGCACTTTAATTAGGGAGCTATGAAACCCGGCCCCTCTGGGCTTCGGCAGCTTGGCTTTCATCGCTGCCAAGTCGACCTGTCACCGAGTCGCAGCAACAGGCGCTCACAGATCACGTACTCACGCTCAGAAGAAATACACAAACAAATACAAAACAAAAAAGGACAACGCGCTACCTACCCGAAGGTCCCTGCAGTGTGCGTGCCTCTGAGCTGAGCATCGGCTTTTATTAAGGAAGGGGAACGTTACGACAGGAAACACTGATAAATCGCAGTCTGGACTTCCTTCAGAAGGAAACCATCAATAACAAAAAAATCTAATCTCATCCTTAATATGTTTTTGTGTTGAGCTTATTTTGGGAACAATAGATTTTCTAAACTCTGCTCTTTTTCACATGTTTTCTCATTTTTTTCTGCTTTTGACAAAAACAAGGAAGTAGTATTAGTATTAAAACACTGAATATATACAAACGATGGTCATATGAAGGAGTTAAGTGACATTTATGACATCATCTCACTCTACTTTGGACACTCTGCCCTCGTTGCTGCTCCAGCACTGAGCACCAAGTCGGGACTTTCTCCCCTTCTAAGCAAATGTCACATCTCTGTGATAACACAACTGTATGTTTTTAGAATGTGGACATGAAGCCAGAGGTAAAAGCCTAAAGATACAGTACTAGAAAACACATTTGCCTGAGACACATTATCGAGGCTGAAAACTACAGTAAAAAAGTTGAAGAGGAGAGTTTATCTGATCCGGAGACCATCACCCGAGAGGGGGGCCCATTGTCCCCGTCTATCCAGGATGCTGCCGGATCCTGTTACGCGGCCGCACAGTGGCATTTAGGCTCCTGAAAGAGATAGCGCTCCTCAGGGGTCACGGGCTGACAACACCTTCAGGAGTCCCGAGAAGCGTCCCTGTGGACCGGACCGCACCACAGCCGCCGAGTCCAGTCCACATGCTGTCTATGCTAACTACTCGGTTTGGTGACTCTCAATTTTTATTTTCTTGCATTTTTGGAATTGTTTGATAGAAGTAAAAAAAGTGGGAGTTTTTTCGATAAATTTTGTTTGTGTCAAAGCAGCAAAAGTGCATCATTCAAACATTTTGCATGCACTTTTCAGTTTCAATTTGTCATTTAATTAATGCTAATTATGTCTTGTTTTTGTAGTAATAAAAGACAAGATGCTACAACCACGATCAGTGCAACGTTGGGCCGCATGCAAGTACCTCCTTCGCTTCCAAAGCCACATGCGTCATGGTTGGATCAGCTTCGTGTGCTCAACCTGAAGAATCCAAATTGCTCCGGACCGCACGGCTCAGCCGGACGCAGCCTGGACGGCGGGTTTCAGCTGAGGGCACGCGCTCCCATAGTTCAAAGAGAGAATCCGGGGTCACCGCCGCCTCCTGCGCTGCTCAGGTTTGCATCCGTTCGAGTCAAATCAGGCCCCGTTCCACAGGCGGCGAGGACAAAGAGCCATGTGCCGGTGACTGTGCATTGTAGGCGACCGCGGCACTAATGAGCCGCCGGGACACGGAAACACTGCACTGGTTAAACTTTCATGGAGCGCAGGCAGCAAGCGTCCATTCAGCACTGTTTAAGGAAGAGTGTGTGTATACGTGTGTGTGTAATACAAGGATGCAGTAACTCTACCCTCCCAGAGACCCACCCTCTCCCCCACTCCCCACAAAATTACAGCACAGGTATTCAATTACTGATCTTTGATTAGACAGATGCATTTCAGACTAATTACTGACTGCTCATCAGAGCTGCGACGTCAGCTGCATCACAAATGATCACAGTGTGGTGGATTTTCCTACTTATTAGTAAATGTGTCAAAGGTTAACAGGAAATGAAGGTCAATAAAAAGATGAAGAATAAATTTATTAAAACATCCCTTTAAGTTTATAGTGCTGTATAAGATCCAATAACATCACATCTTGGAGGTTTAGTCTCACATGTGTGACACGTCTGCTGCCGTTTCGTTCGCTCTGTTTAAAATTTAACATTGCGCTTCCTGTGAGCATCCGCGAGGCCGTCTTACGTTACGGGCTGTGGATGAGCTAAAACGCGCCGTGACACGGGAGAGCGTGCTGGAAAAATCAGCATTACCATAATGTAATCCATTATGCAGATTCCGGGAGATTTCTGGGCTTCGCTCAATCTTTAAAGAAGACGGCTCGGAATCGGCCGTTGATACGAGCACATTAGCGCGCGCCCCGGGGTCACCAGAGAGCAGCGCCGAGATCCCACAGCGTCGGCCACTTCTCAGCACATCAGCTCAGACCTGACTCCTGCAGCTCACGCTCATTCATGAGTGAAGGAAAGAGCAGGTGTTCACAGTTTTCTTGGAATGAAAGTTCTGCTTAAACACTACAGATGTTACAGCTCCTAATATGACCTGAGTCGCACTGTTTCCTTACTTGTCCAAATGAATATTCACAGGGTCAAGCGACTTTCAGCTAATCCTTTATTCATGTGAGCAAACAGGTTCCTTGTGTCAAACAAGGTGTGAGGCGGCTTGTTTGAGAAGTGAGAATTCAGTGAAGATCTCACAGTATAAGTGCGTTTAGCACAGACGTTCACAAGCTTATTTGTAATATCAGAATAAATCCCGTTTGAGTCTTACCTCTGAGTCCATGCTGTGGAAGAAATTCAGACACGTCCACTGAGAACCAACATCCGATGTGACCGGGGGGACAGACCCACGAAGACTGTTCTTCATATTCCACCTGCACTCTATTTATGGCCATCCCATAATGCAACAGCCTCAGCATGTCCTCACAGCGTCCTAGCTCTCCACTGCTTTCATTTTCAGGTTGACCTTGTTGACCTCCAGGGAGCAGAGAGGCCACAGAGCAGCTACAGACACGTTTTTAAATCATCATCATCATCATCATCCTCCCTCAGACTTGTTCAGCGGCACCAGGAGTCATAGCACAACCTGCTGTCAGCTGGAGGACAGAGCAGCTACTCATAGATAGAGCCCAGCCCGCAGGTACCTGCGCAGGTGTAGCTCCTCCCTCTGTGCTGTCGGCTCACTGGTTCATGTGAAACCTCAACCCACTTTACTCGTCTGCCGGCATCAATCACATGAGCAGGAGTGAAACACAGGACCTCACTGTGCTCTATATGGACGCTGTGACCACAAAATTAAAAGCTAGCTAATGCTGGTTTTTAATGCTGGCTTTACTCTAAGTCCCACTTGTTAGCAATGAAAAATCTAAATGTTTTTATTCAGTACAGGATGAAATGTCTGTCCATGTAATAGGCTTTGTTAGTTTTTTTTACAGGTCATAAAGGTGAATGAAATAAAACCCTGCTTGTCACATGTGCAAAGGTTGTATTTATTTTTTTGTTTGTTTGTTTGTTTGTTTGTTTTACTGGCTGACTTGGCCCTAACTAGAACCTAAACATTCTTCCTTTAAATAGCACACCTTTGTTTCCGGGGTTGGCTCCGCCCCCTTATTCTCTGCAGGTATTGTTCTGTGATTGGGCGTCTCACTGCTGAAACCTGACATGACCGCACCAGCAGGTTCGACCGCCACTCGCCGGTGTGTTGTGAGTTGAGTGCTGTGTGCTGGAATTAACAGCCTCCCCGACACCGACATGGATAACTGGGGAAAATCAACAAAAATCACCTACAAGAGGTGGAAAGATCCTGAACCCGGGTAAAGCAGCATGCGTTCGGTGCTTTTATTTTGACTTCCTCAAATTCTGTGATGCTGAATGGGAATTATATGAGAAAGTATCGCTGCGGGGCTGAGTTCAAGATGATAGAGTCACGGACACGCAACTGCTTGTGCTCCATAATATCTGTTTTTTTTTTGTTTCCTGTTGACATTTAGCGATGATGTGAATGATCACAGCAACGAGGGCCGGGACACAGGCGAGATCTGCACAATAACCTCCAGCGTGGACTCAGCGAGCACATATGGATCCACTCAAAGTGAAGGTTTGGGCTCTGATCCTAAAGTCTGGACCTCAAATGTCCTCAGACGCCGTGTGCTTATCTGAGGTCAACGCCTATAATTAATTAGGTTAATTCGTTCCTCTTTCATGAAGTTATTACTGTTATTGTGAAATCATTATGTTTTAGATGTTAACATTTATTGAAGGATAAATAATAAAGCTTTTGCTGCCTTGAGCAAACATTTCTTCAGGTGAGACTGAGCCTGTCCCTTCACAGAAACCTTCACAGTGGACGAGGCCCTGGAGGCCATTGGTTTCGGGTGGTTCCAGTGGAAGATCTCGCTCCTCACTGGCCTGTCCTGGGTGCGAATCCTGAAGCACTCGAGAAAAACCCCCGTCTGAACTCTAGACGTCGCTTCTCACGCGCTCTCTGTGGCTTTGGGTGCAGATAGGCGACGCCATGGAGATGATGATCCTCAGCATCCTGGGCCCCCAGCTGCACTGCGAGTGGATGCTGCCTGGCTACAAAGTGGCCCTCATCACATCGGTAAAGTCTGTTTTTTACCGTTTTCGCCGTCAGCTGATCATTTGGAGCACAGGAACGTTCACGGCTTTGCTTCTGTGCCTCAGGTGGTGTTCATTGGGATGGGGATCAGCTCACCTGTGTGGGGCAATGTGTCCGACAAATTTGGCAGAAAAGTGGCGAGTAGCATCAAATCAGTTTATTATACGCATGATGGGCGTGTTGTGCATTAGCTCCATGTAAACGTGTCTCTCCGGTGCAAACAGGGCCTGACACTCTGCATGTGCTGGACTCTGTACTACGGCATTTTGAGCTCCTTCGCGCCGGTGTACGTCTGGCTCCTGGTGCTGCGGGGCCTCGTGGGCTTCGGCATCGGGGGAGCGCCTCAGTCGTAAGTTCACGGCGTCCTTTGCGTGTGATACAATGTCACAATAACCCGAGGAGGAACACGCATAGACGTTTGATGTCTTTCAGGGTGACACTGTACTCAGAGTTCCTCCCTTTGAAGACGAGAGGCATCTGCATCATGATGATTGCGGTACTGCTGTGATTTTGTTATCGATGCGTGACTTTTATCAAATCCTCGTTCTGATTTATTTTAACGCTCATTAATTCCCACCTTGTTGCTGTGTTCATGCGACCCAGGCATTCTGGGCCATCGGCGCTGTGTTCGAGGTCCTAATGGCCCTGTGGGTAATGCCCACGCTGGGCTGGAGGTGGCTGCTCGGCCTGTCCACTATACCGATGGCAATCTTTGTGTCCTTCTGCTTCGTGAGTGTCGTTATCGGAGATCCATTTCCCGAAAGCGTCTCAAACGCTCAGCTGACGCGTCTGTGTCCCACAGTGGCTGCCTGAGAGTCCCCGCTATGACATGCTGACGGGGAGGAGCGATAAAGCCATCGCGACGCTGGAGCGCATCGCCAAAGACAATGGGAAGCCCATGCCTCAGGGAAGGATAATCGCTTACAGACAAGTGAGATGTGTTTCAGAATTCAAAATTGAACAGCTTAAATGTTAAAACTGTTCCTACAAATACGGCTTCAATGTTCATTATCATTTGAATCCTTCAGAAAGAACGTGGACGGATCAAAGACCTCTTCACGGCCCAATACTGCAGTACCACCCTTCTCCTGTGGTTCATATGGTTAGTACGGCTTCCACAATATCTACTAGGCATTTTCTATCAGCTTTTCATATCATTGTATGAAGGTAATATTGTTTTGTGTTTCTATCCAGGTTTTCCAATGCATTCTGCTATTATGGCATCGTTCTGCTGACGACTGAGATGTTCCAAGCTGGAGATGATTGTGGGAGTAAGTAACGGTGTCCATGCGGATCAGCTTTCAGGCTCATCACAATATGTTGCTAAAACCAAAGACTGGCTTTTTTTTCCAGCAACTCAACAGGCCAAGACGGAACCGAGCTGCAAGCTGGAATGCAAATATTTGACATCAGCTGACTACAAAGACCTTTTATGGACCACTCTGGCTGAATTCCCAGGTGAAATTAGCCGTGGTAGCATTTTTATGTACTCGGAAGTATAAGTAGTGTAGAAAGTGAAAGGCTTAAAACTGTTAATGCCGACCAGTGTGAGCCTGTGTACAGAAGGTTTCTTTATAGTCCATGCAACTGAAGTTTGAAAAAAGTAAAAAGAAAGACCTTGTTTCAACTTACAGTACAGTAACAGACTTGAGGCAGTTAAAGCTGGTGCTTTAAGCTTAAGTATAGTAAATGTCAACACCCAGGGCTGCTCTGCTTTAGTTAAGTAGATTGAGACACAATGTGTTTGTTTAAGGGCGTGCCTTTACTTTGTTGATGTGTAATTTACTCTCATTGTATCGTTGCAACTCTGTGGCCTTTGTTTGTTCTTGTATTCATGGGCCCATGTTTGTGTTCATGTTTTTGCAGGCCTTTTAGTCATCCTTCTGGCTGTGGAGTACGTTGGCAGGAAGAAGAGCATGGCCCTGTGTTTCTTCATGTTTTCCTTGTTCGTTCTGCCTCTATTCGCTTGCATCGGGAGGTGGGTCGGCCTCCGTGGGCCTCGTGCTATGGTCCTGGAACAGCCGCTAAACGTCACGGCTAGTCTTTAAACCTGTCCCTTCGTGTCTTTGTGCAGGACAGCGCTGACTATCTTCATCTTCCTCGCCAGAGCCTTTATTTCCGGAGGATACCAAGTGGTTTTTGTGTACACGCCAGAGGTAGATCTGCACACCGTGCAGTTTTAAGCGCATTTAGTCTTGGAATGTCTTTAAACAGTCCGGTGTCTGCTCATCAGGTGTTTCCTACAGAAAACAGAGCCTTAGCCATGGGCACGTGCAGTGCAATGGCAAAGGTGGGCGCCCTCATCACGCCGTTCGTGGCACAGGTAGGAAAGATACCTGCTTAAAGATCATTAGCCTTAATTACAGTATGTTGAAACTAGTGTTCATGCTTGTTTTGGTCAGAGCAAATTGTGATTCGTTGTGAAACCACATTACAGGTTTAAATGTGTAGATTAGTTCATGGGCTGCGACTCATCACGTGTGTGTTTTGGTTCCAGGTGCTGCTCAGGACCTCGGTGTATCTGACCCTGGCCGTGTACTGTGCCTGTAGTGTGGTGGCCGGCGCAGCTTCCATGCTCTTACCCATTGAGACGTTGGGAAGGGGTCTGCGCGAGACCGGACCGGACCCAGACACCGAAGGACGGACGAGCGCCACAAACCGCCAGTCAAATGGTCCAACAGCTGAGCAGTAGGAGAACAACCAGGAGGGGAGGTGGAACAGGTGACCGGTGAACCAGGACCCGAAGCATCTGCCTCATTAAAAACAGGCCTTCAGCCGTGATGGGAGCAGCCTCGGTGCTTGGACTAGTTCGTTTACACTTTCTTCCACTCAGGTCACGAGAACAGTTCAACAGCAAGAGACGAACACTTTAGAAAAATGTGTCCCGTCCTCAAGAGACTGTTAATATCAATTTCATAAATGTTGTATTTATTTATAGGAAGTCAAGCAATGTGTGTGTGTGTGAGAGAGAGTCTGCTTTTTTATATTGTGTTTAATTTGTGCAATAACAAATGTCGGTTCTGACATGTGACATGTGAGCATGGATTTGGAATAAGAACAATAATAAGAATATTTGACTGAAAATATTGGGAAGTTAACTGTACAAAATCATTGATTTAAGAAAATAATTATTCTTTGTCTCAAATATTGAAATTGAACATGTATTTGAAAATTTCAGTGACAATTGCTATAAATTCATTGTTTGAGCAACTTTTGTAGGTAAATTACTAGAAAATCAGATCTCGTTTTATTTTGGGTCTTGCCTTTAAAAGCAGGATTTTGATGACATCACCCTGTACTCTAGGGAACAGTGACGGCACTTTAACCAGGATTTGCTCATGTGTCAAACAACGCATTCATCAATTTAGGAAATCGATATCACGAAAACGGTTCACATCGCGTCAGCCTCGCACGAGCTCACATTGTGGATCCACATTTATATCTGGGAGTTCCTAGTCTGGCCAGTCACCTTGACAACATTGGCCCAATGACAGCGCGCACGCGAACTAGGCCAGCCAATCAGAGGCCGCCGGTAAAGCTGCATGTCATTTCTGCCCCGCTCGCAACCTGCACCGTGTTTTGCTCGCTCGTCTGCGCAGCGGCGATGAAATCTCTGCTTCTGCTCCGGGCTCGCTACAAACGGGGGAGGCTCGCGGACTCCTCCCGCCCATGAAGACCCCGGTGACGGCAGAGGACGCACGGAGCGGGACGGAACGGGAGCCCCGCCGCGGCTCGGCAGTCGGCCGCCGCCGGAGAACGGTCTGACTCGGCGTTTTTTTTTTTCCTCCCCGGTGACAGAGACACCCTCAGCGGCGCATCTCCCCGCGTCGCGCCCTCCTCCCGCCTCCTCTCCTCCGCAGCTGCAGCCCACCGACCATGGCCCTGGTGACTCTGCAGCGCTCCCCCACCCCCAGTGCAGCATCCTCGGCCAGCACCACCAACAGCAGTGCGGGGGAGGTAAGCGGAAAAGCCGGGGCTCGGTCTTTGTGTACGTGGTGCGAGGTGGACGCGGGAGCCCGCATCGGTCCGGGCCGGTGCCGGTGCCGGACGTGGGTGGCGTTCCGTGCCCCGCAGCGAGGACTCACCTCCCGCTGCCGCTTCCGCGCTAAACTTGGCGTGTTGTTGCATTGTTACCAGCAGCAGCCTTGTTCTGTTTGTGACTATAGTGTGGCAGCGGATTTGTAAACAAAATCCTGTAAGGGGGAGGGGAGGGGGGAGGATGGGAGGGGGGGGGGGGGGGGGGGTGCTGCGGGGTGAGTCGTTGGAAACAAAGTGCTCATTTTGCAGGTTGTCTCCCCTCGTGTCGGTGACAGCGCAGCCTCAGCGTTGGGATGGAGGCTTTCAAGGGGAATATTGTATTTTTAATTTTTTCTGTTCCTGACAATGAGCTGTAGCGCTGACCTTGTGACGAAACCAAATCCCAGTTGCAAAACTAAAAACAAAGTCGAAGCTGTGTTAAAGTTCCCAACCCACTGAAATCACAACGTCGGGGTCAGTTGCTCCACTCACTGGGTTCAGGAAAGTGGTGTTCCAGAGATGAGGCCCGGATAATGTCACTGTTGTGAGTCTGATCGGTGAAATGAGAGGTGGATGAGCGGGTGTTTTTTTTTAGTTGAACTTGTGCTGTTGGACGGGTCTTTTCGGCTGACAGCTCCGTGAGGCGTTCACGGCGCAGCGAGACCAGTAGATGGCGCTGGAGCGCTTCGTTCCAACCTCCTGCTCCTCAACTCGAGCCTCACGTCCTAAACATCTGACACGGAGTCAGTCCCTGGATGCTCCTGGCCTCTTAGTCCTGTGTATTATTACAGTCTGTGACTCCACAACAACAATTTTCACACGACCACAATTCTTCATTGACATTTTATTATTCTGTGCAGTACAGCGTTCATAACCTCTGCTTTGTTTTGTCTTTCAGGATTTTGGTAGCGATGACGACCGGAAAAACAATCAGAGGTGAGCTCTAACTGTCTGTTAGATGTCTAATGGCTTTCATGTACAGTCGTATCTGTTTATTTTAGTGCAGCTAATGCTTGTGGCAGGTTGTTCTTTACTTAGTTACACAACGGTGGACGCGTCAGCTGTTATTCCAGCGCCATCACAAAGATTTATTCAGTCACCTCCGCGTCACAGAAGTCATGATTTATGTCAGCAGCGCTTTAACAAAGGCAGTCTTTGTGCTTCGGGTCACTGGCTTGAGACGGTCCCGTCATGCTTTTGTCCCACTCCGTCAGCAGCGCTGTTTTTCTGGCTCAGCGACTCGTCAGAGGCTTAATTTAGGACTCCACATGTCAAACTTGAGATTGATGCCAGGGGCCGTTTCCACCGCCTCCGTGCGCCTGCGTGAATGTCGGTGCTGTGGAGCTGTCCCGCGCCGGGAAGAGCAGATTTCTGAAGATAGGGAGCTGAAACGGAGCTGGAAGGGCAGGGATAGCGAGGACGGAGACGGGAGGAAAGCAGTGGGCGGAGGAGAGGACGAGGACCGGAGGACGAAAGGGGACGGGTTCAGAGACTGGGAATAGGATCACAAGCATCAGGATGCATCTGATGGTGAAATCGCCTCATAGAGGCACCTTCGCCGTGTTCCAGCACTTTGCGGCGAGCGCTGTTCTAACTCAGACGCAGATCTGTCGCATGTAAGTTCAAATATTCAGGATTTTAACACTGGTGGACAAGTTTTGTATGTTTAGGTTTTCTTCCTTAGTCTCTGTGTCATTTACATAAAATCTTGGATCGGAGGAGCTGAAACAAAAGGCCTTGTTCTGGTCCCACTCAGTCATTCCTGTGTGTGTGTGTGTGTGTGTGTGTGTGTGTGTGTGTGTGTGTGTGTGTGTGTGTGTGTGTGTGTGTGTGTGTGTGTGTGTGTGTGTGTGTGTGTGTGTGTGCGTGCGTGCGCGCGTGCATGTGTGTGTGACTAAAAGACAAGGCTGCACTCTGTTCAGTGTGAGAAAACACACTGAGCTCTAAAGTCAAAGCTGTGAGAGCAACTCGATTTACCAGCGATCAGCAAACGCCATCAAGAGGCGTCTGTTCATTACGTTACGACAGCACGACGCTGCGAAAGTTGCCGATTCAGGGCTGTGCTGACTTTCACTGATGAGGATCCTGTCCCGCCCGCTGGACCGATGGGCTAAATGCAGTGGCATCCGCCTCCTGTGCAGACGCTTGACCTTCTTCATCACAACTGCTGCACAACTGAGAAATAATGAAAGCACCGCAGCATGACGTTGCTCATGAAAAAGCTTTTTTTAGGAGGGACGCGGACGGCGTCGGTCGGTTCTGACGGGCTTTTCTGTATCACAGCACTTTGTGACTTCCTGTTCTCGTTCTCAGTCCGACTTCCCTTCGCTCACATTCTTTCCCACTCTCTCCAGCCTCAGCGAGAGCTTCTTCATGGTCAAAGGAGCGGCCCTCTTCCTACAGCAGGGCGGCAACGCACAGGAACCAAAGACCCCGACCCACCACAAGCATGCAGGTACAGAACCAGAACTCCTGTGGGCACATCTGGGCCCCAGACGAAAAGCGCTTCCGTGTGGGTTTGTCTGTTCATTCTTACCTCACACGACCCAGAGTTTCGCACCAACGCTGCAGCTCCCCAGTTGCTGAGTCTTTGTATATATGAAGTTTTTTTCTTCGGCATCACTGGCTTTTTGAAAGTGTTTTAACACCGTCACTCTGCCGCTGACGTTTGTCTGCGCGTCAAAGTGACATTACAGATTATCCTCGTCGTGTACGGGCTAAAAATAAACCGCCTCTTCTCCACAGGGTTCTTTTATAGACGAGTTATTTGTCTCGTTGAGTCTGATCTCGTCTGAGGACGAAAGCAGGACGAGTCTGCTTCTCCATGACTCAGGTGTTTAACACCTTCCAATAGCTTTAGACGAGTCAGGATACACTTATTTTTCACCCTGTGAGGAATTAAACCAACTAATTGTCCACAGGAGAAACATGTGAATCACTTTGGAGCTGACCTTTTTTTTTCGCATGTCATGTGATTAATTAGTGTGTGTCATGTATTTGTACTTCAGTTTCTCTCATTAGGCTTCATGGTTCTGTTTCAGGTGATTTACCTCAACACCTGCAGGTCATGTTTAAGATCCTGCGCTCTGAGGATCGCATTAAACTGGTTTGTACACGCGCCCACTGCCTTCCTGCACACGTGTGAAGTCTCTGGCCTGGCTGAGTCTCTGGCCCTCTCTCTCCTCCTGATCCACAGGCTGTTCGGCTGGAGAGCGGCTGGTCAGACCGGGTGCGCTACATGGTCGTCATCTACACCACCGGCCACCAGGACACGGAGGAAAACATCGTCCTGGGGATGGACTTCACAGACAAGGACAGGTAATGCGTCCATCTCTCTGTAGCCTTTTGTTTAGTGCGGTTTAATCTGATCATTCGATTTGTTCAATTGTTTAATTTTTCTGACCCTCAGTAAAAATTGCTCTATTGGGATGGTGCTGCCACTGTGGAGCGATACCAACATACATTTAGATGGAGATGGGTGAGTTTCAGTTTGTCCTTTAATACCACATGGAATAATTAATACCAAGAACAGCTGAACGTGAACATGATCAGAACTACTCCTGAGGGGTTCCTCAGGCTCCTTTCTTTTAGACACAGCGACAGATGTGAGGCACGGGTTTCTAATGTTGAGTCCCTCTGCTCAGTCTCAAGCTGCATTTTTGGCGTTCTGCCTTATAGGTTGCGCCGCCCTCCGGTGGCCGAGTAGCGCGTTACATGCCTTTTGTGTGTGTGAACTGTTCTTGCTGACCTGTGAACATTGTGACTCCGGCTCTGCACGTTGGAGGAATGTTCCACTGTTCCATGTCCTGAATAGTCCGGCGAACGAGCCCCGTCCAGTCTGTGTTTACATCCCTGCATCGCCCTCCATCTCCACGCAGACCTCAACTGATCTTCCTCTCTCCTCCCCCTCTTCTTCCTCACTAGAGGCTTCAGCGTGAACACGTCGGGGCGGTCACATGTCTTCAAGCCTGTGTCTGTTCAGGCCATGTGGTGAGGGAGCTTTATGTTTACCTTTATGCTGTGGCATGTGCTTAAACTCCTACAGTAACTAGATCATTGTCAGTGAGGTTAATGCTCTTTTAAATGTCGTCCCAGTTTGTTGCCAGAGACATAATATAATTCACAATTTCTCCAGACTCTTTTAATCACTACTGTTCTTCCACACGCCACCTGCTGGACACCCGGGGAATTACCACGTTGCTCTGTGCCCCCGTAGGTCTGCCCTGCAGGTCCTGCACAAGGCATGCGAGGTGTCCCGCCGCTTCAACTACTTCCCCGGGGGCATCGCCCTCACCTGGATGGCCTTCTACGAGAGCTGCATCACCTCCGAGCAGAGCTGCATCAACGAGTGGAACGCCATGACTGACCTGGAGAGCACCCGGCCCGACTCGCCCACCATGTTCGTGGACGGGTGAGAGGCTGTGATGTCTCACGTGAATAGAACGAGCTGCTGGTAGAAACGCGGTTATGCTTATTTTCATTCAAATATCTGCACTGACGTGATGACGTAATTATGTGTAGACCAACTGAGCGGGAGAGAACCGAGTGTCTCATCAAGGCCAAGCTGCGCAACATCATGACGTTCCAAGACCTAGAAAACATCACATCAAAAGAGGTATGAGGCCAAAGCAAGACCTCAACTGTGAGTGAAAGTGGTTTGTACCGGACATAAACGATTAACAGGTATCGTTTGTATTATATCCTCAGATCCGCAATGAGCTGGAGCAGCACATGAGCTGTAACCTTAAGGAGTACAAGGAGTTCATCGACAACGAGATGCTTCTGATCCTGGGTCAGATGGACAAGGCCACGCTCATCTTTGATCACGTGTACTTGGTGAGGTTCTGGTAAAGTCATTCATTTCTTCAACCCTATCTCAGATTCAGCAGCAGGTTTCCTAACTAGGTTTGTGTGTGTTTAACGTCACAGGGGTCTGAGTGGAACGCTTCCAACCTGGAGGAACTCCGTGACTGCGGGTAAACCCATTCATTTCATATCTGCATTTCATACTGCAGTTAAATGGGCGTCACAGACAACCCATGCGTTCCGTTCTGTCACAGAGTGGGTTACATTCTGAACGTCACCCGAGAGATCGACAACTTCTTCCCAGGGATGTTCTCCTACCACAACGTGCGCGTGTACGATGAGGAGGCCACGGACCTGCTGGCGCACTGGAACGACACGTACAACTTCATCGTCAAAGCCAAGTGAGACCCTGCGTCCGCTTCAACACGCAGCGGGCTGTGACGCGCTATTTAATGGACTCATTCAGAGTCGTCCCAGTCGATCGGCGCTGCGATCACACCGGACACATTCTGCTCCTGCCTGAGTGCAGGAACAGCGCTGAAATGGTCTGGAAACACGTCTGGTTGCTATGCAACTGTCTAGGCTTGTTAACTCCAAGTAGACAGGGATTTTCTGTAGAGCTGCGACCAACGATGAGCACGAACGTAGCGCGGTCCTAAAAATCTGCTGGTCTGAGGTCGCGTATATGACTGATACTTCCCCCTCCAGATATTAATGAATTCCCCTTTTGCCCGACAGGAAGAACAATTCCAAGTGCCTGGTGCACTGTAAGATGGGGGTGAGCCGCTCCGCCTCCACGGTTATTGCCTATGCAATGAAGGAGTACTGCTGGTCGCTGGAGAAGGCGTACAACTTTGTGAAGCAGAAGCGGAACATCGCGCAGCCCAACGCCGCGTTCATGAGGCAGCTGGCCGAGTACGAGGGGATCCTCGACGCCAGGTTAGCAGCGCCGCCACCTCAGCCAGCGCCGCGTGCTCTCACGCGCCGCCCGGCTCACGTGTCTTCTGCTTTCGCAGCAAACAGCGCCACAACAAGCTGTGGAGGCCCGACGCGGACGAGGAGGGGTCCGACGAGCTGCAGGCGTCTGGACACTGCACCGGCGGCGAGGGGACGCCGGTGCTGCGGGAGGACGAAGCCTGGGGCGGCTGCGGCGCGTCGCCCTGCAGGAACATGGGTCTGGAGATGGAGCCGCTTGACTCCCTCAACTATAATTACTACTTCAGGCGCTTGTCAGACTCCGCTCTGGACAGCGAGCCCTCCACCCCGGTGAGGGGTCCGCCTCTGCTCGGCATGGAGAGAGTTTTCATCGAGATCGAAGACGTGGAGAGGGACGCGCTTCTGGAGGACGAGGGCTTTCCCATGGCCCACCTGGCCCTGCCGGGAGAGGGCACGGCGGCGCAGACGTGCGGGCGCCTGGACCCCCTGGAGGACATGAGGCTCCGGCTGGAGTTCAGCACTCTGGAGGAGGAGGACGAGGAGGAGGCCAAGAAAGAGGAGGCGGAGATGGCGGCCTTCGCCCAGACGCCGGATAACGGCAAACGGGGCGGGGAGGAGGCGGAGCGGATGGAGGAAAGCCGCCTGGGCCTCGCCAACCTGAACACCAACAACAGCAACCGCCTGGCCGCCAAGCGCAGCTGCCCTGCAGCTTTCGACGTGAGTAGAGTAGCTGGTGAATCGGCCTATTCCATATTCTGCCCGCCTCTGACCATTTGCTCTGTCCTTATCTTCCTCCATGTAGGACAGCGCTGGCGCAGGGAACCCGCTGAAGGTGAAGCCCTCCTATCAGTCGTGTAAAGACTGCCTGCGTCTGCCGCAGGGCCGGCGCTGCGAGCGTCTGGCCGGCAGCCGTTCCCACCGCCTCAGCGCCGCCCGCCACTGCACCGTCCCCTCCATTTGCATAGACCCGCCCGGCACCACCTTCGCCTCCGCGCCCCTCCTGCAGTGTCTGCCCGCGCCGGCGGCGGTCCCGCCCACTCTGTACCGCTGCGCCACCTGTTCTCCGGGCGTGCCGCCCCTCCTAGCGGGCCGCGACCAGAAGGCGCTCTCCCCCATGAGCTGTGAGGAGACGCTGCCTGACTTCGGCTCCGTGGAAGCGGAGGACATGGTCGAGCCGCAGTGGGGGGATGTGGAAGTACAAGTACCGAGGGAGGGCACAGGGCTCCAGCTACAGATGCCAGGACTGGGGATGGGCTTTGGTGTGGGACTGATGCAGAGGACGGAGCCGCTGGAGAAGCTGCCAGCCCTGGCCATGGAGAGCCAGCTCCCCGTGGGGCCCACGCCCTGAGGGGAGCGATGGGCAGAAGGACGACGCTGTGCTGTCATACCTGGACTGTCTCACCCTGGCTGCTGCAGCAGCTCACTGTTCACCTGCAGTGTGTGTGTTGATCTGAAGATTTGGACGAGACTGCTTGTTTTCAGCATCGGCTCAAAGGCTCGAGGGTCAGGCTTTCCCTTCAGCCCAGTGGAGACGAGCACACGTGAACAGGAGGCCGTGGTGGTTTGTAAAATCCAGTGTTCTGACTTTTGAGAGGTCAACTGTTCACACTTTGATGTTGACAGAAACGTAACATGCTTGTGTTTTTTTTATTATTATTTATTTAGCTCGTCAGCAGCATCAGAAATCGTGCGATTAATCTTTGCAGTTGAGCCTTTTGCTAGCGTCCAGTATCTTCTCATGTTACACTGAAGGGACAGAACCACCATGATGTTCTCAGATGTGAGTATGTGGAGCCCGTTTATGCCTCTTTGTGAAGCGCCGTACCTCAAACAACAAGCATCTCAAACTGTTGGAGCTCCGTCTCTGCTCAGTGACTGGTTTGACCCCAACCTTCTCTGTTATAGGTAATATTTTTAATCTCCACTGGATAAATCATCCATTTGTTGTATTTAATGCAGCTCTGGTCACTGGAGAAGTGACGCTGAGAGCTGGAGCTCTTGTGTGTGCATCATTCATTTTCAGTGAACTCATTACTGGTGTGATGAAAGCCATATATCTGTCAGGTCCAGTGAATGGCCTTTAAGTCGCCCGACACACTTTTCCTTTGATCGGACACGTACTGCACCTGCGGAGACGTCTATCTATGAGGCTTCCATCACAAGCATGGCTCACCTGCTTTACCATAGACCTTCCCTGAACGTCACACTAACATGTATAGCTTTAGCCACACTATCCTTACACACAGTGCACTGTATAGAATTAAACACTCAAGTCAAGAAATGACAGTAAGCTTAAAGTCAGTTTTCAGTTTACAGTCTGTTGATTCAAGCAAAAGCCTGGTTTGTTTTCTTCATTTTCTAATAAGACGCATGAAGCTTGAAGCTGCTTTTCCACTGGTTGCTGTGGTTCGTACTGTGGTGCTACTGTTTCCAGCACGCTGGGTGTGCTGTGACGCTGAAGGATGCGCTTCAGAAGCGAAAGCTGTGCTGAGGTTGACTGCAGATGAGTGAGTTCTCTTTAACCGCTGGGTTGATGGTGTCTTTTTGTACATTTCTTTAATTGCATTAGTAGCAACAAAGATGGAGCAACAACTGCACCCTCTGTCCCTTCGCCTTCCTCAGCTGCAGGGTTCCTCCTCTTCTTTCCCTCACGTTGCCACACAAACATGACGTTACACTGGTCATAGCACCCTGCTCACATCTGAATAAGATCTAAATAGAAAACGTAGATGACCGTTTCGCAATCGCAACCATGTAGCGGAGCATGAGACACAAAGACTGGACACAATGAGAAGAAAATCCACTGAGTGTTTAATTTCTGAATAAATGAAACATCTCACATCTCCACAACACTTAGTCATTTTAACACATCTTATTGTGAGCGATTGTGTGATGGGTTGATATTAGATTTCCACTCTAGTTTACAGTCAACTAGCCATTGTCTGTAGCTTCATCCTTTTAAGTTTAAAGAATGCGACCACATTACAGGATCCGAAACCGCTCCTTTTATTATAGACCATCAGATCTTAATATTCTTGAAATGTGTCCTGCATTCATAGCATATGATATCATTCTTTGTTTGCCTTTTTGCCCTTTTTTTGCTTCACGTTTTGGATTTTGTGCGTATTTTAAGTGCCTTAACCTCGGCCTTAGCTCCGCCATGCATCGAAGCAGCATGAGTGCTTTTGGCTTCTCGTCCGTTACTTATCCTCACTCTCGGTAATACCTATGCTCTTTGATGATATAATGTATGCAAACACACGTCCGCTCATGCACAGCAGCCTCTTTCCCTTGATACACGCATACTTGATGGACTTCCACGTATGAATAGCCTATAATATTGTTGTATTTGTTTGATATTGTTGAACTTGTGATACGCCGTATTGGTTCAGTAGCTGGCTGAGGAACCGTACTTGCTGGAAGGAGACTATGGTTTCCATTAAACCACTCTGTATACATTTCCCTGCAATTTGCTATCAAGTATTAGCTTGCAGATGTGGTCGATATGAAGAAAAGCACTGATAACGCTACTGTGTACTGAGAAGTAAAATAATTATTTGGATCATTGAAACTTTAGGACTGTGTATTTTGGGCACAATTCGAAAATAGCAATGATTGAATATTTGAATCACATGATTCCCAGGAAGCAGGCATCAAACTGACAATCCTGTTTTAAGGGGCCAGACATCGAGGACCTGTGAGGAAGGACATTCATGAAGGGTCTTCATGAAGCACAAGTCTGACCTACGTCATGTCTGCTGATGTGGAAAAGGAAGGAACGACCTGGGAGTTCGTTACGTTGTTTTTGTTAACTTCTGTGTACTGTACATTGACAATGTTTCTGTGTAATGCACTTTTTTTTACATTTTGTTAAAATAATGTCCAGTCTAATGTTTATGATGGGAATAAAACCATTCTTCTGCATAATATGCTTAAATGGCATTTATTAATTTATAATTAGCATTTTAAATTTTTTTTCAACCATTTCTAAAAACGAAAAAAAAAAATCTAAATACAAATTCTCTACAGCTTTTCTTGAAGAAATTTAATTACTAACATGAATGGACTCTGCAGGTGCCTTATTGCAGCCTGAGTTGCTGACATGAAATGCTTCTGTCAGCCGCTGGCTTCTACTGGACAGAACAGAGAGCGGCCTTATTGAATTAGTCAAATGAAGCTGCTCTGACATCATGAGGCAGAAGATACGGCAGAAAAGCCAAAGTCTCTCAGAACGCTGGGCAGAGAGCGGATCGGCTTCACACACCGGCTTCAGTAAGTACAGTACCTGCCAGTCCTACTGTAGCAGTGTAACTGTTTATTATAGGATGTGAGAAGGTCAAATGGTTCAGTAAGAAAGCTCAGTAACAGCAAATGAAACAGGAGAGGGACTTCAATGCTAAAACGGTGATATTGTCTACATGGTGTCATATTATTTATTTATTAGAGATGTCACTAGGTCACGTGCCTGTATTATAAATAACCAGTTATATATATATATATATATATATATATATATATATATATATATATATGTATATGTATATGTATATGTATGTATGTTTTAAAAGCCTTTTTCGGGGGCAGCATGTGCAGCATAGATCTGCGCTGCGTTAAAGTGAGATGATTCATCGTTTTATGGCCCTTTAAGTCCCGTCTGGCAGAACGCTATGGAAATTTGACTTGTGTCTCTATCGTCCCGTTGTACTGGTCATTTGAATTCGAGCAGTTATGCAACACTTAAAGTTTTGCTGGCTTTAAAAAAAAAACAAGCCTGTCCCAGACTGGGTAATAGGGAGCTGACTGTAAGTCACAAGTCTCTTATCAACTGTACACGTAGCACTGGAGGCATGAGAGACGCAAGGACGGGATCTGGATGGAGACGTGATCAGTCATTATGGACTAATCCCTGTAACACATCACAGTCATCAACATAGTGACTGCATCTGTGGAGGTGATGAAGTAGACAGAGCATTTCAGTGCCTTTGTCTTTAGCCACATTAACTGTTAGCTTACACAGTTACACGTGTTTTTTTTAGTTGTGATCTAAAAATACCCCCCAGTTATTTCCACGTGCCAGTTTAAAGCCCCTGAGCTGCTGAGTCTTTGTCCTGAGCTCTGTCCCGGCATCCGTCACGTCTGTGGTTAAACTCGGCTTCCATCGAACTCCACACAAACTTTTTCCAGGTGACCTTTCGCCAACGCTAACCACTGGCACAGCTCGGGGGGAGGCGCCAGCACAGAAGGGCACAAAATGAGTTCTCGAACTCACACAAAACAAGATTCTGATGGAAAACTATTTTTCAAAACAGATCAGATTGATTTTAAATTATTTATAGCTCGGCATTTGGCATCTTTTATCAGACGGCATTGTCTGCGAGGCCTTATTTTACCAGCTGACCTCTTATCTCACGTCTCCTGTTTCCTTTTTGGCCTCCTGACTCAATGGCAGCGGCCAGACCCGCTTTAATTATAGCCACCGCAGCATTCCTCCCCGACAGAATAGGCAGACGTAGAAAGAGCGGCCTTGAGAGGGCAAGTGTGAGCGGTGCAGATGAATATACAGAAATAGAGGCTGAAGATGGTTAAAGATAGACACTGGTGGCCGGAGGAGAGTCCTTCTCATTAGCCTGCTGTCCTCTGCTGCTTCCTGACATGTTCCTCTGTCTTCTCCTGATGCTAGAGCAGAAAAAGCACCATGGGTCAGAAGCTGGAGAGGCTGTCGGAAAAGGATGAGGATTCTGAAGGTTCTGAGCGACCGGCGGAGGATCAGGAGAGCAGAGGTCGACATGTCGAGCGCTCTGTGACCTCTCAAGGCGTGGACACGCGCGGAGAGGCCGCCGCCGGCGCAGCCGCTTATGCACGTCCAGTCCCTGAATGTGGGCGGCCAATCAGGTCCCTGGGTCAGCGAGCGCAATTTTTGGATGTCCCTAGAAAGTGGGTGGGTGGAGACTGGGAGGGCTGGGGAGCCACTGGAGCTGTGGAGGGGTCAGAGAGCGTCCGGAGCCCAGAGGAGACGAGACGCGCTTCAAACACAGAGCAAGGCTCGGCTGTGGCCTCTACCGGGACTACAGCTATGGAGGAGAAGAAAGCGGAACGTGGCCCTGACCCTCCGACCGGGGCTCCGATGCAGCCGAGCAGTCCCACCGAGGAGGGGTTTGTTGTGCTTGAGAGGGATGGAGCTTGGACGTCGTCTGAGGAGGGGATGAATAATGCTTCAGGCGTGTGTGGTGATGACGCGCCTCCACAACCATGCGCAAGTTGCCCCCAAGATGTCGATAATGAGGAGGGAAGTGGAGGAAACCGTGTCCAGGCTTCAGTTTACGAGGGGCGGGCGGGTGAAGTGACAGGCAGCAGGTGTCGGCTAAAAGGAGGGAGTCGCACGGGGAGAGGAGGAGCGGAGAGGGAGCGCATGGATGAGGAGCGCATGGATGAGGAGCGCATGGATGAGGAGCGCATGGATGAGGAGCGCATGGATGAGGAGCGCATGGATGAGGAGCGCATGGATGAGGAGCGCATGGATGAGGAGCGCCTGTCGTCACAGCACAGCAGGGGGCCTGGAGAGAGCGCTGGCCATGTGGAACACCCAAATCAGAGCAGGGCAGGAGCTGAGCACCACCAGAGGCGCTTCGCAGATGCTGTGTATAAACGGGCAAAAGAAGGAGCCACAGGTGCGATTGGTCCAAATGACACGAAGGAGGACGAGGAAGACGGTCCTTCTTTTTCATTGGAACAATGCTATTTGGTGCCCGGCTGTGATGTAAAGACACACAGCGCAGCCTTGGAGCGGGAGCCGGACCTCGACAGCTTCTCTCCCCTCACAACCCCCCCACCCTGCGTTTGTCGGTCGCCCGCGGCAACACAGCTCCAGGCGGACGCGACCACACGCGCGTCCGCGGAGGAGCCGGCGCCGCGGGAGAAGCCCCGGGTCAAAGGTCCACCTCCACCTGTGCCCAAGAAACCGCGAAATCCATTCATAAAGCTGAAAACCGCGCAGCTGATGTCCACGGACGAGCGAAGACCGGGCGGAGATCACGAGCGCTCTGAGGAGAGGGTCAAGAGGAGGCACACCTTTCACTTTAACAGGGCTCTGCAGCGCAGCACGGCCGCTAACCAGGACATGTGCTCGCTGTGGGACGATGAGGGCCCCCTCTCGGCGCCGAGCAGCACCCGGCGGCGCTCGCTGGGCCCCTGGGAGCCCCCGTCCCTCACACACATGGATGATCCGTACGGGGACGTGGTGGACTTCCATTACTGCCGGCGCATGGCCCGGCTCTGTCCCGACGAGCCGCCCCAGAACCTGGACATGCTGCAGCGGACGATTTCCCTCGAGAGGAGGTCCGGTTTCAAGAGCTCGCCTCCCACGCCGGCGAGGAAGCCCTCGAATCCTCTCGTTCGCGCGTCCCAACCCGCTGCCGCCGAGAGACGAGGGCCCGGCCCCGAGCTGGCGTGGGACAAAGTCCGCTCCGACCCGGGGGTCGGGGATGTCAGCGAGGTGGGGTCCTACAGGCCGGTGGCCAAGATCGTCCGGGAGACGAACCAAATGCAGAAACTCCAGCACCGAGCCAGGTCCGGAGGAGCCAAGGCCCAGGTCAGAGCGGCCGAGCCCGGTCCCAGCGTGAAAGTGTCCCAAATGAAAAGCGCCTTCGACGTCCCGCAGAAATCCAAGGAGAGACCGCAGCCGCAAGAGGTCCAGGCTCCATCAAAGAGAGGTAAGATGGAGTTTTCAAAGCATACACACACACACACACACACACACACACACATATACACACACACACATATACACACACACACACACACACACACACACATACACACACTAGGGGTTCTGCATAGTGATGTCACAGGACATGCTGGGGTGGGATGGGACAGGGGGGAGGGTAAGGACCCTAATACAAAAGAGGCTGCTGGACATTAAACCCACAGTTTCCCCAGAATGGACAAAATCAGCTGACCGAACAGGTTTAAGCTGCTATAAAAGACACGAGGCGGACGTACGATGGGGAGAAGCGGCCCCATCCCGTCCCAGTTCACAGCTTTAGAGACGAAATCTGGCGTCTCGTGTGCGCATGTGCCGTGGCCGTCATCAGCGCAGCCCCACAATTTAATAACGATGAGAAGAGGGGATTACTAGTCTTCCGCAGGTGACGAGCGCGCAGGGGGATGCTGTGTCTGTCCGCCGGCATCCTTAAACACCACTAGACCGATCACACGGCGTCAGGGGGCACGTTTTCCGAGGCGACGGAGCCGAGGGAGCGCAGCAGCGGGGCATTTTGTGGAGGAACGGGGCACCAGAGCAACGTCCTGCAGGATAAGGGCGCGCCTGAACTGCTAGATTCATGTGTTGTGATTGATCACCCCCGTGGTTACGAGAATCCTGCCTAGATTTCTGGAGGTAAGGACGCGTGGAGAGAGCGTGCGCGTGGCGCATTAAGCGTGCGATCTGTCATCATCATGCGTGTGTCTTCGCTGGACGCGTTTGGGAATGGGAGCAGCCGAAAATGTTGGGTGGAAATCTGCACTTGCGTCAGCTGGCGGCGGTCCACCGCAGCTAGCGGCTAGGCTAGGCTAGGCTACTAGCTAGCTAGCTTCATTGAACAGACTGGATGCACACGCACGGACGTGCCACTGGGGAGAAAAATCACACCCTCGCTCACAGTGGCCTAGTCCGCATGCATGCGTCGTTTTGAAAGATGTGTTATTTTAACAACACCCCGTGAGGCGGTCTCCTCGTTGGCGGTGAGGCTAGTTTAGTGTCTGTTAGCAGCGGCGAATAACGGCACCATCTCCGGCACAGCTGTTGAGCGGTCGGAGCGGTGCGGCAGAGCACGTTATACGAATATGCACGTAACTACAATTATGCTATGTTCGTGCGTACGTCTCAACAACGCCCCAAAGACGCCGGGTTCGTTTAACGTCCACCTGAGGCCACATCTGGAGCGTGCTAAGCAAAATACGGCATACATCTGCACCCCCTCCCCTCCTCCTTGTCTCTGGAGCGGCAGCGTTACGCCTAGCAAGCGGAGCCCGAATCACAGCTTCCGCACAACCGAACGGACTGGACTTGAAATCACCGGGACGATCGTTCAGCGCCGTCGCCGCAGCTTCCCGGCGTTTCGCTTGAGTTTGTGCCGCCCGCGTGAACCGGGAGGGCGGGACGCGCCGAGGCGTGTGGTGAACGCGGCTAACGCTAGCCAGCGACCATTGTTCAACGCTAGCGCCGTGCAGCTGTTTCCATCTCCAGAGGATGAGATGTCCCCTGCGCTCACTGTCTAAAATAAATGTAACATGTCGCTATTATAACACAGGATCTGTGGGAGTGATATAGATTGTGTGTGTGAAACCCGTTCACTCAGCGTTATTATCCAGACGGTGAAATGACGCCTACCGGTCCGTTGCCTGCATTTTATTGATCAACCGAAGCCATCACGTTGCTCGGCTTACTTTCCTGGACCCTCATGCATTAGCGTTAATCAAAACGCGGGCCCGATGCTGAGTGCGCCGGCGTCAGGATGCTCGGCGGCGTCCCGCTGCGCGCTGGGTGGCGGCGCGAGAGCGGCCGCGGCTCCTCGCAGTGTCAGATGGGCGGTTGGAGCGGGGCTGGCGGCTCCTACCTGGCGCTGGTGCTGACGGAGGGAACACGGTGTTCCGGTCCGACAGAGCTGCAGAATTCATCGCCAGTGTTAAATATGATGCTTTTCATGGACCGCTGTCACAGTAACAAATGAAAGGGTAGTAAGGGTTTCTGTCTGTATTTGCTGTGGGATGTTGTCATAATAAAGCCAGTTGTCCACTAAATGTGTGATATTGATATGATATAAATGTCTTGGCCTCAGCAGATGTGGAATCAAGGCAAGTGGCTAAAAGCCTTGTGGGTGTGTAATAAGTCAAACAAGTTTTGTTTGAGTCTTTCTCTTTGCTGATGAATCCATGTTCAAACACCAGGCTGTTATTCAGCGCTTCTATTTTGAAATTGGTGACTAAATGTAAAGAAGCAGGTGGTGAAGATGATGATGATGAGGCTCTGCAGCCTGTATGTAACTGCTCAGTGTGTGAGTGACGGCTTAATTACCGCCCTGAGATGCTCCATTTTCCAGGTAATTACATAGCAATGCACGCCACTAAAATCATGATGCATCTCCCCCTCACATGTCAAAGACCTTTTTATATTGAAGAAGGTCAAGAAGTTCAGCAGGCTTCTGCCGTTTGTCTCTGACAAGAAGGTTATGGAGACTAGAGATCAACTCACTGACATCTAAAAAAACTGAGCTAGAGGTAAACACAGCCGGCGAGCGAGAGGTGTCTCATGTTTCCTGGTAGGTTTGGGCTGATTTAATTAATGTGCAAACTCAATCAATAAACACAATCTGAGCCAAAACTTCCATGTTCAGTGGTGTTTCATCTCCCTCTCTCTCTCTGGGCAGATATGTTGCGGCGAGTCGTGCGACAGAGCAAGTTCCGCCACGTCTTCGGCCAGGCCGTGAGGAACGACCAGTGCTACGATGACATCCGCGTCTCCAGGGTCACGTGGGACAGCTCCTTCTGTGCTGTCAATCCCAAGTTCGTCGCCATCATCATAGAGGCCAGTGGCGGAGGGGCCTTTCTCGTGCTCCCTCTACAGAAGGTGACGCGATGAGCTTACGGAACTTTATTGCTGTACGTCAGGTCACTGGTTCTTGACAAACCTGTCCTCTGTCCTGCAGACGGGCCGCATAGACAAGGCCTACCCTACAGTATGTGGCCACACGGGCCCCGTGTTAGACATCGACTGGTGTCCCCACAACGACCTGGTCATAGCCAGTGGTTCGGAGGACTGCACAGTCATGGTAACGCCCACCATGCAGTCTACTGTGTGTGTGTAGAGCAGTGGGCCTATTTATTCCTGTGTTTAGTGTGTCACTCTTTACTGTCTTTACTTTTCAGGTCTGGCAGATCCCTGAGAACGGGCTGGAGACGGCCCTTTCAGAGCCCGTCGTCGTGTTGGAGGGTCACTCCAAGAGGGTCGGCATCGTGTCCTGGCATCCCACCGCACGCAATGTTCTCCTGAGTGCAGGTAACCTTTGGCTGCAGCACCTGGTACACCGTGTACCCTCAGACTGCATAAATCCCGCCTGACCTCTGAGTCCGCACAGCTGAGCTCCGCATTGGGCCCGTCATTTCATGGCTGCATTGCTTTGTGATGAGAAGCTCTGGAAATAGACGCGTGTGTAGTCAGGCTGTGCCGCGTGTCCATTTCAGGGTGCGACAACCAGATCATCATCTGGAATGTGGGCACGGGGGAGGCCATGATCAACCTGGAGGACATGCACCCCGACGTTATCTTTAGCGTCAGCTGGAGCCGCAACGGCAACCTGCTGTGCACCGCCTGCAAAGACAAGAAGGTCCGCGTCATCGACCCGCGCAAGAGGAAGATTGTGACGGTGAGAAGACTGAGAACGGGTTGGGACTCGATGCGATGCTCCACGCGTAGATACGCTTTCCTACAAGGCCTCGGACACCGGCTGCCTAGTCTGACGGGGTTTTTTGTCTGTTACAGGAAAAGGACAAAGCCCACGAGGGAGCTCGGCCAATGAGAGCTATCTTTTTAGCGGACGGAAACATCTTCACCACTGGATTCAGCCGCATGAGCGAGCGTCAGCTCGCCCTCTGGAAGAGTGTACGTCACCGCAGTAAATCTCAGTCCTTCCCACCTGACACTGCTGAGGCATACGATGAATAGTTACTATGCAAGTTAGCAAGTCATGATTCTCTCATTTTTACCAGTGGCTTCGTTAGTCGTACCCTCTGCATCTTTAAGACTCTCGTGTCTGTTACAGCTGAGCTCCAGCAGGTGGCAGTAAATACAAGGAGAAGGAGCTGTGAGACATTTTTAAATGAGCAGATAAGACTTTAAAGACGATGGACATTGGAACTGTAGCTCAGACTTTCATCAGTCACGCGCATGTATGTTCATAATGTAGAATATGTTTCTGTGTTTACAGGACAACATGGATGAGCCAATATGTGTTCAAGAGATGGATACCAGTAATGGAGTCCTGCTGCCCTTCTATGACCCTGACACCAGTATCGTTTACCTTTGTGGAAAGGTATTGAGGTTTACATAATCGAATTAGTTTTTTGAATCTACGATTAAAATAACTGGATTCACAAATTTACCCCTTTTTACAGGGCGACAGCAGCATTCGGTACTTTGAAATCACAGACGAGGCACCGTTTGTTCATTACCTCAACACGTTTTCCACCAAGGAGCCGCAGAGGGGAATGGGATACATGCCCAAAAGAGGCCTGGACGTCAACAAATGTGAAATAGCAAGGTGCCAGCTATCGCTGACTCATCACGGGGCTGTTTTAGAGCTTTGTGATGAAAGGGAGTAGAAATGAGTTTAACTTGTTATTGTTGTCTGTGTAGGTTTTACAAATTACATGAGAGGAAATGTGAACCAGTTATCATGACGGTCCCACGCAAGGTACTGTTTACATCAAAAAGAAATCTACAGTTATTTCTCTCACGGAGCTACTTTGGGTTTTACACCGTCCCGTTCTGTTTCCCCAGTCGGACCTCTTCCAGGACGACCTGTACCCAGACACGGCTGGGCCCGACCCTGCCCTGGAGGCAGAGGAGTGGTTTGCCGGGAGGAATGGCGGTCCCATCCTGATCTCCCTCAAGGACGGCTACGTCTCCACCAAGAACCGCGATCTGAAGGTGGTCAAGAAGAATGTGCTGGAGACCAAGCCGGCAACTAAAGCCGAGAACGTCTCCCCTGTCCAGAAACGCGCCCCTCCACAGTCCTCTGTGGTGAGTGCCAGGAAATCACTGTCAGACCTGTCGAAAGCTGATAGGTCGGATTAGGTTTGAAAAGTCAGTTTAAAAAGTGAAACAAACTTTATCGATCTAACTTCGATTCTGTTTCTGGGCAGAAAATGGAGGATAAATTGGATGAGGTGCTGCGAGAGTTCAAGTCACTCAGGGACCGTGTCATCCTCCAAGACCGTCGGATTGCCAGACTGGAGGAACAAGTTGCCAAGGTCGCCCTGTGAGACCCCCCTCTTTCCACGGAGCGCCCGGGATTTTTGGCCGCGCGTCAGATTCTCCAGATTCGGCTTTTATTCATCTTGGCGTCGCCTCCGCGCCGACAACCAAGCCTACATTCCAAGATGGACTTTTATTTTCCTCATCGAACTCGGTTTCACTCTCAGCCCCGACTCTCACACTCACACACGGAAAAGGAAAAGCTCTCCCGGGTTCTGTACACGTTTGAAGGAAAAGACGTTTTTGTTGAACAAAAAGTCTTAATTTTTATTGTCTCTCAAATTGTGGTAAAACATTCTTATGTGAAGTTTGTACTTACTACTCAGAAACTGTATGTAGCATCAGTATTTCCATTCTTTTTGTGTTGCCAAATATGAATTGTGTGCTTTTTCATGCACTGCTTTTACATTTGTTTCCTCTCCTGTTGTACATTCCACTCACGACTTCGTAGAATAAGTTAGTGGAGCTGGATTTTTTTTTTAAACAATAGCTGTTGAACTTTTTCCCTCCCATCCGTTTGTTCTCGATTCATGAATGTGGAACAATTCCTTGGAAGACATTTGTTCCTGTTCTTCTCTGTTTGAAGTTCTAACAGAGGGGGGGGGTCGCATCTCTTCTGGTGTAAAATGTTGTGCAAATCTCGTGGTACCTCTTGACACCGTTGGAGGTCTGAAGCCGCGGCCTCGATGCGTACGTGGTGTTGAGAGGGGGGCACTCGCCCAACATGTGCTTCACCGAGCCCCCGACAAACAGTTCTGTGGACATAATAAAGATTTTACACAAGATTGTGCAGCGTTGTGTCTTTTTTTGGGAGGGAGGTCATTCAACAAAATGGTTCCGTTAAGTGTTTTTTGTCACATTTGCCTCCTTTATGTTTCTCAACAGGAAATCTTCACATGTAAATGTGAACATGGCTCTGTCTTATGAACTGTGATATATGAAGATGTACTGTACTTCAGGCCCCCACGGGTCAAAAACATATTTAATGTATGTACGTTTTTGATGGCATGGCAACAACCGCAACTAAAAACAGTTTTTTTAATAACGACGTTTCAGTGTGAGTCACAAGTAAAGGAAATGACATTTCGACACCAGAGGAACAGTTTTAGTTCCTCGCACGTCACATTTGGATCTCGGGCTTCCTGGCGGCTCGAACGCGCCGCTGTGTGTTCGCATGCAGCTCGTATGGACGCGTGGCTGATCTTCTGCCACTCTGGTGACAAACAGCTGGTTTTAGGGCAGACGGCGACGCGGGACGTTTGGTGGACTTCCACCAGAGCAGACACACGTCACAGCAGCAGCTCCTCATCGTTACGGTAAGAACCTCCATCTACTCATGAATGTGAGTGAACGAGCAGCTGAAATCAACGCATCACAAACATTTGACCTATTTAAAGTTTAAACTGTGGGTCACGAAGGAGGTTCCTGTATCAGACACGACTGAGCGTTTTTTTTTTTTCATACCATGGCAACAGGTTTAGTGCAGAGTGACTTCATTTCAGAGTGTGAACGTTTCCTGTTTCCTTCGACAGACAGAGCAGCCGTCGACATGTCAGCGAGGCGCGGACGGTCCTCCACTCTGCAATGAGCTCGGTCTGATCCTCCTCCTGTTCTCCAAGGTTCTCTAAGGTTCTGTAAGGTTCTGTAAGGTAAGACTCTGTCTCTATACACTGATCTAATCAAAAAATGCGCAGCCTGCATCTTTATAAATATATATATGTATGTATGAACAGTCAGTGAGGATTCTCTGGGTATACACAGTTTATATAGATAGATATAGATTCAAATGCAGTAGTTCTGTAGCACTTGTTGTGGGGAACGACTCATGACTGCTTGATCATAAGATGTCACAGACGCATGACTCATTGTTTTTTCCTGTTGTTTCCAACACGTTTCAGCTCTTTTACCCAGCGATGGGGCTCCTCACCATGAACCTGTGCCTGACGCTGCTCTGGGCCTCTTCTGCTTTGCTCCCTGTGGAGACCGTGAGTTCGAGCGCTCCCGTCCCACAAACCGGCAGCACAAGCTCCACTGCTGAACCGAGTCACGCAACAGCGCAGCTCAACACTTCCCGTGTCCCTCGCGATGAATCACAGGCGCAGATCGCAACTCGAGGCCCAACGCCGCAGACCAACGCAACGGCTGAGGCGGCTGCGCCACACACGACGGAACGTCAGGAGGCGCCCGTGAGCAGCGCCGGCTACGGGTCCAACGTCAGCACGGCCGCGGGCGGCCGGAGTCACGTCTTCACACCTGCTGCCATGGCAACGCCTTCCCAAACAACAGCGGAACCTGAACGCACCGCTTCCACAGTAGCGACAACCACGCCGGCGCTGAGGTCCTCCGCAGCATCTGCTGCCATGGCAACGCCTTCCCGCAGTGAAACAACAGCGGAACCTGAACGCACCGCTTCCACAGTAGCGACAACCACGCCGGCGCTGAGATCCTCCGCAGCATCGTCAGCATCTGCTGCCGCGGCGACGCTTTCTCACAATGAAACGACAGCAGGAGAAGCTGAACCTGAACGCACCGCTTCCACGAGAGCGATGCTGAGATCCTCAACAGCAGCAGCCGCGTCAACGCCGGAGGCCGCGTCCACCACCGGGCCTGGAGCCACGTCGAACGTCTCCTCCACCAGCTCCTCTCACCCCCCGACTCACCCCCCACCCTCCACGCAGAGCTTCATCTCTCCTTCAGCTTCCACAGGAAGCACAAACACAACCAACCGCACTGTTGAGCCACTGCCGGCGTTCAACCCGGCGGTGACGAAACCCGAAACAGCCAGCACCGCAGCTGGGCCTCCATCTCCCCCGCAGCCCGTTTCTGGCACCCACACCCCCACGTCCGCGTCCAGGCCTCCTGCCACAACGGGTTCTGGTTCTGGCTCAAGCTCAGACGCTCCCTCTCCGTCACACTCCACCGCCTCCTCCTCCAGCACGGCGGGAGTCTTCATCCGCCCTGTTTCCAGGCTTTTACCCGTCTTCTCGACCAAAGCGGCCGCGGCCACTGCAGCGGCGCCTCGGACCTCCCAGAGCCCGTCCGGCACCGCGGTCCAGACCTGCTCCAGCCGGGGCCTGGTGACGCAGTGCCTCATCATCATCGCCTCCCTGGCCGCGCTGGCCACCGTCTTCATGGTGTCCACCATCGTCCTCTGCGCCAAGGCCTCGGCCAGGAAGTCCAGGGTGAAGAGGCCCGCGGAGGAGACGGAGATGATGTGCATCTCCGCTCTGCTGCCTGAGAGGAACCACGCTTACACGCGGCAGCACAACCCGGTCTCCAACGGGGTCCTGGTGCTGCCCATGGGCACGGACAGCGACGACGACATGGGGGACAACCTCACCCTCAGCAGCTTCCTCCCAGACAACGAACGCACTGTTTAGATGGATTTATTGTTATTACTGTAACATATGTGCTTTCACTGGACTCATTAATGGGCTGGAAACAGCCGCGGATGTTTCCTCTTTGATACCGGCGGCTTAGTATCGGTGCACAGGAAGCACCGCATTTGCCACAGACACCGTTCACCATATGTGGCCTCTGGTGAGGTCACGCCATCGGATGTAAACTCTGAGCTGGAACGAGATCTGAATGATTCGAGGCTCGGTTCTTCACAGGAGGCAGGATGAGACGCCATCAAAGCGCCGTTGAACATCCTGAGCGGAGCCCGCTGGTATTTCACTTAGCAACAGGAGACAGGAAGTCTTATTTTGTCGAGGGATTACTGTCCTTCACAGACGCTCTTCAGTCTCCGAGTGGCAGCTGTGAGGCTTAATTCTATGAACGGATTCACTGAATTCATCCTAAATGTTTTGTGACTCTTATGTGGGTGTGTTTCTAGAGTGAGTTATTTCAACATGTTTAACTTCATGACCACATATATTTTCTGGTATGTTGTTGCCTAATGACATCTTCCTGGAAAGAAGAAGTGTAGTTTAGTTTCATTGAGTTTGTTTTTTATTTTTCTTCAGTCTGAAATCTTCTCAAAAAATAATTTGAAGACTGAACTTTATCCACCTATCAAACAAAGTGTGACAGAGCATCTGTTCGCTCTGGGATGTAAAATAAGAACGACTGTACTCATTTTAAACAGCAGCTCAAGTGGCAGCAATAACAAAACGCGGCAGCTATGTTCTTCAAAATGTGCTGGTGTTTGTTTCAATGTGTCGCCAAAATAAAACCCGACGCTCCGGTGAACTCAGTCACTTCCCTTATTCCTACGAGGCGAAACAAAAGGGTTTCCTACCCCGAACCTGCTTTTATATTCACTTCCCTCCATGCACAGTGAGGCCCAAGGCCCGGTTTCTAAATTCTCTATCCTATCTTTATTCTTCGCAGCGGAGACAGACACCGGTGACTATCAACAGAGCTGAGACCAATGTAAACGATGCGGCGTCTCATCGGTGACCATATAAAGGCTCGTCTCAGCGATCGCAAACGCTGTGAACCTGCCAGAAACGCATTCACCCTCGCACACACTGACTTGGACTCACGCTTGTGAGTGTGATCGCGCACACACTGCTTCTCGGTGTGTGCGCCCCGTCCTCTCCCCCTCTTCTGCTGGCGCTCACTGAGGTCGACACAGGAAACATTAACCTCTTCCTGCATTAGCTGGTCACTCGTTTTTCACCCCCGGAGGTGCTGTTCATCCTCAGGGTCCGATGCTGAGGCTTAAACAGGAGGCCCTGCTGCCATTTAGAGGCTGTCCTATTGACCTCCACACGTCTGGCTGTTTTAAGGATAGTATTTGAATATGTTATTTATACTATTTATTGTCTTTATTCCCCCTGTCCGGGTCCTGTGCATCCAGACAGCCAGAGGAGGGTCCAGGCGAGGCCCCTGCCCCCACAGCCCTCCATAAAGTCCTACCTAACAAGAACAATCTGGAGCAGACTCTGTGGAGGGCTGGAGGGGGAGGAGAACAGTGGAGAGGCAGAAGGAGGGATCTCAGCTCGTGCTTAACAACATGGGTTCGTTTTTTTTTTTGTTTTTTTTTTCCAGCCTGAAATGTGAAACTGCAGAAGTGGTGGGACCCGCGCAGCCGCCGCCACTCTCTGCTGCGCTCTCGCTCTCGTTCACTTTTTCCAGGCCGCTTGAACGCGTCCTCCGTCTGAGGCGCTTCCAACAGAGACCGTCTCCGTCTCCAGCCGCAGCGGACGGTGAGTAAAATGTCTGCGATCTTCACTTTGACCCTCCGTGATGATGTTGTGATAGCGTGGTGATGCCTTCAGGGCCTCCAGTGAAATGAAGACTTAAAGATTCAGAGTGGCTCCATGTGTGCATGCGTTTACGTCTGGCCTGTACACTGTAACTGGAGTCAGTGACTAACTGTGAAAGCGACATCTTCCCACCCTCCGCGTCCACACGAGTGGAGCTCCGTGTGCAGCTTGCTCACAGATGCGGAGCTGGAGGCTGCTGCCAGCTGACACAGACAAATACCTCAGGCAGCGCTTTAACACTTGACTCACATTATTTTCAGTGGTAGTTTCAACTGACTCAGTTTAAATGCATTAAACGTAATGACTCATTCACTGTTCCAGATCCTGTGGAGAACCTCTGATCCCAATGGCGCTCCGTCGTATCGGACTGTGTGTGTTGCTCGGCATCAGCTGCAGTTTGGCCAAACCCTTAATGACCCACAGTCCCCTGGAGGGAAGCACAGAGGAGGAGGAACTCAGTCACTTCACTTCCTCCGTGTCCACCAACGACCTCGTCCCCGGGTACCGGACCACGACCGTCGGGCCCACTCACGTCCAGCCCGACTTCCTCAGTCACGCTGTGAGGTTCCTGGAGGAGAACATGCTCCTCATCCTCGTTTCGTCCACCTTCATCCTTCTTCTCCTCCTCATCATCACTGGGGCGATATTCATGAGCCGCCGGCGGAAGGTCAACGCCTACTACCCTTCCTCGTTCCCGTCGCAGATGTACGTGGACCACAGGGACAAAACCGGAGGCGCCAAAGTCTTTGACGAGGTGCCGGAGAAACCCGAATCCGAGCAGGATGCCGAGCCGGTGGACTCCCACAGGCAGCTCCAGGAGGACATCATGAGGGCGGCCAAGAGCCTGCGCACGCCGAACAAACCTGCCGACGCCGCGGAGCGAAGTGACCACAGCCCAAAAGCAGCGGGTCAGAACCCCGAGGCCGGTTCTACGCCGGACGGCGGCGTCCAGGACCGGCGGCGGGAGTCCAGGGGAGCGGCCACGGACGGCGGCCCGACGGATGAGCCTCGACCAGAAGCTTCAGAGCAGCTGGATCCGGAGAGAGACACTTCACAGGAGCCTTTGATGGGAAGGAGTCTGCGTCCCTCCTCGCTGCACCTCCACAATGACTCGGCCACGCTTCAGCTGATGGCAGGAGAGAAGACGGCCTTCTAGCTCCATCACTACCGTGGCTGTGACTTGTCTTTACAGGTTGAAAATCAAATCTTATCATTATTCATATTCAAATAATAAACAGCAACTGAAACCAGATACGGTTCAAGATACTTTTATTACAGACTTACAAGGAAGCATCATTATCGAAGTATAAATTACTCTCAGCCACTTTCCTTGATTGCATATCAAAACGTCAGTCTTTTGGATACTCAGCTTCACTTCTAACCTAATTCTGAATCCCATCACAACATTCAAACACTCCTCAGGCTTAAATTCCTAAATGTAACACAGTCTCAGAAATAAGGCTCAACTTTGTACCAACAACCTCAACAGTGCTTCGTTTGTGCGTTTACGTGACAGGCTAGCAGGTACAGTACAGGGTGAGGGGTCACAGCCTAAGCCCAGTGTGACACCGCTACTGGGGTCGTCGGGGGGGTACTGGTTATCAGCAGAGTAGGTGTGCGTCATCGACGCTGCAGGACGGGAGCTGGGGCTGCTGGAGGACCGCTGCTTCCAGCTCCAGCTCGGGTTGGGAGGGGGGGTTCAATTGCTGGCCCTGACTGCCTCCTGCTGGTCGTCCCGCTGCTTGAGCCGGTAGTCAGCCAGCGCAGCCTTGATGGCGTCCTCCGCCAGCACTGGAGGATGTGAACATGACAGAGACGCCTTGATGCGCGCGTGCAGGAGAAATGCACTCACTGGATCATCACTGACAACTTACTGGAGCAGTGGAGTTTAACTGGAGGAAGACTGAGCTCTTTGGCGATGTCCGTGTTCTTGATCATCAGCGCTTCGTCCACCTGAAGGCAAAAGCACATCTTTCCGCTCCAGCGAACGCGCAAACCCCCGAAAATGCACACAAAAAAGAACTGTCATTCGTCAAAATGTGATGACTCACAGATTTGCCCTTCACCCACTCAGTGGCCAGGGAGCTGGAGGCGATAGCAGAGCCGCAGCCGAAGGTTTTGAACCTGGCATCGACGATCTTCCCTTGGTCGTCCACCTCGATCTGCGCGCGAGAGATTTATTCAGGAAGAAGTGGACTGAAATGATTCCCACATGTTTGATTTACGCAGTGGGTTTACTCTGAACTGTAAAAGTATGTAAAACCAGACTGGATCAGTACCAACGGGCAGCAGCTCCCTGTGGGATCCACTGACTCTAATAATAAACACACCTGAAGCTTCATCACGTCTCCACAGGCTGGAGCGCCCACCAGACCAGTCCCGACCTTCTTGGAGTTTTTGTCCAGAGAACCCACATTTCTTGGGTTCTCATAATGATCCACCACCTTCAGACAACAGACAAAACAGTGTCAAAGTGTGTTTTAGTACATTACTTCATATTAAAAAAAAATATCTGCACTATATTATTGTTTTGTACAAATCAACCATTACTGTTACACAACTGCAGGATTCCTCTATTACATAAGGACAGTGAAACAAACAGATCGGGCTTGATTGTATTGTCCTCTACAGCCGCTCCTGCATCCGGCCGCCTTAAACTGGAGTCTGCTGAGTCATTCTGACCAACACACACGAAGAAACCCAACATACATGTGCTTGTACTTTTACACAGAACCCACTCATTCTAGTATGTATATTAATTTATGCACATGTACTTGTATTTCAATGTTGTTGGTGACATCTGACATGACTCTACTGACACTTGAATGTGCACGCTAAATTATTTAAAGAGCTGCATCTTCCCGTTGCAGAACACTGACATCACACTGTGCTCTTTCATTACTTAGAGTAAATTAATCGGATATGATTAACTAAAGCTGTTGCAGTGCAGAGCTGGGGAGGGATTAGTGATGTCATTCCAGTCTTAAACTTACAAACTAGCTCTAACTTTAAAAAACGCAATTCATTATTAAGTCACTACACTTAATGACTTCCGGTAAAACAAGTGTTGCATTATCTCCTGCTATGTAAATGAAAGTAACCCATAAGAAAGCAGACTGGCTTACATCCAGTAATTTCTGATGGCTATTTCTCATTATTATATTACGTTTTATTCTCTAATAATTACTAGTAACGTCACAGAATAAATTCATAAATTTATAATAAATAAGTCGTGTGTCATAAGCTCGTGGTTGTATTAGTTGAAAGGAGTGAATTGGTTAGTTAACTAATCAAAATGTAATACTTTCAAATGGAACAAATACATTTCATTTCATTTAAAAACAATTTAACAGCGCTTTGTTGTGGTAATTATTATCCTGTGCAGACCCTCTGACCTTAACCGGGTCAGACAGGGTCCCGCCAGCATCACGCGCCACACTGACACCGCAGCACGCGACGCACACGCTTTACCTTCTTGTGGTAACAGCACTGGGTGATGAACTCCGGCGCAGACAGCCTCCTGGTGAGCAGAGCCAGAGGACTCAGACATTTGTTCGCCACAGTACCCGCCATGTTGACAGTCTCGGCAATGACGCAGTTCGAAAGAGTGGAGCCGCTCGAGCCCGAGAGGGGAAGGTACGTCACTCGCAGGGGGCGGGGCTAACCTTGTGGCGTCTGCGCACTCACGGGCGTCTGCAAACTGTAACGTCCATAGTAATAAAGTAGTAACAAGCAGAATAAGTGAATCAATATTTAAACGATATTCATACATACAACACAAGCTGCCTGGTGCTGGTGATGTTTCTCTTTTACAGTTATACATGTTCTATTGTATCTTTTATTCATATGTAGATGATATTTGATTTCTAGCAATGAGGAACTACAATAATTATGTGTCATGTTTCACGCCATGTCCTGTTGTCACACTACTTCCTGTTTTATTTTGTAGACTTCCCGTTGCCAGTTCAGTGCTCACTCCCTAGTTCATTCACCCACACCTGTCTGTAATCAGTTAATCACTCACCTGTGTATTTAGTCACCTCCTGTTCCCGTAGTCACTTGCCAGATTGTCGTGTTTCATCAGTGTCGCGTGTTTCCTGAGCGTTCAGAGTTTCCCGTGTTTTCGTGTTCCGTGTTCCGTGCTCCTCGTGCCTGTTCCTGTTTTGCCTTGCTCCGTGTATCCTGCCTGTAAGAGAACCTGGACTAACTACCTGACCGTGAGTTTGCCTTATCCCCGTTTGTACCTTTACCGAGCCTGCTTGTGTATCGAACCCTGCCTGGACATTTAATCAGAGATTGCCTGCTCCCTTGTTTACCGCTCACTGAACACTTCCGTGTATGACCTGGACTGCCTGACCCTGCCTTATCTAATAAACCTGTGCTTTATCATAATCGTGCCTTCGTGCTGTGCATGTGGGTCCGCCGCCTGCCCGAGTCCTGACAGAACAATCTGGCCAAACTTGGACCCAGCCAGCACTTAGCCTCCGGTCAGGTCAGTGACTGTTTTTTTTTTCCTTGTTTTTGTACGGCGAATATTCTTCTCCCGAGGGAGCATGGAATTCACCTGCGCCGAGCTACCCAGCGACCTACGTGATTATTTCAAGATCCTCGCGGAGGATTACCGACGGGCGATTAACCCGGAGAACCAGCGTAGCGCCGTTGAGGTGGCGATATTGACGCTGGAGGACGATGACAGCGCGTTAGAGCGCCCCAGCGTTCGTCGCCTCTATGAGCGGCTGTGCGCGAGGTACGAGGAGTTAAGCGACGCGCTCCGCACCACGCCAGCGCCGGTCGCACCGCCGATGGTTTCGGCTTCCTCCTCCCAGCCCCGTCGGGCCGTTGTGTCTGCACCAACCTGCCCAGCTCCATGTTTGTTCCGCTGGGAGGACTTCCTGCTCTCATGCGGTCCCCCGCCTCCAGCTCAGTCGTGTTTAGCCCAGTCCCCAGTTCAGCCGTGTGTTGCCCAGTCCCCAGTTCAGCCGTGTGTTGCCCAGTCCCCAGTTCAGCCGTGTGTTGCCCAGTCCCCAGTTCAGCCGTGTGTTGCCCAGTCCCCAGTTCAGCCGTGTGTTGCCCAGTCCCCAGTTCAGCCGTGTGTTGCCCAGTCCCCAGTTCAGCCGTGTGTTGCCCAGTCCCCAGTTCAGCCGTGTGTTGCCCAGTCCCCAGTTCAGCCGTGTGTTGCCCAGTCCCCAGTTCAGGGTTGCCAGCCCAGTCATGTGTTGCCCAGTCCCCAGTCCAGCCGTGTGTTGCCCAGTCCCCAGTCCAGCCGTGTGTTGCCCAGTCCCCAGTTCAGCCGTGTGTTGCCCAGTCCCCAGTTCAGCCGTGTGTTGCCCAGTCCCCAGTTCAGCCGTGTGTTGCCCAGTCCCCAGTTCAGCCGTGTGTTGCCCAGTCCCCAGTCCAGCCGTGTGTTGCCCAGTCCCCAGTCCAGCCGTGTGTTGCCCGGTTCAGCCTCCAGTCCAGCCGTGTGTTGCCCGGTTCAGCCTCCAGTCCAGCCGTGTGTTGCCCGGTTCAGCCTCCAGTCCAGCCGTGTGTTGCCCGGTTCAGCCTCCAGTCCAGCCGTGTGTTGCCCGGTTCAGCCTCCAGTCCAGCCGTGTGTTGCCCGGTTCAGCCTCCAGTCCAGCCGTGTGTTGCCCGGTTCAGCCTCCAGTCCAGCCGTGTGTTGCCCGGTTCAGCCTCCAGTCCAGCCGTGTGTTGCCCGGTTCAGCCTCCAGTCCAGCCGTGTGTTGCCCGGTTCAGCCTCCAGTCCAGCCGTGTGTTGCCCGGTTCAGCCTCCAGTCCAGCCGTGTGTTGCCCGGTTCAGCCTCCAGTCCAGCCGTGTGTTGCCCGGTTCAGCCTCCAGTCCAGCCGTGTGTTGCCCGGTTCAGCCTCCAGTCCAGCCGTGTGTTGCCCGGTTCAGCCTCCAGTCCAGCCGTGTGTTGCCCGGTTCAGCCTCCAGTCCAGCCGTGTGTTGCCCGGTTCAGTCGAGTCACGCCCCAGTCCTTGTCCCAGTCAGAGGGCACCGTCTGTCTGACAACTGTTAGTTCCACCCAATCAGGCCCGACGTCTCCCCCGTCGAGCTCGGCAGCTGTAAGCTGTCATGCCAGCTCCGGAGGGGACGCCGTTCCAGTTCCTGTCGATCCATTAGGGGTCGTTCCAGTCCCTGTCGGCCAAGTAGATGCCGTTCTTGTCCCTGTCGGCCAAGTAGATGCCGTTCTTGTCCCTGTCGGCCAAGTAGATGCCGTTCTTGTCCCTGTCGGCCAAGTAGATGCCGTCCCAGTTCCTGTCGGCCATGTTGAGGTCGTCCCAGTTCCTGTCCCAGTTCCTGTCGGCCAAGTTGAGGGCGTTCCCGTCGGCCATGTTGAGGCCACTCCCGTTCCTGTCGGCCCTGTGGCGGTCGTTCCAGTCCTCGTTCCTGTCGGCCCGAGAGAGGTCGTTCCAGTCCCTGTCACCCTCGGAGCCGCAGCGCCCGCCGGCCTCCAGGAGGAGGCGGAGCCGCAGCGCCCGCCGGCCTCCAGGAGGAGGCGGAGCCGCAGCGCCCGCCGGCCTCCAGGAGGAGGCGGAGCCGCAGCGCCCGCCGGCCTCCAGGAGGAGGCGGCGCCTGCTGCAGTCCCCGCGCACCTCCAGGAGGAGGTCGCGCCAGCTGCAGTCCCCGCGCACCTCCCGGAGGAGGTCGCGCCAGCTGCAGTCCCCGCGCACCTCCCGGAGGGGGTCGCGCCAGCTGCAGTCCCCGCGCACCTCCCGGAGGGGGTCGCGCCAGCTGCAGTCCCCGCGCACCTCCCGGAGGGGGTCGCGCCAGCTGCAGTCCCCGCGCACCTCCCGGAGGGGGTCGCGCCAGCTGCAGTCCCCGCGCACCTCCCGGAGGGGGTCGCGCCAGCTGCAGTCCCGGCGGACCTCCAGGAGGGGGTCGCGCCAGTCATAGTTCCTGCCGACCCGGCTCCGGCCGCTCCTGCATCGGTTCCTGGCGGCCCGGCTCCGGCCGCTCCTGCGCCTGTGTCTCGTCGCGGTGGTCCAAGGAGGACGCCGCTGGTTCCTGCCTCTCGTCGCGGTGGTCCAAGGAGGACGCCGCTGGTTCCTGCCTCTCGTCGCGGTGGTCCAAGGAGGACGCCGCTGGTTCCTGCCTCTCGTCGCGGTGGTCCGAGGAGGACGCCGCTGGTTCCTGCCTCTCGTCGCGGTGGTCCGAGGAGGACGCCGCTGGTTCCTGCCTCTCGTCGCGGTGGCCCGAGGAGGACGCCGCTGGTTCCTGCCTCTCGTCGCGGTGGTCCGAGGAGGACGCCGCTGGTTCCTGCCTCTCGTCGCGGTGGTCCAAAGAGGACGCCGCTGGTTCCTGCCTCTCGTCGCGGTGGTCCAAAGAGGACGCCGCTGGTTCCTGCCTCTCGTCGCGGTGGTCCAAAGAGGACGCCGCTGGTTCCTGCCTCTCGTCGCGGTGGTCCAAAGAGGACGCCGCTGGTTCCTGCCTCGTCCTTGGCTCGGCTGCCGGACTGGTGGCCTCGCCCTCGGCGCCTCCTGCTGCCTGGATGGCGCTGCCTCCTGCGGCGACGCCCGCCTCGACTCCTCAGCCCATCGGATCAGCGTCCGCCTGGAGGACGTTGCCATTCGGGGTGGCCCCCGGGGACATCGGCCCAGTTCAAGGGCACTAAGAGTGCCACCCTGGCTCAGCGGCTGCTGAGCAGGATCTCGCCACGCCGTCACCCTCCGTGACGGAATCCCTGGACTTCGTGTTCTTCCCCGTTCGTGGACTTTGTTATATGGACTCTTGCCTTGACCCTCCTCCGGTCCTCCCTCCACCCACCCTGCTCGTGTGCCTTGTGGGGTGGGGGTTCGGTCCCTCCTCCTGGGGCCACCCTCCGCCCGCCCTGGTTTGGGGGGGGGGGCTTCCGTGGGCGCCGTGGAAGGCGCCATAGGGGGGGGGGGTACTGTCATGTTTCACGCCATGTCCTGTTTGTCATGTTTCACGCCATGTCCTGTTGTCACACTACTTCCTGTTTTATTTTGTAGACTTCCCGTTGCCAGTTCAGTGCTCACTCCCTAGTTCATTCACCCACACCTGTCTGTAATCAGTTAATCACTCACCTGTGTATTTAGTCACCTCCTGTTCCCGTAGTCACTTGCCAGATTGTCGTGTTTCCTGAGAGTTCTGAGTTTCGTTCGTGTTTCATCAGTGTCGCGTGTTTCCTGAGCGTTCAGAGTTTCCCGTGTTTTCGTGTTCCGTGTCCGTGCTCCTCGTGCCTGTTCCTGTTTTGCCTTGCTCCGTGTATCCTGCCTGTAAAAGAACCTGGACTAACTACCTGACCGTGAGTTTGCCTTATCCCCGTTTGTACCTTTACCGAGCCTGCTTGTGTATCGAACCCTGCCTGGACATTTAATCAGAGATTGTCTGCTCCCTTGTTTACCGCTCACTGAACACTTCCGTGTATGACCTGGACTGCCTGACCCTGCCTTATCTAATAAACCTGTGCTTTATCATAATCGTGCCTTCGTGCTGTGCATGTGGGTCCGCCGCCTGCCCGAGTCCTGACATTATGAACGGATTTTCAAAAAAATATGCAAAACCTCCTACTAAAATAAATGCTGTTAACAGGGAAAGAATCACATGTTGAAGTGGATTGTGCAATGAAAAAAAACCCAAAAAACCAACAACATCCTGTTTTTTTTCTTTTTGTACGAGTTCTATCACTGAAGAAAACCAGTGCAACAATGCTGATTTCTGAGAGACTGTATTTGTCTTTCTTAGCAAAACTTTGTTTGCTTTTAAAAACGTGTGTGTGTGTGTGTGTGTGTGTGTGTGTGTGTGTGTGTGTGTGTGTGTGTGTGTGTGTGTGTGTGTGTGTGTGTGTGTGTGTGTGTGTGTGTGTGTGTGTGTGTGTGTGTGTGTGTGTGTGTGTGTGTGTGTGTGTGTGTGTGTGTGTGTGTGTGTGTGTGTGTTATTTTATATATATTATATTCTAATATTTTTGAAGAATTTAGAATTTAATTTAGAATTGATGTTAGTAAGGGATGGGATTCTTTGACTGTTTTCATTTTATTTCAGTGTTTAACAGCTGAATTAGTGTTAGTGATGAGTAACAACACATCAGAACCTTTTTTATTGCTTAACTATTTAACCTTTTAGTCAACCTACTCAAATTACTGGTAATGTTTGCAACAACAAAAGGAAATGCCCCTGACAAATTTGAGATGGTTTTGCATTTCTTGGCAATGACACAGTTTAGAAAGCACAAAAGCAGAAGTTGTGGAAACAAACCTTCCCTGTGAGAAGTCACTTTCTGTTATTTCTACGTCAGCACACAACGTGAGTACTTACTTTAACCTGTATAAACATATTTTTGTTGCAGGATTAATTGTTTATGAGTAAAGATTTATACAGACAGTCTGTGCTTATTATTACAGGCAGTAGCAACAATGGACTACATTATATTTGAAGATTACACTGAAGTAAATGAAACGGAGAATGACACTACCACCGCTGAAATCCTGAACTTCAACAATTCGCAGTCGTCTTTGACTCCTGTTCTGGTGGCAGTGAATATCTTGATATCTGTCCTTGGCATTGGAGGGAATTCATTAGTGATCTGGATCTGTGGATGGAAAATGAAGAGATCTGTCGTCACCACCTGGTACATCAGTTTGGCCATTTCAGACTTATTATTCTGTTTCTTTCTGCCCCTGGAAGTGTTTTACATGATAACCTCACACTGGCCTTTTGGACTAGCCTTTTGTAAGATTATCTCCTCTGCCCTGTTTCTTAACATGAACAGCAGTGTGTTTCTATTAGTTCTTATCAGCGCTGATCGCTGTTTAATGGTTATGTTTCCTGTTTGGTCACATAACCACCGGACAGTACGGAAAGCATCTGCAGCTGTTTTACTCATGTGGCTGCTTGCTGCGCTATTAACGTTGCCATCAATGATCTTCAAACAGACCACAGCTCACGGTTCAGTCATTCAGTGCTACACAGAGTACGGGAATCAGTCCAATCACAAGGCCGTGGTACTGACTCGATTCATCTACGGGTTTCTGATTCCTCTTCTGATAATTGTGTTCTGCTGCTCTGTGCTTTCTGTGAAGCTGAGAACGTTGACTGTCAAGTCAACAAAGCCTTACAAAATCATGTTAGCCCTCATCTTGTCATTTTTCATCTGTTGGTTCCCATACCATACCTTTGTTCTACTGGAGCTAGACTTAAAGAACAGCAGTACATACGTACTTAATACTGGTCTGAAAGTGGGTTCCACCCTGGCTGCAGCAAACAGTTTCATTTCTCCAGTTCTTTACGTGTTCATTGGTAATGACTTTAAACAAACCTTAAAACGATCTTTGACATCAAGGATGGAGGAGGCAATGGCAGACGATATTCGTACAGGTGGTCTTAATCAGTCAAGATCAAGGTCAATGGAAGTCCTATAACAATAATTTGAACCATTATCACTGGGTAATTTACAGTAATGACACAGCATGGAAAACCCTGAATGTTTATAAATTGATCAGTTTTTTTGATTCATTATCAATATCTTTATAACTTAATGGTCAACACTGGACAATGTTGCTCAGATATAAAATTACTGCATCTGCTTTTGAATGTGTTTCTTTTTTAGGTGTCAGATACTGTTTTGTGTTGGTAAATACTTGATAAAATAGATCAAGTGTAACAGTAAAAGCAAGATTGTGTAACCTAATACACGAAAGTAAAAAAAGGTCCAACGAAATCCGTCGATTTACGGTTATAATGTGGTCAAGCGGGTACTGTTTTGATGTTCAAAAAACAATAAATCTGAAAACAATTATAAAAGAAAACAAGAAGTTTAGAAAACGGTTCTGCTCCTGACAGGCTGCAACCAGGGCAAACTTCCTGAAAAAATAAGCCACGCCCCCTCTACCCACTACCGGTCACTGCTGTGTGATGCAACCAGCTGTAAGGTCGCGTTTCAACTTTTAACAATCCAGAGCGACAACTTACAATTTTAGCCAGAACGTCACATATCTAAGGACGCTTCTATGTTTCTTCTTCGTAACATGTCACTTTGCTCAGCTCTTCGGTAGCTAGTTAGCAACTTCGTAACGTCACTATTTCTGAAGGGAGCTTAGCTAGCTTGTTAGCAAGCTGTGTTTTTAGCCGATCCGCTCCTCGAGTTCTGTCTCTAGGCTTCTGCCATTTACTAGCCCGTCCATCGCATAGTCCTATGTGTGTGCATTAAAGCGCTGGGTGCCAACGGAGTCACCCCAACTGTACCTTCTTCTTTAGTGGAGGTGCTTTAAATGGCCACCGCCGCCCCCCCTCCAGCATCGGGCTCTTCTGGGGCCACAGAAAACCAGACTCCCGGATCGAGCAGCTCGACCGCAGCAGACAGTGGCAACCAGGACAGCACCTTCGAGTGTAACATATGTCTGGACACCGCCAAGGACGCGGTGATCAGCCTGTGCGGACACCTCTTTTGGTAAGTTGCAACCACGCCACTTACGTCTGAGACCTGTGTTATGAGCAGGAAATAACTGTTAATTAAAACTGGCTGCTCTTAGACATAGACCTGCTTCTCTGGCACGTTTAAAAAAGCCTCTGTACCTTGGTCTAAAACGTTGAACTTTATCCATCTAAGTTCATACTAAACTTACTTATTAGAGGTTAACAACATAAGTTGATGAGTTTTATCATTTTCTCCTTTGTGAATGTAGGTTTCATCACTGACATGTGTCATATGTTGCATAAAATACTTTCCACTGATGTGTAATGTTTTACTCATCATCCCTCTCTCCCATCCCACACCTCAACTCGTATCTTTTGCTTCTCTTCGTTAGTTGGCCTTGTTTGCATCAGGTAAGCCAGACCTGTTTTTATTTCCATTATTTTATGTTGTTGTTGAAGAGTCTGTTTTTAAACTTAACTTGTCTTTTTGCAGTGGTTGGAGACCAGACCGAATCGGCAAGTATGTCCAGTTTGTAAAGCTGGTATTAGCAGAGATAAAGTTATCCCATTATATGGACGTGGAAGCACAGGCCAACAGGACCCCAGGTGGGTTTTATTTAGCGTAATGGGCCAAACAGATTCTAATGTCACATGCATAAATGTAACATTTATTATTTCTAGTGAAGATTATTGCAACTGGTTTTATTTCACAGAGAACGAACGCCCCCTCGACCACAAGGGCAAAGGCCTGAGCCTGAAAACCGTGGCGTAAGTTCTTCACACAAGTGCATTTACATTGCCACACAAAGAATATTATTTGCTTATTTACATGAATCATTACATGTTAGCTTTGAGTAATGCATCTATGATGAAACTGTTACATACTATGATGTAGATGCTGTGGTGTAAGTCCACGCTTTACTTGTTAGCATCTTCACCACTGGGACTTATTAGCAACTAAGTGTTGAGTTGTAGAAATTTCTCTAGAGAGTGATTGCACTTCATGCTGCCCCTTGCATCACATTTCACTCTTTGCTAAAATGTACCTTAGATATATTAACAAATTATGGGCAATATGACAATCTCTGTCCTATTCTATGTAGATGATGAACCATATGTTTTACAGGGATTTCAAGGATTTGGCTTTGGAGATGGGGGTTTCCAAATGTCATTTGGAATTGGTGCCTTTCCATTTGGTATTTTTGCTACAGCTTTTAACATCAATGATGGAAGACCTCCTCCAGGTATATATATAAAAAATATATATGTCACACACTTCACTACGACCACATATGCTTTGTCAAGAAATAATCAGATAACCTCTGTGAACCCTTTTCCAAACAGCAGCCCCTGGGACACCGCAGCATATGGATGAACAGTTTCTGTCTCGACTTTTCCTGTTTGTTGCTTTGGTGATCATGTTTTGGCTGCTGATTGCATAAATGAATTCAAAGACAACATCTTCCATCAATACAAGCATTTGACAGATGAAACTTTGTGGTACATTGTCACAGGAATCTAACACTTTTCATTTTCTGTGCCTCTGACTAGCATGTCATAATTCATCCTCGTGTTTTCTTCAAGCTGTACACTGTGGTGTACAAACTGTACTACATGCATGTCTGTTTCCATTGTGATTTTTTTTAGATCAGACTTTAACAGAAGGCTTAAGGCAAGAGGGGAAGAGGTGACTCTCAGTGCTCTTTCAGTGTACGTTACATTTTTAATTAAAGTGGATGTTGGTTCGGTACTATGACTGTATCAGAACATGCCCTGCTAAACAAACATGTCATTACAATCTGTACTAACATACAAGTGAGGTTGTTGTTGTTTTTTTTACTGAGGTCTGTTCCAGAAACCGAGTTTACCTAACTCGATTTCTAATTACTGTGATCTTACTTTTAAACTACAGTTAGTTCGGGTTTAAAACAATATAATTAATGATTTATTTTTTAGTATCTTGTTGCAGAATCTTAAACCTAAAAAGACAGTAGACAGTAAGGTTACAGTACACGGTTCAGTGCAGGAGAGCATGTTTTTTTAATTTACTTGTTTCAACGTCCACTATCTGACAGAGCAACTGACTCAGTTAAGTCCCTGTTGTTTCTGCAGTGGAAAATGTATTTTCCATCAACACAGGTTGGAAAAGGTGTTTTTTTTACTAAATGGATTTCTGTAATACCTCGTTGATCTCACAAAGTAAACAACTCATCTGCAAAACTCTAATTGCAGTCATTAATTTGCATAATCAAAACAAACTAGACATTGTTGCTGTATTGTACATGAGAATTAAGAAAATGTATTATGTAACTGTTGAAAGATTTTTGGACAGTGTTCCTCAAAAATGCAACATCTTTTATTTGTCTTCATTTACTGTACGTCACTGTACTTTAATGTGAAATGTTGTATTATTAGTTTAAATGCGGATTGGATGAAGAGAAAACCACTCTGCTAAATGTGAATTCACTCTATTGACAGTAAATCTATGTAAATAAAGAAGGTAATAAATCTATAATCTATTTGGGCTTCATTTTTCCACGAGCCTTTCTTCGATTAATATGCAAATCAAAATGCACAAAACCTACAAAGACTTGTTCAATGCAGAAATCTGTTAAAACAGTGATGTTTTATTATTTTTCATTTTTAATTATTTTATATGAAAACACTTTGCTGTAAAAAAAAAAAAGAAAAATAGATATTTGGTAATTTTGTGGAAGGGTGAATTAAAAAAAAACTGAAAAAAGTACAAAAAAGTCTTTTTGTCCTAGTCCTGTGTTTCTGGCTCTGTCTGTTTCTCTCTGAGTTCTGGTTGTGCAGCGTTGAACTCTGCTTCATACATGATCTGCTGGATCTTTATCTTTGTCTCACATCTTTTTTGTGGTGGAAGCCGCTTCAGAGCCGGGACGAAGCTGAGCATGAAGAGTTCGTCCTCATCGCGAGGCCTGGTGGGCAGCGAGGTGCCATTGTCTTTGACCAGCCACTTTGTAGGGGACTGCGCCCTTTGGGAAGACGGCGGTGAAGCCGACTCTTGGACCGCTTTGCGTTTCCGTCCGGTTTTGCTGACGGAGGTGCTCTGAGGGCTCGTCGACACCTTGGCCATAACAGCCAGCGAGGTCATGTCTGTATCAGGAGGAACTGATTGTAGCTGTGGTACGAACGGCACCTGGGTCTTGGTGTCTGGTTGACTCACAGGGACCTTAATGGACTGTGGGATCTTGACTCCGTCAGAGGATGCCGTTTCCCCATCTGCACTGCAGGACTGATCTTGATCATGATCGTGGTCGTCGTCGTTGCCAAAGTTGTCTGCCACCCCACTCCGTGATCCAGTGAAGGGTGCGATAAAATTCATAATTTGTCTATATTTCCATCTACTGGGCACAATCTCTCCTTGCTTTTTGCATTTTATCTCCATTCGAACTTCCTTCAAGTACCGGTCTCTCATGTTCTTCCATTTTCGTTTACACTCTTCAGCTAAAAAGGTAAAAAAGTGTGAGTAGCCATGCAGGAAAACGAGTGTCGTACGTGAGAAAACAACCAGTATCAACAAGTGTTGGGATATAAAATATCAGAGTAGTGGGAACATTCAACCAAATTATAAAAATATTCCGATTGGCCAAAAATCCAAATTTTTCCTGTTTATTATCAAATATGACTGAAAAAAAATTGAGCTAAATATTGTCCTTATTAAGGTATAATTTACAGACGCTAATGAAGCCACAGTGCTTATTATGCAAATTAATATAGGACACATGCTCCATCTATTGTTTCCTTGTGTATTTATTTATATATATCAGCCAAGCAAAAACAGAATAATTGTCCGTATTCGTTCCCTTATAACCGGAGGTCACGCTTAGTTCAATCTCTCGTGCACCTGGTTAAATTTCGGGCTGGGGGCCTCCACCTCCTCGCGCTGACATTTACCCGGCACACTACGCTGCCGCGGTCGCGTCCACGAGACTTCGCCAAGCGTCCGGTTCACGTGGACCTCACGCTGGTAAACGACCGAGACGAAAAGCACGCGGCTCGGTGGACGCCGCGAGCCCGTGATGCTGAGCTCGACCCCTTCCGCCGCCGCGTCGCGCTGGACACGCGGCGGGCAGCGCACGAGGAGGAGAGCGGGACCGTGCCGTTCGGCGCAACGCGGCCTACGGATGCTACCGCTAGCACGGTACGCGCGGCTGCGGCGGGAGCACCGTTCTGTAGCCATGCGGATAAAAAAAAAGAAAAAGCTAGAAATGACATGGACGAGAGCTGTGAAATCGCTCCATTTCCCACGAACCCTAAATGTTTTCTCATTTCTGTGTGTTTGGTCGCCCACGCCGATGTCGGTTGAGCAAATAATAACTAGCAGTAAAGTTGTGATAAACAAATAAATAACCACACACTCACATGGGATACCGAGTGCAATACTGATGGTTCTCCAAGCATTTGCCCGACTTTCCGTGCAGCGATAATTCGGCAAAGTGACATTGTACAGCTCTGGGCAATTAAATACAGCCAATATTAACTTATCGTCCATTTTGCCTTACTGTTGTGTCTGTGCTGCGGTGACGCGGAAGCGGCAGTCTTCTCCCGCCTTTTCCGCCCAGCTGCTGCTGAAACGCGAGTTATCGCGAGTGGCGGCTTGTGTGCCGCGCGGTGTCGCTTTGCCGTTCAGCGGCAGCCGTAGCAGCGTCGGCCCAGAGGGGGCGCACGAGCCCGCACCGGCCCCAGTGTTATGGCGGGCGTGCGGGCAAAGACCGCGGCATCTGAGCGTTGAAAGGAATAAAAACGCAATTTATGATAATTAATACAGGCAAAGTGATGTTGTTAATAACATGAATACATAATCATTGTCTAAAGCTGATTTAACTTATACCTTTAATTTAAATTAATTTACAGAGTCAAACTTTATTTTCGTTAATTTTAATAATATATCGGATAGTAGTTTAATTAATTCTCCTCAGAAAGTTTGTCAATAAGCAAATATTTTTATACAAACATTTTAATTTGAGATTTTGTGTGGTGCAATATGGTACTTTTGAAATGTACTTGAGAATGAAGTCTTTAATCAAAATGGATTTAAATACTGCACCAGAATGTAGACAAAGGGATTAAGTAGTCATGATTCTATTTTGGTAATCTGAACCTACTTAAATAATGAAGCATACGGTCACTGTGGCTCATTTTGGGCAAATACTTGATCCCAGGTTATTTTCAGATTTGAGGAACATTATATGCGAGAAGGAGAGAGAAAGATCACATTTCCATTTGGCTATATGATATGCGTAGCTACTGAAGGTCCTCGTGGGTATTTGTATCTGACATGTGTTTTGTGAACTTTCAACACTCATTGTGTTTTCCTGCGTGGGTCTGGAGAAAACGCTGAGAGGGAGGTTGATCCTCTGCATTTCCTGGTCACACGGCTGCGTTAACCAGTTCCCCAGGAGGCTTTGGGCCCAGTCCAGCAGTAGGAAGAGACACTGAGCTTTTTTACACGTGAATATTCTAATGCCATGTGGGTTCTTCTGCTCCCTTATCAACAGTCAACGTGTGGATGGGTTTTAATCCTGTTTAAATGGTACAGATTTGGGTCCTTTATTATTGTCTACATTTTTCCTCTCTATCACAACATGATAACCAAGAATTATTTTCCAGGAATGTTTTTCTTTTTGTCCAATGTGATGGGAGAAAAGAATTCAATCTTCCTGTTTCTTTCAATGTTTAGTATAAATGTATTTTACTGATAATTACATACAATACAATTATACAATTAAATACAATTATACAATTACAATTACAACACATTACAACACATACAATTATGGAGCAGCTCCTGAAAAACACAGAAGAATTAGAAAATGGTTTCTTTACTTTTCTTTTTGCAGCGAATTTTGCGTTTATAACAACAAAATGAAGCTTTATCATCCTAATCCCCAGTAATGAATTTTGAGCAGTGGACATGGTGCAATTCCTTCTTTTCCAGGACAATAACTACAGATAACGATCTCACACACGCTGCAAACTATACATCAACAGTCTGGATGCTATTAAGCTCAGGTGAAAAGGATGGGATGGTGTTTATTGTTATCTGTTTTCAAAGCCCTTATAAGAGGAGCTTAAGACAGATTGTGGAAATCCATTAATTCTCTAGAAAAAAAGGTGTATTGCCTTGTATGAAATCACAGGATTTGTTGGAGGAGGGATGAATTTAACCTGTAATAGCTTTAGCTCCGCTGTGCACATTGTCAAGAAGTCAGGCTGAAAAGACTGCAACACACAGATAAGACACATGCAAGATGCATGATTGTGGATTCAAAAAGATAGAAGGACCCTTTTCTGGTTTTACTTTTGCCATTTGTATTTATTTTACTGAGTAATAGAGTCACAGCATATGTCACTGACAACTCATCTGCAACTCCCTAATTACTGAGCATAAGGTCTGCATTGTCAGTTCACTGGACATATTTACATGTTACCACTAAAGATCATTTGTTGATAAAGCTAAATGCAAAAAATTAAATAAAGTAAATTAGTATATTAATACACTAATCCTCACTTTCAGCGTACACAAGTCTCTGGCCACACCAAAATGTCCATCTTTAAATCCAGGTTTCTAATACCCAGCAATCCCCTTTTCTCTAAAACCTCAACAATGAGGATCTTAGGAGCGCTCCACTTCTCATTTTATGCACTGAAATCTGATTTCTTTTAGAGAAAGGAATGAGGCAAGATTAACTGAATCTGCCGTCCTCTCTAACCTCTTCACAAAACTGCCCAGATTAGCTAGGAATTAAGTTTCAAACGTTTTATGTGTCTGGTCCATAGGGGGGATTATAGTTTTACTTTTTTTTCCTCCCAATTTCACTATAAGGGCCTGACACACTGTTGCACAGAGGGGAGAAGGAGAGGAGCAGTAGAGCCTGAACAACAAAACGGTTTCTTCCATTATTCTGTGATTATTGTTTATTTCATTGGTATTTCTTTGGAGCTGAATGGACTGAGGATGGTGGAGAGACAAAAGTTTCCTTTCACTATTGAAAACATACTGAGCAAATATCCGAACAGTAATGGAGACAGGCTGTCATTTGGGATAAGTGGTGCTGGACGAGACCAGAAGGCTGCAACTCCAGATGGAAGAAAGACAGACACGGCTCGTCACGCCTGCCTGTGCTGCTGCTACTGCTCCCACTGCGGAGACATAGTCCACACTGATTTCATTCAGGAAGGTAAGATCAACTCATCAGCCCCTTTTAAAGGTGGTTCTATCATCAGCATCACTTATTGTGCTCACCAACCCCAGACTTGATCTCCTCCTCGCAGCCTGTCAGTACGCATGGCCCCCGGTGATGCTCTCGGACCCGTGCAGGTTGGGAGAGGCTCAGAGGGAGGAGAAGTTGCCCAGTCAGGCGCAGAGGAGGACCAGGCGTCACCGCACTATTTTCACTGAGGAGCAGCTGGATGCACTTGAGGAGCTGTTCCTGCAGAACCAGTATCCAGACGTGAACACAAGGGAGAAACTAGCACAAAGCACTCACTTAAGAGAAGAAAGAGTGGAGGTATGACTGCCCTCTGCTGAGGTTTTTATGTTTTTATATCTGATATTTATGTAAGAGTAATAATAAGAATAAGGAAACCTGTAATTGTCCCACAGTGGGGAGATATTTAATGTTACATTTATTTAATTGTTAAAAGATTAAGACCTAAGTATTGTGTATATGTGCAGTTGCTCACTCAAGCATTTTTTTTTGCTAGGTTTGGTTTAAAAACCGAAGAGCAAAGTGGAGGCGTCAGAAAAGACTTTCGTTTGGTGTGGGAAACACAGAAAAATAAGTTTTATACTACTGTATGTATGATTGCATCAAAGGGAAATAAGTGTGTGTATGCCTGTATGGGTGCTGAGGTGTGTGTGAGTTTCCTAAATACCTAATAATATCTTTTTGTTATCTGATTTAATGGACACACTAAGTCCTTCTTCCAGAAAATAAACTGACATACAGCTTTTGTGACAACCCATGTGACTGATGATAGTGTTTTAGATTATTTCTGAATCTGATGGGCAGGTTGCATGATAAATGTCCTGGCAGCATATGATAGTGCCAGTCTTTATAGTTAAGGCTTGGATGTGTAAATGGATTAGCTTGCACTGGCTGTGAAAACAGAAACAAATAAAGTATTTTGAAGATCAGATGGAGGTATTTTATTTATAGAGCACTCGATCATGCATGCAAGTGATTGCATCAATATAAAATTTGGCCCATAAATAACCTATATATATTGATATTGAGTATATCTAACTATACAATCATACGCATTTTTACAAAAACGATTACGATGCATTACGATGGCCACCAACGAACTACTCTAAAATAAACCCTATATTCAACAAAGCATATTAATTCACCGTCTTGTTTAGTAATATTTTCCATTTAATAGTCTCTATATGCGTCACTTCCGGTGACGCAACAACGCTGCGTAACGACGTTATTAGGACGTTGTTGCACTGTGGCTAAAAGTTAGCTAACGTACGTGTGTGTTATTAACTACAACAGGACTGTCGTCTTTTATACACAGGCATCTGTGAAGTAGATAATCGTTTGCTCTCGTCCTCTGCCCGCGTTAGTGGTTTAAAAGCCTCAACTGGTGTTTGGACTAAAAGACTAACGGGCTCCACAATGGAGGGCAGCGCCAGCGTGAGGAAAGCGTTGTCCGGGACTCTGGTGCCTTCGGCAGTGACTACTGTGGCTCTCCGACAGCCGCCTGTGGAGAAGGGCAAGTTCCAGAGAAAGGTCCTTGACGAAGAGGACTACATTGAGGTAGATAAATGTGACTTATCATACGGAAAGCAGCTAGCAGCTAGCTAGTGTGTTAGCAATGTTACTGCTAGCAAAACACTGAGCACAACAAACACTGATTAGACGTTGAGCATTGTGTGACTTTAACATTTGCCTCAGAAATACAGTATAGGTTTGTGCTTTAAGACCATTTAATTATTGATGCCTAATCAAAGTCAATTGTTTCTATATTTTTATTCTGACAGAGCTTAGAGAAGATCATCCAGAGAGACTTCTTCCCAGATGTTACAAAAATGCAAGCGCAGAAAGACTATCTGGAAGCAGAGGAAAGTGGAGACCTTGAGAGAATGAGAGAGATATCAATCCGATATGGATCCTCTTTGACAAAGTCCACACCACGATCTTCAGCACCCTGTAAGTAGCAGAAGAAATGACAACACCATATACCTTTAAGTCACATTAAGAGAAGATAGTATCTGTTTGTCTGTATCTGTAGCTATAAGCTGTAGCACGACTAATCAGGTTACCAGAGTCTGCTTATTAAAAATTGTATTTTTCTTTTTGTGTAAGATGTGACTCCAGCTAGTTTTGAGACACCAGTGGGAGGCTCAGCATCTCCTTCATCCACTCATGGCGGTAAAGGTTTGGAGAAGGGTAAGTACACATTGTATATTTACTTACTACTACTATGTTGCATAGTAGTACTTCCCTCTATCACATATTTTATTCATTGATACTTATGTCATTGTTTCATTTATAGAACACAAAGATGATGACGACAATGAAGAGAAAGAGCTGCCTTGTCTGGATCGTTTCCTTGCTAAAAATACCAGTGAGGATAATGCATCATTTGAACAGATAATGGATCTAGCAAAAGACAAAGAGAAGCTTAAGCATGCTTGGTTATATGAGGCAGAGACTGAGTTCAAACAGGTATTGATGTACAAATTAAAATATTGTTAAATTTAATGTTATATTGTTACTTGACAGCAAATGATCGATTGACTGACAACTTTACACAACTCTTGCATGCATCATAAAACATCTATAAACATTAATGCCTTTCAGCGCCACGAAGAGAACCTTGCTTTACCATCAGCAGAGAAGGCTGCACTACAGTGTGTGAAAGCTGGACTGGAGACATGGGAGTACAAAGCGAAGAATGCTTTAATGTATTATCCAGAGGGTAAGAATGGGAAAAAAAAGATCCATGAAGACAATATTTTTAAGATTGATTTCAGGAAAAACAAATGTTTTTTTCCATTTTCTGTAATAGGTGTTCAAGATGATGATGCTGTGTTTAAGAAACCACGGGAGGTAGTTCACAAGAACACACGCTTTGTTGGCGACCCATTTAGCAAAGCTCTCAACAAAAGCCAGATTCAACAGGCTGCAGCTCTCAATGCACAGGTATGTTTTAGGAACTGCTCTCTGTTTCTGTTTCTGTCTCTGCTCAACTGTTTGTTGTCCATTTTAAAGAAAACTTTATGAATAATGATGCTTATTTTTTGCGATTTCTGTTCAGTTCAAACAGGGTAAAGTAGGCCCAGATGGGAAAGAGCTCATCCCACATGAATCCCCAACAGTGAATGGATATGGTTATGAAAGAACACCTTCCCCTGCACCTGGTAAGTGTATTTTAAAATAAATGACATACAGTAACCATCCTGAAATAATAGTATATTGAATAGATAGTTTGACAACTCCAAAACGTTGAGTGGATTTCTGATAGCTTTTTGTCTTCTCAGGTGTATCTGAGTCACCTCTGATGACATGGGGAGAGATCGAGAGCACCCCATTTCGTCTGGATGGATCCGACACCCCATATGTCGAGAGGAATCACGGCCCTTCATTTAAGGTATTAAACGTTTGCTGGTAGCTATTTTAAGAGCGGTTTTGTTATGTCAAATATGTTTAGTTACAATTTAGAACATGTTTCTAAACAGATTCCAGAGCCAGGAAGAAGAGAGAGGCTGGGTTTAAAGATGGCCAATGAAGCTGCTGCCAAGAATCGTGCAAAGAAACAGGAGGCACTGCGAAAGGTTACAGAGAATCTTGCAAGGTAAAAACATCTGGCATTATATCTAGATGCACATGTCATCTATCAAGGTAAATGTAGGCTCTGTGATAATAAGATGACAACTGTGTACTTAATTGAACATCTCAACTTTTGTGTTGCAGTCTTACTCCAAAAGGTCTGAGTCCAGCCCTCACCCCTGCCCTGCAGAGGCTTGTAAATCGGACATCTAGCAAGTACACGGACAAAGCACTCAGAGCAAGTTACACCCCATCTCCCTCACACAGAATTACTGGCTCCAAGTCTCCGTTTGTTGGTCCATCCACTCCGTCAGGAACACCAACACCAAACAAAGCCACAAAGACACCAAGCTCTCAGGACCTCACATCACTGACAGACAATCTGCTACAGCTTCCCAAGAGACGGAAAGCTTCAGACTTCTTCTAAGAAAAGCAGTTATTTGCTGAAGACTTGACTCCCTATAGTGTGGAGAACCCCAAAAAAGTCTTCATACCCAGATTAAAGCGTCTTCAAAGAAATGTACAGTGAACTGAAGATTTTTTTTAAAGACTTGTAAAATGTTTGTGTAATAGCCTAATCTCTAAAATATAATGCCCTAATTCTATTTAAATCTTTGGTTATCTTATTTTTGATATGTTTTTTTTTAATGCAGGCTATAGTTTTCACTTGTGTTTTAGTTGTGACATTCCCACCAACGAAGTATCTAGTAGCGTACTGCCCATATTCTTTACAAGCTGCTGTGATATTTGTTGATGTTTTTTTTTTTTTTGCTGCTACCCTACAACTGATTTCCCCAAAGTAAACTTCTGTAACGGTGTAGATTTGGGAAAATTAAAAAAAACTTGCATTCGCTCACTCACTGACAGTGACTGTAGAATGATGAATGTTTTAATCTTTGAGTGGAAAAGTGTTTCAGGAAGAGCTGGGCCCAAGATCATAAAACCTGCTGGCATCTTTGGTCTTTAAAGTTATGTAATATGGGGTGCAATGGGAAGACAAGCTTATTAGTATTTCTATTCGACATCTTACTGTTAGAATAACACATTTTCCCCTGTCTTCTGTTTGTACATATGACTAGTCATATTACTGAGTTGAAACTACAGTCAATAAGAGACCCAGCATGCCCGCAGGCTGTTGTTTTGTAGCTTAGAAGTTACAGGGTACCCTGAGACTCAGTTTTATGTCAGATGATGTTATTGCGTTGTCTGCATGTGTTTTGTTAACCTTATGCCCTTCTCAGGGGAATCGTGGTTCATGCTATGAGCCAACTGGCAAACCAGTATGTGAAGCTTTTAAAGTGTCTAATAGTAATACTTGAAGGTTCATGTACACATTGAAAGAATGAATCCTTCTGTTTATAGCGACAACAAAGCCTGGTGCAATAACACTGAAAGCTCTACAGTAGCTCTCCTGTGCAAAAGCAGTCAATCACTCAAGTGAGTAGCTCCCCAGAAACAGGCTTTTTCCCCAAGGCAGAGTTTTATTCATATGGTGTGGCAGAGAAAATGTATTTAACTCAGAAGATAAAAACTTTCACTGATGGTTAAGGCCGGTTATATAATGATGCTGACTTTATTATGTAAGGACGTGAATGAATATTATTAATGTCAAGTAAGTCTGATTAAGATGCTTATCTGAAGAATAATGACATAGCAGTAGAGCGAAGCAGTGATTTGGATGAGTCAGCCAAAGAGGCAGCTTCAGATGCTGTTAGATGTTTGTACTGGTTGTAATTCAGGACTTTTTTAATTTTTGTTTCATTTGCAGTGTGGGATTTGACCTGTGGCCCAGTGGTTGTCTCACTTGTGATGATGGTTTAACAAATCATGAGCATAATGTACGTGCTTTAGGCCTGAATATGGTCGCATGACATAAAACAACTTTTCCAGTAAAATCTAGTCTGTTGACCATAATCAGATCTAGATATTAATCTCAAAACTGATTTCGCCTGCTGCAATAATTCCTCTTAATACTAAGATCCTCCTATTCAGAGGTGTTTTTTTCCACAGAACATGGGACTGTGGATTTCAACAATAAAATTGACTGTATGGAATAGCTCATGAAAGTCTAAAGGAATAATTACAACTAACAAAACATTTAGTGTTACTGTTTTCAAACAAGCCTGGGAAAATGTGAACCAGCCCTTCAGGATTTAATGTAGAATCACCTGTTATATTAATTGCTCTTTTTTACCTACAGGAAATACAAGAATGAATATAAAATAGAATAAATGATATAATAATATAATAAATCTTCTCATTCAAAAGAGTAAATCTAATTTCATGTAGTTTATTAACTTGTATTGACAAAAACCTGCGCTAGTCGGGTTTAAGTAAACAGTGATAACCGTTTGCCTTAGTTTCGTCACTTCAGTTCAATGGGAGCGCAGACGCGCGCTGGCTTACGCGTGACCCAGTGGGCGTGGCCTTGTGAGCCCCGCCCGAGCAGCTTCTCCAGATGACTCCCTGCGAGCTGCGTGTTTGGGATTGTTATGATGGGACGCAGCAGCCATCTTGGATCAGCGACGCTGCACACCGAGCGGCGCGAGGACGGACGACGTTAACGGCGGAGCCAGCTAGCCAGCGTTAGCTGCTCGGGCACATTAACCACCATCCGCGGCGCACGGGGCGAGATTATGCGCTGCACACGTCGTTTTTATAACTTCGTCGGCTCTTTAAAACGAGCGTGTCGGATGTCGACCCTTTAAAGGTGTAGTTTGGGAGAGGGCGGTGTCGGCGCAAATCCTCGGTATATTTGTATAATTTCTTGATAGAGGAGTTACTATGAATGGAGGATAAATGTTGCCAAAGGCTGACAGCAGCAGTTTCGTCCTCTTCTCGCTCCTCTTCGTCCTCACGTTAACGGACCCACTACGGACAGGTAAGCAAAATAACGCCAAGCGGTCGCTGCTCTGCAACGCACCGCGCTTCAAAGTGGAATAAACGCAGATTAACGTGAGCTACGCCTGACTCCGTGCAACTGAGCCGCGAGCGGCGGGTCGGGCGGAGAGGCCTGCGGGAGACCGGGGACTCTGGTGGTCGCTAACCCGCCCCTGGCGCCGCTGCTGCCGCTGGGCAGCGTAGGAGCCGCTGTCCGTCGGTCGGCACTGGGGCAGTAAATGGATAAAGTAGGCCAACTTATTAAACCAGTGCTCCCTTAAACAAAATATGCGTTATTTCCAGGACAAAATGCTAACATTCTTTCTAAATACAGGTGTTTCCCAATATATGGAAGTTGCCGATCAGACTAACAGCCAACGTCTACGGAGACGCTTTGTAAACAGGTTGAGGGTGTTATCGTCCGCATCTCTCGGTTGAGCTCGCTGGCAGGCTGTAATTTAAAATGCATGTCAGAGATCCATGTTCCCGCATCACTAAACCCGGCTCACCGCCTCATCCTCCAGCGACACACTTCAACACATCACGGATGAAAAACGCAGCCATGTCGCTGCCCCGGAGATTAGTTGGATGTGCGTTCAATGCGTCTCCTCAACGGATGCATGGAGATGAAATATGTTGTTATGGATGGAAACTTGCGTACAGGTGGTTAATGTACTGAAGAACGGAAAATATCCCCTGTAATGACGTGCTCTATAGATCAAGGTCTGTTTGTTACCCAGTGGTGGAACATCTGAGCCTCAAGTAGGCGAGTGGCAGTGTTTATAAGTCAAAAAGGCAAATTATTTAGTTCATTTATCCATGTAGCTGTTCTTTGTGTGATGTTTGTTCTAATATTTAACTTGCAACAAGTGGAAGTTATGTAAAATTGGATTTTATGGCTAATTGCGACATTTTCCTATTAGTTTGGAAGCTTTGGTCCTATGGTTTATTAAGATCACATTATGGGTCTCTTTGTGGTTTATTTGCACAGTTCTAGAGTCCAATCTTCCGTAAGGAATCACCTTTTTAAATGTCATTGTTTATTTCAAAATTCTCAAGCAAATGAACGATACATTTGTGTTTGTTACTTGAGTTGATTGTTGGGAAAATGAGATTTACATCATCCACATTTCAGCCTGTCGTCTGCTGAGTATTGATCTTTGCACATGTTTTGAAACCACTTCTGTAGAAGAGGCTTTCTTGCACAAGCTTTGTCAGGGGATGTGAGTGAATGCTCGCATGTCTCAACCTCAGAGCAGTTTTAGCTCTGAGGTTGGAGCATGTGCATGTTGTGTGGCCACTTCAGTTTACTCCCACTACATTTCAATCAGGTGGACTGTTAACTATAGGTTAACAGACCAACCTCATAGATGGAGTGAGGTAGAACTACTGGCGCACACCGGTTTCAAACAATATGAAAAGTTTGTCTGGGTTCATATAATTTGATCATGCGGAAAGATTAAAACTTTTCCTTTTTGTTTTTAATTTGGAGCCACTAATCAGCTAGACGTTGTTTGTTCTCTGCTTAGTGATCTGTGTGTGTTACTCTGGCACCTGATTTATTACTGTTTGTTCTGCACAGAAAGTTGGCAGTAGCAACTTCTGGCAGGTTTCAACAGCCAGCAACCAGTCAGATGTTTTTGTTCACCTGATTCCCCCATTGACAAGACCACAGTTGAAGTTGAAAGTCACTTGCAGTGAGTCAAATAGACACTTGAAATCCAGCAGTTCAGCAGTGTTGTTAAGGATAGTGATTTTTTTAACTGTGCATTTAAATTACAATTAGACTACATTCATATCTTTTGTGCTCTAGCTTTTATGTTGATATATAATTTTCCAAGTGGAAAGACGTGAATATGCTGAAGACAGGTAGTAAACAGCTGCTGCAGGTGATTTACTATCAGATGTAGAGCAGCCAAGAGGGTTCCAATGGTTCAGTGAAGTGCTCTTAAATCACACGTTCAGGTGATTTATAACCTACTAGTGTTAAATAAATAGTTGATGATGAAACTAACACCTCTTAATAAAAAACAAATGAGTGCCCTGTGATGATTTTATTGAGACCTGGCAGCATTTACAAGTTAAAAGGCAAATCATTTAAAACTATTACAGATCTCTTCTTGAGGAGGAAACTGTTCTACACTCACACTTAAAGTTCATATCTTTCTGTTATTCCATCTTGTTGAAAAGATGAAAACTTTTGTGGAGCCTATAAAAAGGTTGAGAAGACTTCAGATAAAATGAAATATGTTTAAAGCCAAAGGTCTTGTGCTTGAGATCCAGCCAATGGTAGATTAGGTTTTAGAAATGTTCTGTAGTCTTAGTGCTGAAATGCCTTTTTTCTATACAATAGACTGCTTATCAAGCCATTTGCAGATTGAACCGTTCCGTTTGACCCGCAGTGCTGTTATTCTGTGACTATCAAAGAAAATAAATAAATGCTTATTCCCACTCACTGCTTTTAATAGTGAGCCCTAGCGTTGATGAATCATCGGAAGGTGGAGATGATGCAGCCTGTGCACAAGGCCAGTTCACAGAGCTGTTCTGCCGTTAGGAGGACTGAGTTGGGGTAACCTCATAGTCTTTATTGTATTTTCCTCTTGGTTATGTAAGAGGCGCAGAGGCTCACTTCTCTAAGGGGAGCTAGTGTTCACGAAGTTGTAGACGTGATACAATCCAAAACTTGTGAAGGAAGGAGTCTAGGGGAGGAATGGTTTCCTTCCGTGCTCCGTATTATTCTTGGCTCATGTCAAAAACGCAGCACTTCAACTGTGTCAGACACAAATGCAGTGATTTCCAGACTGATGCATTATAGTGTATACACAGCGGCACCGTTGGCTTGGTTCTGTGTGCTGGTCCTCTAAGGAGCTTGACCTTCTGTGTTATTATGAAGCACCAATTGTTGTCTTCTATCTTTTAAAATAAACCCTCTTATCACATATAGGCTATAAAAATATCTCAAATGAAATCTCTATTAAAACACGAAGGGGGAGGACTTTTAGGCAGCTATTTTAACCACAGCTGATTCAGATACTCATTCTAATCAGCAGGATGTTGGCTCAATGACAAGGGAATTGCATTTCAACTTGAAGCTGCTGTCAGCAGGGGTTGGTTTTATCTGGAGATGGAGAAGTAGAAGTTTTGCCTTCTACATGTAATATCTGATAACCTAGAGCAATAGGCTGCTGCTATCGGAATAAATTCTCCCCTTGTAGATTTTCGGCGCCGGTAGCTGTCGGAAAGGCATAGAAAGCATGAATACTGATGTGTGCAGGTCTTTATTCAGACTGAGTGCCGATGGAAAGCAGAAAGAATTTATTTCCTAGTTTTAAGGAGATGTGATATAACTCCTTTTTAATGATTTATAAGCAGTTGGAGATGTTTGAAGGAACAGAGAACAGGTGCATGTGATTTATATTTGCTTAGTAGTTTACCTGGAAAGTAAACGAACTAGTCTATGAGCTGTAGATTATTGCAAAAATGACACAAAGGATAAACCTGAATTTGTAACATCCCTTACACGTCCTCCCTAAACAGCGTCTTATACATGGTGTCTAATGTTATCCATCACCTTGACACACATTCTGGCTCTGTGGGATCAGTGATAATATATTCTGTCCTCGGAGACAACGGCCGGTCTGTAATGCGTCTCGATCCACTTAGCGTTAACTAAGATAAGGTGACATCTGCTGTCTGGGGCCTGTTTAAACACCTTTTGGCAGAGTGAATGTGATCAGATAAACGATGGGTTTACTTTTACCAACATGCTTTTTCCATGTGCTCACAGTCTGATTAATTTGCTCAGCAGCCAGAGCTCTAGTACAACTAAAGGCCCTTTGAATCGCTGTATTAAAGTAGACTGTCCATAAATTGCAAAGCCTGTTTGGTTTCATGCCTACTGTGTGGCAAGACAGTTGGTACACACATGAAACAACAACCACAGTCTGCAAATAGACACGCAGCCTTTTTCTAAGTAAAAATAGTGTATCTGTATTTATCAGGTGAGTGGGTGGTCCAGATTTTCACCTGTATTGGGGAACAGGTGGTCTAATATACCTCCTGCTGTGAACGCAAGTAAATAATCAGCATCAGTGATGAATGACAGAGATGTGTGAGCAGTGAAACTGTTGGACTGGTCAGGGGCTTAGTTCATTTAACATTAACAGGTCGGACGCTGACATCCAGCTTAGTTACTTTATTGTTTCTATTTGTTTCAGGTCCTCGGCTAGCTCTGGCAAGATTATTGTCAGGTAAGAAGCAGTACGTCTTCTAGTGTCGGCCTGTTTGTTAGGAGTTTAGTGGCGTTTTATAGACTGAGTGTAGTGTTTCTGTTGGGATGGTCAGCGCTGTTACTTTTACTTATTAGAGTTTGCAAACAGACAGATTCAAGTTATGGTTATTATGAGTTATTTTAAAGTGAAGACCGCTTTAGAAACCAATGTTTTCAAAAGCAAGAGCTGCAATCTGATTTCAGTGGTATTGAGAATTCCGTTTTGCTTATGACTTGAGGCTGAAGCAGATCTGAATCAAACTTTTTGTGTAACATAATCTGAGGTTTTTAAAGGATGTTTGATAAACTCAGCTGGCTGTCAGGTGCCTTTTACCAATCTAGGTTTCCATCTAGCCCCTCAGCCATAAGACTCAAGTTACCATCGAGGTTCTCTTGTCTGGTAAATAATTTTCATTGACAGACAGCCATGGTTCTGAACTTCTTCCCTTAGGTCCTTTTTGTCATTTTAAAATAAAACCAACAATGTGTGCAAATTGCAGAGGTCCAAATGCATCGCTGGTCCACTGTTGCACGGTGCATGGAGGCCTACTTACAGTTATCAGCTGCATTTGAACCTTTACCAGCCATGTTTTTTCTGCTGTTTTGCTTTGTTGACACGTCCAGTAATGGCTGATGGGGTCATTCCACTAGTAGTGGTGGTGCTGGTCTCATTTAACTGTGAATTCCTCAGTTCCTACTCTATTAATAACTAAGGCATTCTTTTATTCTACTGCCTTTAAACCCCCTGTGGTCAGACTCCGTCCCTCTGCTGCACATTGAAGTGGTTTTCTCCTGTCTGAATAAAGGCCTTGCTTGCATGCCCTTTTGACCACGTGAACCCTTTTCTTTATTTTAGAGCAGCGCTGCAGCCCCGGGCAGTTTGCCTGCCGCAGTGGGAAGATGCAGTGCATCCCGCTATCCTGGCAGTGTGATGGTTGGACAGCATGTGAGGACAAGAGTGATGAGATGGACTGTCCCCGTGAGTATAGATTGCCTAAACCCTTTTACACCCACTATGTTACCTAACACCAGAACATGATTGGTTGTCTGGAAATAATAGCAACACTTAGGACACTCTTTCACAACGGGAAAATCAGATTGTAGCCAGTGTGGTTTAAATTCACCAATCAAGCAAGAGTCAGATGATGCGTTCTATGGTGACCACAGGCCAGTGCCTCCATGGCTGCTCTGCAGGACATGGCAGCGAGGGCCACACTCAACTCGGAGTAGCTGCACATGTGACCTTTTTTTGTTTACTTTCGTTAACTTGATCTTTTCGCCACTAGCTGGATGTTACAGTGTTAAGCCTATTGTTTCACCCACCTAAATCCAAGCAGACCTTATCCCCAGATCTCTGACCCCATAATGGGAATTATTGAAAGGATTGAGTGCAGCACGTGACCTCCCTAGAGCAGTTGTGTGTGCTTAAGTTATGGATTGCCTCTGTTTTACTCCTCTGAAACAAAAACTTTATCAGACAGAAATTTTATAATAATATCTAACTGAAGCTGAAAAATAACACTTATTTTAGTTTGGGTGCTTATTAATCTTGCACTTTAACATCATGATTGTTTCTGTACAAAAAGCAGCTGTGTTCATAAATGAAAAGCAGAAACCCAAACAGTGCCCACACATACCTCACTGGGGGCTTACTGTGGGCTAAACCAACACATGCATGGAAATCAATGTTCTTGTTTGGGATTAGCTCTTTGTTGATTAACCTGGCAAGGTGGAGGAATCAGTCACACTCGTTCCAGCCACTCAGATACCAGAAGGAACCCATGCCAGTACTGAGATGTGTAGAGGAAATGGTTTTACAAAATATCCTGTTGGCAAAACAGAGAGGTTTCGGTCTGAACAAAGGAAATCCATGTTCCAAAAAGCAGAATAGCTGTCGCACACACAGAACAATACCGTAGTACACCACAGTACAAGATGGTGTTTTTGTTTGATTGCCCTAAAACCAGCTCATTACCTTGGTGTCATTAATATTTATCTACTTGTTTTCTTTTTCTTAGTTTTTCATGATCTCTGTCGTGCTGCTTGGCTCTAGGAGTTACCATAAATTACTGGTTGCACCAGAGTGTATAGTCTGCTCAATCGGCAGATCTTTGGTTCCTCAAATGTATAAACTTGTTTACTTGTTTTAGGTTGAAATGTTGTAATGAATGTGTGATTCAGAAACGTTGATTTGACAGTTTGTGTAGAAGCAGACATCGATTATTTATTTATCCATGTCTGTCGGGCAAATGGAGGAAAGGTTTATACTTCTCAGTGAACAAGAACAAACAGTGGCCCATTGCATCATGAGCTTGCACAACACAAACCATTGTGTGCAGTGAACGTGTTTTAGGAAAAGTACAAAAGAGATTGAGGGACAAATCAACACTTGTTCACACAGTCTGTTTTTTTTACAGCTATAAAGGAGGAAAGGTTTCGTTTTGGCAACGGATATGACCAAGTAGAGGATGTGATCGGTGTAGCGCAGCCTGTGCGCTTCAACAGTAAGCATCTCAGTTCTCCCTCCCCAACTTTAGCTAAATATATATGTTCTGAGCCTGTGTCATGACTGGACAGCCGGTCTCCAACAAGTAAAATGCTAAAGGTTTGGTTCTGTCTGTAGAGAAGTGTCCCAGTGGGTGGCACCACTACGAGAAGACGGCCAGCTGCTACAAGGTGTACCTGAGGAACGAGAACTACTGGCAGGCCGTGGACACCTGTCAGAAGGTCAACGGCTCCTTGGCCACGTTTGGGACCAACGAGGAGCTGCAGTTCATACTGAAGATCGAGGTGGATTTCGATGAGAAAGTGTGTGAGCGCAGAGATCAGTGCAAGTGAGTTTTCTCTGTTCGTTCATGACAGTAGAGACTAAAGTGAAAGCTCTGCCTTTCTATGATTATTAAAATGCAGGTAAATAAATCAAACCTTGCCCCAGCAAAGGTGGAGTGAGTGAGTGGTTGCTCTGTTGCTAGTTGTGGGCCCTCTAGTGGCTAAGATGGCAGCTTTATTGCTTACTTGTGAGTCATACCTGAAATAGACCATTTTCCTTGTAAATGCAACATTGTGTATTTTTGTTTTTGCTGGTTTAAAGGTTTTGGGTGGGTTACCAATATGTGATCACCAATCAGAATCATTCCCTTGAGGGCCGCTGGGAAGTCGCATACAAAGGTACTCGAGATGTTTTTTTTTAGCTAATGTTTGTCTGAAAAAAAAATTTGATCCATGCTTCTTTTCTCTTCAAAAGGATCAATGCAGGTGTTCCTGCCGCCTGAGGGCCTCACCAATTTTGGTGACGCTTCTCCCACCCAGGACAACGTCTTCTGTGCCCAACTGCAGCGCTTCCAGATTAAGAACATGAACGAGCGAGGTCTGCACAGCTGGCACGCTGAGAACTGCTACAAGAAGTTTCCCTTCCTGTGCAAGAGAAGTACGTTTGTCAGATAGTCACAGCGTGCGATGTGCTCTGGACTGCGTTCTCACCGTATCTCTCCCGTAGGGCAAACGTGTGTGGATATTAAGGACAATGTTGTAAACGAGGGCTACTACTTCACCCCCAAGGGGGACGACCCCTGTCTGAGCTGCACGTGTCACGACGGCGAGCCGGAGATGTGTGTGGCTGCGCTGTGTGAGCGGCCGCAGGGCTGCCAGCACTTCCGTAAGGATCCTAAAGAGTGCTGCAAGTTCACCTGCCTGGACCCAGGTACTGAAACCTCCAGGAAGTAAAGGGAACTATGGCCCCGTGTGGAACAGTCCCACAAGATGGAGCTGCTCACAAACCTATGGTGTATCTGCGTCTAGACTGAACACTGACTCAGCGTTTTTCTTCCCTCTTCAGATGGAAACAGCCTGTTTGACTCCATGGCCAGCGGGATGAGGCTGATCGTCAGCTGTATCTCATCCTTCCTCATCCTCTCTCTGCTGCTCTTCATGGTGCACAGGCTGCGGCAGCGGAGACGCGAACGCATCGAAACGCTGATTGGAGGAAACTGTGAGCGCTGAAGCAACACACACGAAACTTTATGCTTTCTCACGCCTTTTGTCTAATGAGGTTTTCATGTAGTCATTAGTAACTATGCAACACTTTTGCAAATCCACAGTTCAGTTTAAACCACAAGTTTTTGTTGTTTGACCTTTGACCTAATTTCACCATTCATTTATACCATTATTCATTTTCACGTCACGTGTTGGTTTCTGTTTTTTCAGTGCACCACTTTAACCTTGGGAGGCGAGTTCCAGGCTTTGACTACGGCCCAGATGCCTTCGGTACAGGCCTCACTCCCTTGCATCTCTCCGATGATGGAGAGGGAGGCGCTTTTCATTTCCAGGAGCCTCCTCCGCCATATGCGGCCTACAAATACCCGGACATCCAGCACCCTGACGACCCCCCTCCTCCGTATGAGGCCTCTATCAACCCAGACAGCCTCCTCTACGTTGACCTTGGTAGGTCTTTGTCTGGGTTTTCACGTGTCTGATCTTGTAAAGAGGAGGGAGTCTTCATTCTCGCTCTTGTTCTTACCTTCAGGACACAGTGGGGTTTCCATGGTGCCGAGCCAAATGAGCACAATGGGAGATGGGCTTCAGTGCAATATTCCCAACGCTTCTGTTCCCGTGCCAGACTCTGCACCACCATCTCAAGAGAGGGAGGACTCCATAGATAGCAGCACGCTCCTAGTGGGTCCTGACACCCCGACAGATGGCCACGCCCCCACTGTGATGCCTGCAGACTGCACCTCCCTCAGCACCATGGTATAGGACTGGATGAGCAGCGCTGCACCTGGACGTTATCTGCCGATGGAGGAGGGTCGTGGCGCGTACGCAGCAGACAGAGCGGAGAGCGTGTACAGGCGTGTCTGAGGACGGAGCAGCGGGTTTTTATGTCCGCTGTCCGAAGACTGTGCGGCTGAACTTCTGAGTGCTTTTTTTTTTTTTTTTTTTTTTTTTAAGACAATGACATGATGTCATGACGTTTTTTTTGTACAGATGAGGAAACACAACTTTCAGGCTGAGGAGGCTGCACTTTTTCTTTTAGTGTCAATGGGCAAAGTTTTGAAAACACTGCAGAATTGCCCCGGTGTAAATAATGTCTCAGGTCTGCGCCGGTCAAATTTGTAATACTGGTGTGTCTCGGTCCAGCACAAGGCGTAATGACAGTGAAGCCAGCTTTTTGTTTCTCGTGGGCTGAGTTTATGTTTTGCATCGACAGACACATCTGCATTGAGCCGTTCCCAAGCTAAAGTAATGTTCTCACCAGACCCGTCTGCCGCCAATCAAATATGCTTATTTCAATGCGTTCATAAAAGCCTATTGTCTCCTCACTGTATTGGTCGGACACATAACGCTGTCTTCCAGGTTTAAAGTGCATATTTGCAGCCAAACATGTTTTGTAGTTCAGGGGGTTTAACCGTGGGAGGAGGTAACGCAAGTTTCCTGCTATGGGATTTTTATGAGGCAATATGTATCGACGAGCGTCGTGGTACTGATAAATAATGGAATTTGCTGTTGTGTTCTTTTGGATGATGATTTGTGACTGTGGGCTGTAGCCTTGATTGTTTTGTTATGGGTTTGCAGTTGCAGCCTGATGAAAATGAAAGCATCAGCTGGTCAAATCTATGTGAAGATTAGTTATTAAACTAAAACAAGTAATGTAATCATGCAGATGGTCCCATTGTTACCTTTTCCAGGGTTGAAATTGTCAACTGACTGATGCTACTGAGTCGAAGCTAATGTAACTCAAGTAAATCAGGTTTTATTCGGTTGTTTTTTTTGGGAAACTGATTTGTCAGTTGTAACATTTGGACTCTGCCTCTTCCCTGATCATTTTTCTTTGTGTGATTCGTTTTGCAGCTACTGATGATGGTTTAACTGACTGTGGCTGTGACTCTCTTCTGTTTTGGTGTCGATGGGTCTCTTTTTTTGTTTGTTTTCAGTGAAGTCACAGTAAAGAATATAATGTCATAAAAGAAAAGCATAAAGTGTACAGCTGCGGCACGTTGGGCCCCCGTCATGACGACAATCATTTGAGTCACTTAAGGATGAAGCCTGAGGACTTTAGAGTCGAGTTGACCCACAGTCACCAGCATTCAATGCGCTTTTGAGAAGAAAAGCTGTAAATGTGTCTGAATGACTGCATGTCTGCGTATTTCATGTCTGGATGTGTGTTTTGTGTGCGCTGAAGCTTGTTTAACCATTGTTTGGCAGATCGACAATCCACAGTGGATTATCCGACCAACAGCATCTCAAACTGTGGGGAAAAAGCAACATGCATGCGTCTGTAGGAGACGGTCCCGTTTGGTTTTCTTTCCTCTCGTTGGTTTGCTTTTTGTTTCTCACCCTGCTTTTTGCCTTTAGTGCATGTTTGAACATTTTTATCTCCACTGTGTGTCCTGTACAGTAGGTCCAGTGACTCCTGCGTCTAGTTTCTCTGTCTGCATCCAAAACCTGGCCACAACCTCCACAGCTGCATTTCCACTGTAGCTTCTGTGCTAGACTCTGGTGGTGTGAGAACTAATTTAACTGGATTTGAGATGTTTTATGTGTAATACAGCAGATGCTACAGTTTGTTGTCTTATCTTATAGCGTTTACATTTTACAAACCGCTTCGTTCAAGGGGGAGGAGCCTGTCTTTTTCTGAGATAGATGTACATCTAATCAAATGCCAAATAAATTCACCATGAAGGAAGTCGCTGAGCGTGAACACGTGTTGAACTTTACGCTGAACCTCATCAATCACGACATTTAGCCGCTCCGTGGCCATCGACCTGCGGAGGGAATTCCTGCTCCGGCAGAGACCAAATGTCAGGGGATTAAAGTGGGAGGCGGGGAAATCCCCCAGCGGTGCGTCTGGGGGTGATGGGATAAATCTGAACCGCTGCAGCCAAAAGATTAAAATGATTTAAAGAAAGCAGATATGGAGCACCTCGGTGTGACTCATGTGGCTGCAGACAGAGCAGAGATGGTGATACTGCTGGAAACCATCACCGCGGAAGAAAAGGGGCTTTGTTTGTTTGCTGGATGGGAGAGATGGAACCCTCAACACGGAGCTGCTCGCTTGAGTCGCTGAAGTGTATGAAACAGTGATACATCGGTTAAAAACATGCAATAATGTATATTTCATAGCTGCTTTTGTAGAAGAATGAGAGAAGTTGCATTTTATTGCATTCTATATTGAGATTTAGTTTAAAGACTTGCACTTACTAATCTCAACTGTTGATTTTCCTTAGATTTAAATTAAAAGGACTATTTATTTATGTATACATTTATTTATGTCATAGTCCTACATTTATTCTGTTCAACTATTGGTGATTCAAGGCGGATTCCCTTGTAATTCAGCGAGCTACACATCCTCCCAGTTTCCCATGAGATGAATGGGTCTTGTTACTAGTCACTGGGCATCCATAGTGGCAGGAGCGTGGGGGAGGTGGGGGTTAGCGGGTGAAGCCGTCTTTGAATCAATGAGCCTGTTGATCAGAAAAGCCCAGCGGACGGGCAATGACGGGGTTGAGCGATCAGACGAGCGGGAGATAAAATTGGGCTTCCACCTCGGCGCCTTTTACACGCGCAGCGTCTGCGCCTGCTTCTTCAGTCTACCTCAGATGCTGGCACCTGCCTGCTCCGTCGGGCCGCGGGCTCCCACAATGATTTGGATTGTTGCGCTCTCCGTGATCTTCGCTGCACACGCCGATCCGGGTGAGGGCCCCGCTTTGGTCTATTCTCATAAAACATTTAGAAATGAAAGTTTTCCTTTGTGACATTTAAATAAGAGCCGAATATTCAAGTTCTGTTTGTGAACATTTTGCTGTGTTGATTTTCCAGACTACTGTTACAATGAGCCAGACTGTGGTGAGTAACCTCTGAACCATAGAGTCTCTTTAAGATTCACACGCAGCTAAAAAAGGTGCCCACTCATTCACTCAGCAGCTCAAACTCTGCTTCTTTTACTATTTTGCTGTATTAAGCTCATGTGCAGCTGTTTTAGTCACAGGTCCTAGAATCTGTCCGTCAACTCTACAGTGAGGTTTAAAGTCTCAGACCTTTATAGGAGTTCTTTGATCCTATCACAAGGATATTGTGATCAAGAACATCCACTTAATGGAGTTTTAAACCTACTTATGCTGAGGCTGCTCAACATAAATAAGTAATAAGTTGTTATTTACCTTCACTTGTCTCCAGAGTTAGAAATTAGAGTTTCAGACTTTTTATTTGTCCTATTTCACGTCGTCGTAATCATTTCATGGCTCATCAGACGCGAGTCGTGGGGACTCATGGGGCTGCTGTCGGTTCCGCCCCCAGATCCGTACGCGTGGGGGGACCTGTTCCCGTCCTGCCACCCCTTACTGGAGGAGCCCCACTCCCCCATCAACCTGGACCACCAGGTGGCCAGAGACGCGTCCCTGGGCTCCTTACACCTGGAGGGCTTCGACGTGACCCAGACGGGCTACTGGACGCTGGTGAACGACGGCCACTCTGGTAAATAAACCCTCTGCAGACCCCCCCCCCCCTCGCTCATCCGGCCTCACGCTCCTCACTTCGCCCGCAGTCGCGCTGCGCTTCGGCAGCGGCATGTCGGTGAGCGGCGGCGGCCTGTCCGACGTGTACCACACGGTCCAGCTGCACTTCCACTGGGGCGGCGTCGCCAGCAACGGCTCGGAGCACACGGTGGAGCGACGCAGATACCCGATGGAGGTACAGTACGGTCAGTAGGCGGCGCTACACTGGCACCAACCCAGTGCTGCGGTGACGCGGTGCGGTGCGGGCCCCACAAATGTGTCTGTGCCCCCGTGTCCAGATGCACATCGTCAACATGAAGGCCGTGCACCCGAACCTGACGGCGGCCTTGGACGACCCCACCGGACTGGCCGTGCTGGGATTCTTCATCGACGTCAGTTTGTGGAGCCTCCTCTCGGTGCATGCAAACATCTGGCCCCGCCGTCCGCTGCAACATCTGGATTGCATTCTTTTCTTCTTTTTTTGCAGGTTGTTTACGCAGACCACGTGCAATTTGGACACATATCACAAAAACTGTCCTCAGTCGCCTACAAAGGTTTGGAAATATACACTAGGCTTCGTCGGTGTTCGGCTCGTTTTGAGGCGTTCTCACGGCGCATTCCCTCGCTTTTCCAGGCCAAACGGCTAAAGTCAAACCTTTCCCTCTGATGAGCCTCCTGCCAAAGCACAACATGAGCCAGTATTACCGCTACTACGGCAGCCTGACCACCCCTCCGTGCTCCCGGGCAGTCGTGTGGACGCTGTACGAAGTCCCCATTTACATATCGTGGTCCCAAGTAGGTCTCGTTTAATTTTTAAAAAGACGCTCTCCATTAAAAAGCACGGGCTGATCTCCCTCTCTCTCTCCCCCTCTCTCTCTCTCTCTCTCTCCCCTCTCTCTCTCTCTCTCTCTCTCTCCCCCCCCCCCCCCCCCCCTCCCCTCAGCTGGCCCAGTTTACCTCACAGATCTTCTCCACGGAGGAGGACGCGCAGCAGGTGACGCCGCTGCAGAACAACTTCAGGCACGTGCACCCCACGTTCAGCCGCGTCGTGGCGGCGTCCAGGGACGCCCGGCTCCTCGCGGGGTCGTCCGGGGCCCGGCCCGGGTCGGCCGCGGCGCCGCACGTGCTCCTGCTCCAGGTCGCTTTGCTGGGAAGCGTCGTCTCCGGACTTTAGCGACGGGTGACGCCCCCGAAAACCGTCGAACGCCAAAATGCCAAATGGAAAGCGATTCGTGTCCTCAGTTCACCCCGACGTCAGCTGATGATCTGCGCCAGCAGAGAGCTGGTAAAACGTAGTTTATATAAAAAAAACTGTGAAGACGAGTACTGTAAAATATCCGAATGCCTCATGTTATTTAACTCCATTCTTACTAACATTAATGGGAACTAAGCAGCTAGGAGTGAACTGTGTTGTTGTATAAAGTAGGGTCGGTCTCTTCTGCCTAGTTCTAGATTAGCTTTCATGCTAACACAGCATCTGTCATCGGCATCTAGACAATGATTAAAACGTAAAACCCGGTGTTGTCTCTAGAAAACGAGGACGCAGACGTGTTCAGAGGCTACTAACATAACGAGTACTTTCAACCTGTTTCTAATGGACATTTTATTTTGTTTAAATCCAGCTGCTGGCTGACTAAAATAAAGTAGCTAAACCTTAATGACTGTCTCGAGTTTTGTCTGCTTTTTTTACTTTAAGAGTTTTCACAGCACGTGTTTGTTTAATTGGAAAACTAATTTTAGTATTCACTCACTGTGGTTTCTTGTCATCAGCAATATTGACAGAAGGCGTGTGATAAGTAATACTACTAATAATAATAATAATAATGACTGAAGCGGTTTTGCATGTTTGCTCAGTAAACTCAGGTCAGTTCAGTGAAGCTGTTGTTTCCTTAATGCACGTCAATGCACCACAGGCATCGTTAATGGGACTGGCAACACCTGTGTTGTGTTCGCATGAATGCCGTGAAAATGGCCAAACAGTCCATTTAAAGATGCCTTCAGGGACGCGGCCGCTGAGCTGACTACTGCGCAAATAGAAGCACTTTCCATATGCAAAACATTACTATGATGAACGGATGCAAAACAGCTGGGAAACTAGTAATTATCACTCACGTGGGTTAAAGTTCAGAGTCTTTCTTTGCTTTTCAAATCTGCTTTAACACAATGAATATACATTACATACATTATTGTCGTGTGGTTAAGGGTTTTACATCTGACCTGTGTGTGTGTGTGTGTGTGTGTGTCCTGCTGTCACAACCTACACACACTCACTGTAAAGCCTCTCTCTCTCTCTGCCTGTCTGAGTGGAAGGCTGCACACGTTCACTCAGCAGCAGCTAAATTTAGCCATTTAAACAGTCAACAACAGAAGAGTGAAGTCAGCAGTAGGTCGCCTTCGGGTCGGGTTCAAGTCAGGTTGACAATAAGATGCAGTTACATAAGAGTCTTGTGTTTAGAGAGAGAGCAATAGCAGGACATTAACAAGTGGAAGCTGTATGTGAAACCAGTGTGAGGCATCATATGACTGGGTTCCAGCCCAAACGGGCCTGACACAGACTCATTGTTTCCAGCTGCTGTCTCCTGTTTCATCCGGAGGCTTCAAGAAAAGACGAGTTCCATGGGTTTATGCAAAAAATTGCTTTATTTCCATTTTTCCTTTTTCATACATTTGTCGTGTAATAAATAGACACGGGAGACGGGCTGAGGCTTCATTCCTGCTCCCGTGCCGATTCTGCACCTTTTCATTTTTTTTCCACATCGCAAACAACTTCTCATAGATTTTACAACAGAAAATAAAAAAAGCTTGACACAAGCTGAATTTCCTGCTACCAGCTCACCACTCGCCTCATGTTACATAGACCTCTGAGCTCGTAGCAAATCCCAGGGAACAAAAATATATATATTTATATAGTATTCACAGTTACAGTATTTACACATTACAAAGCAAATGGGCTGAAAATCAAGACGTTTCTACAAGAAACAATCTTTCAAAAAGGGAAGTGGAGAATTTTCCTGTACACAGTGGACCTTTTATTTAAATAAACAAGCTTCTGACCCCTCAGATTCCTTTTACAGATCCCTGAAAATAGTTTTAAATACTCAGTCTTTTGCTTAAAAAAAGAGCGAGAGAGATGCATCTTAAAAGTGTTTCCCCTGTGAAGATAAAAAATTTTAGATCTTCTGTACAAGTCATCATTTACAAGTTACACATTGACGTTGAAACGAGGATCCAACTGAATGAATAGCAGTTACTGACTTGGTCTTTAAGAGCTTAGAGAGAAAAGGGGGGCGACTGGCTGAGAAGCAGAAGTGCAGGCCTTGAATGCATTCATAAGTATTCATCTTAGTAGGGACAGAGACACAACAACCCCCGCACTACCGTGGACCGATCTGCTGGGTTGTGGAAACACTGTCATCTCGTAGCAAACGTTCGACCCGCTAAATAAACCAGTGGAGAAGAGAGAGAACGGGAGGCAGCTGAAGGTAAACAAACGTCATCCCAGGTCCACGAGTGAGAGAAAAGAGAACCAGACGGTGGTTCTGTTCAGGGAACGTTGCTCTGATGCAACACTTGTGTGTCGCCTGTCTGCTCGGGTCGGGCGCCGACAGCTACACATTCATATGGCACGGTTCTGTCCTCCGTGTTGCCCCGATGCAGACGAGTCAGAACCAGGACCGACCGATTGCTGGCCTTCTGCTCTGTGACCTCCAGGGGGCAGTGCACTCACATCATCGCTTCCACATGCACACAAACACTGAGATGTGATGATAAATACCCTCAATCAGAAGCCCTTCCACACACGCACACGTGCACGCACGCACGCACACACACACACACACACACACACACACATAGTGTCTTTGAAAAAAACACGCAAGTAAAGAATCACCTTAGCGGAACTGGAGAACATTGAAATATGGTTGAATACAAATGATGCACGCCCACTTCAGCTTTTGCATAAACCATTTGTGTTGCTTGCGTTGCCGCGGAGGCAGCGCTGGGGTCTGCCGTCGCCCCGCTCGCTGCTGCTGGGTGCTAAGCGGGCGTCCGCCCCCCTGGCTCTGACCACGTCTGTTCCCACAGGGAGGCCTTTTCCCAGTGGGCTTGTGCATCTCAAAGTTTTAGTGAGCAGCTAATCATGTGCGTTTATGTCGTCTGGTACCCGGTGTGGTGTACGTAAAGCTTATGAGACTTATGAGGGGCTGGGGGTGTAAAACTGCACAAACTGTGACTGTTGGTGGAAGGAATCGCACTGAAATACTGTTTGATGCCTGGTGGGGGGGGTTCTACTGCACCAGCAAGTCAAGTGTTTTGTAAATTCACTGGGTCACTGGCAAACATAAAAAAAACGATGCGTTTTTCATCTCGAGAGCACCATAAATCGTAAACAATCTAGAGTTTAATGTGTGTAGAGTGCTGCACCGGTCGACTTGCAGGCTGCGCCCCCTCGCTCCTCCTCGCCGGGCGTTCGGCCCCCGGGGTGCTGTTAGTTCAACGTTCCCCTGCAGTTCTCGGCCCCACACAAACAGGGGATCTTCTCGTCCTCGATGGGGAACTTGTAGTCGTACGTGATCTCCTCGTTGACGTTGATGGGCTGCCGGGAGTAGATCACGATCTTCTTCTGAGACTCCACTGTGATGACCTTCGCATAACAATTAGGCTGAAGAATAAGACGCAGACATGGTTAATAAAAGTTTGCTTAAGGAGTTGGAAATTTCCTCCACTGCTTCTGAAGCTACTATGAAGTGATGCCGCGGGGGTCGTCGTCTTACGTTGCAGCTGTGGTTGATGAAGCGGGCAAAGTTGCCGCATTTGGTGGCGTCTATGATGGTGTCGTGGTCAACGCGGAACATGTAGCTGCTGCCGATGCCTTCCTCCTCGTAGCGCTTCTCCCGCATGTCGGCGATCACCTGGACAGGAAGGAGTCAAAATCCACTGAGTCTCCAGCTTCACATGAGAAACTGTGTCTCGCTGTGACATGAAGGTGAATGACGCCATGTGTGCGATTGTTCACGTCAATCACAGGAATTCATGAACTGAGGATTCATTCATTAGCTCCTTAGACCCAGACAGACTAGACTGAACGGGTCAAATGAAGCGCCTCTCACCTGTCTGATGTTCTGTCCCACATACTCAATCACCATCTCATCAGCAGCGATGGGCTCCATGGCAAACAGACCCCAGTCGTGGATGTGCGACTTGCAGAATCTGATCTTCTTCTTACGGAACTAAAGAGGAAAAAAAGTTCATAGAGTGTCACTTGCTTAATTATTAGCTGCGAGTGCATTCCTAATATGATGAATTTCTACTTTTGACACTTACATAACACAAATCACACGCTCATCGAAAACTACGGCCACTAGCCTGAAGGTCCGTTTGCTTCTACTCACCTTCAGCTGGTTGAACTTCAGCAGGTCGCTGTCGCATGCGAACGACGAGAGCAACCGCCGCTGCTCCGAGCGCCGCTCCGAGCCGGCCCTGGTCGAGGCGTGCACCTGCGCGGGGATGCTCATGCCCTGAAGACAGAGGGACGAGTCAGACCTTCTCATGACGAGCCCACACAAACTCCCCTGACGCTTCTATGAGCACACTCTAATAAACCCCTACAGACTCCTGCACCATCATTTTCACCCTCCCGCCCACCTGCGTGTCCACCGGCGGCTCCTCCGACTGCAGCCGTGTGCTCTGCAGGTACTTGATCTTGTCCTTCTTGTCGATCTTGTAGTATCCCTCGCTCCTGGCGCAGCCGGTCATGTGGTCTCTCATGCCGTCGTCTCTCCTCTTCTTCTTCACTCCTGGGATGTTGGTAGGTGCAGCGGAGTCAAGGAAGAAACTGAAAAGACTTTGGACCTCACTCAGCAAGCACTTGCACATTTCCACCACCAGGGGGCGATATAAGAGTTCCTCAACTAGTGGTTTAGTTCAAAAGTACTGATAGTTTGTAAAAAATCATTAATAATAGCAAAGGATATGAGGATGGTTGACCCAGAGTGTGTCGTTGAGCCAGTCGTTGCCATTGTCCTGCAGAAGCATCTTGTCGTACGTGATCTGCAGAAGGTGAATGTCCTCCTCATCGATGCCCTCGTTCCAGATGTCGTAGAGGATGGTCATCTCCTCGAAGTCCGACCGCGGTTTGTAGTACGAGCGTGGAGGCGTGGTGACAGGGGACAGGCTGTCCAGCAGCATCTCCTCCCAGTTCCGCCGCGCCCTCCTCACCGGCTTCACGGCCACCGGCGCCTCGTCTTCGTACGACTGGAAGCCGTCTTCCGCGGGCAGCACCGTCTGAGGCTCCGGCTCAGACAGCTTTTGTATGGAAACGCCTCTGAGACGCGAGTCGTGAGACGGAGTGGTGGACTCGACCGAGACCTCCAGAGACTCCGCAGCCGCCGGGATCTTTTTGGTTTTAGGCCGCCCGGGCTTCTTCTTTGACGCGGCAGAGTCTGATGGCACGTGGAGGTCCGCGGTGAGGCCCGCGGGCAGGTCTCCAGGGACGCTGGCCGAGTCCTCTGTGCCGGCTGACAGGGCCTGGTCAGGCAGCGCGCTGACGGGCGGCTCCTTAAAAACGGACCGGTCGCCCAGACTCTCGGAGGATACTTTCCTGTTAAGAGTCAGCGCTGTGGGGTCAGGGAACACAGGGGTGAAGGTTAAGTCTCTTCCTGGAGTGCGTGGGATTCCAGCGCTAAGAACAGGAGACTGAGCAGGATACGAGAAGGGGCTACCGGGGATGTGAGGGGAGCTAAGCAACAGGCTGCTGCCCGTGAGAGGAGCGTCGCTACCTGGGGTGTTGGGGACCGTGTCGGTGCTCTGGGACTTGGCGCGCTCCAGCAGATCCCTGCCCGGCGTGCGCGGTACGTCCTCGTCTGTGGGGAGCCGCGCCCGCTGGGGGACGTTGGCTAGGGGCCCGGGGGGCGGGTGAAGGAGGGAGCGGCCTTCTATCGCCGGGTGAGTAGGGAGAGGCAGGTGCATTGAGGAGGCAGAGGCGGGTTTGGGAACAGCAGCGTTAGGATCTAGCGGCGACGGGAGCGAGTGGCCGGGGGCGCGGGCTACTTCCTCGGGCTCTCCTTTACCTTTGGCTTTCGCCTCCTGGTCGCTGTCAGGCAGGGCTCCTGTGGGAGTGGGAGGCCGAAGGCCGGCAGCGTGCTCCTGGGGCTCCGACTTCACCACAGGAATGTTGCTGTTCACAGTGACGTCTCGCTCTTTGACCACAAGACAAGAACAGGATATTTATTTTAAACACTCCATTGAAGCGTTTCACATGATGAATGCACGTCGGGAGCTGACGCTCACCTGCGATGCCTTCGGGCGACGGCGGCTTCAGGTCTTCAGTCGCCTCCTTGGAGCTTGGTGGTCTACGTTTGAGAGCATCCTCCAGTCCCACAGGGCTCGGCGATGCAGCGTCCGGCTCCGCCTCTTCATCAGAAGAGGAGGAGGAGGAGGACGACGACGAAGAGGATGAAGATGACAACGATGTTTCAGCTCCTCTGCGCTCGTCCTCCAGGACCGCAGCCACCGCCTTCTCCTCCTCCCCGTCACTTTCGTCCTCCTCCGAGCTTAACTCGTACTCGGAGGAGTCGTCGCTCCCAGCGGAGGAGCCGGAGCTCGCTTTGGAGGACGCCGAACTTTCTGCCTCTGGAAAAAAAACGGGTAAAAAAAAATAAAGTCAAATGTAGGAAGTCTGTTATAAAAAGAAATCAGCGATATTGTAGTAAGTTATTAAAAATACCGTCATCAGATGAATCTGAAGACGAGCTCTCACTGGACGAGTCTCCCTCGCTTTCCTATAGCGTAAATTCACATCATAAGAATAAATCCAGTACAAACAATAACCTGACTTTATTCAGTGACGCTTACTTTGTCAGACGACAGCCTGTCCGCAGCCTCCGCGTCCTCGCGCTCCTCCTCTCTGTCCGACAGGGACTCCTCCTCCTTCCCTGACGTGTCCACCTCCTCCTCTCCCTCGCTGTCCAGTTCTGGCGGGCGTGAGTGGCGTCGCTTCGCAGACATGCTGTCGCTGTCCATTTTGGAGTCATCCGAGGGGAGCTCAGCTGGGTCTCGATCTCGGTCTGGCAGAATCGACCCGTTAGCGTTCGTGGACCGCACAGCGACAGAGCACAGAGTGTTTGGTTGCTCACCTTCGTCCTCCAGCTCGTCGTCCACAGGGGTGGACGGTCGGGCCCGTTTGGTGTCACTCGCTGCTGCCGCCTCAGGTGGATCCTTCCTTTTCACCTGAGCACAACCACAAAACAAGGCGGCGTCAGCGACGGAACTGCTTCCTCCCAGTTCCGTCGCTCAGACTCAAAGCTCACCTTGAAGGAGGGCAGGCGGATGGCTCCTCGCAAGCCGATTCCCAGGCCCATTCCCTCGTAGCCCAGTCCCTCGACCTTGTTCCAGTTCTCCAGACCCGGACAAATGAGCGGTTTGGGTTTGTCTTCCTCTTTCCCCTCTGCACCTTTCACTGGGGTCAAAGACGCCTGGAAAAAGAACACGACTTTCAGATGTAGCTTCTGTGTTAGACACACAAGCAACACAAAGCTCAGATCATCACTCATCCATAAATGACCACGGCCCTGATTTGTGTCAATATAATAGAGTAAAGTATCCAGATGCTCATGTGTAGAACTATATAGTGAAGCCTTACCTTTGCCGAGCGTTCCTTCTTTTCCCACCATTCATCAAAGGCTCTAAACGCCACCACCTCCACCATCTTGCGGTTGAGGTCCCTCTTCATGATGGCCTTTAGTTCCTTGACGATGACCAGCAGGACGCCGTCAACAGTCGCCTTGTGCGGATCCTCCTTTTTAGTGTCGTACCCAGGAGGAGGAACCGTCGGGTTGAACTTTGGTATACTGGGATGCTGCCAATGTTGCCCATGTGCCCCGGCACCTGCAGGCATGGCGCCCATAGACAGAGGAGGGTAAGGGCCGCCGAACGGCCCGGACGCGCTGTCCATGAAATGCGGGTACGGATAAGACTGAGCCATGCGGCTCAGCATCTGCTGCTGCATCTGGAACGACATGGGAACCGTGCTCCACTGTTCCCACCGCAAGCAGTTCATCAGCTCTATCTGCATCATGGGCATCATACCATGAGCGTAGGGGCTCATGTGCGGCAGCATGTGTGGAGGCACTCCGTGATGGGCGGCTAGATGGGCGGGCATGGTGGAGTGGGGGCCCAGGTGGGGGTGCGGGATGGGGAAGCCGGCCTGATGCGGCAGCGGGGGGAAGCCGGGAGGGGGCATGGGAATGGTCTGCATGGGGGACACGGCTGAGTTGACCACGATGCCCTTGCCACATTCTCCACTGGTGATTGGCGTCCCGGGCATCTCGTCGTCAGAGATCTCCATGTCTTCTCCTGACGACTGATGGCCCTGTGGGAAAGAACAGCCTGTCACGATGCCAGGTAAACGACTGTATTCAGGGGGAAACCTGATCATTTTCTCTTTGTATCAGCCTCAGACAAACACTCTACTTATGAAAACCTTGAGATAAGATCAAAAATCCAGTCAAGTAAGGAAACAGGTGAAAGTGTTTTATCAAGTGCTTCCATTAATATTATCATAGATGAGGCTGGGTGCTGGGAATTATCATACATTTTCCTGTTTTGGTGAAAAAACACATTTAATGCTAATGTTAAATCTAAGCAGACAGAAAAGCTTTGTCTGCTTCAATCAGACAGAATCCGATCTAAGAACCAGTAAAAAGCATGATGTACTTCTCCTAACTTTCAATGCTTGAGAGTTTGTGATACTGAAAAAGCTAATGAGTGGGTTTCTAATAGAAGGCTGAAACCCGGGCAGATTTATCACACAAGAGCGGCAGAGTTCAAAGTTTAACAGTCCAACGCAGCCGAGCCGTCAGCATTCCTCTAAACACAGACGCTGGCCCACGCTTTGATACTGTAATAATAAATATGAATGAAAGACTGGTGTCATCACATCGCTGCAGACATCGCTCCCCTGTCGTTTCATATTATTGAAGGATCTCCGTTCCACTGGCTGCAGGAGTGAAACCACGCGGAGCAGACCCAGCATGGGAGCGGCGTCGTTACCCAAATGACCTGTTTGGACTGTTTGCTTTGCGATAACTCGAAATGCGAGAGCGGAGCGGCCGCAGCCAATCGGCACCGCCGGGGCGCAGCAGAACCAGGAAGCGCGGCGCCGGACGGGGCAACAGCCAAACTGTGTTTTCCTCCGCGCGAGCACGTGCGGTTAGCGTTAGAAAGAGGAAACAAGAAGCTTCATTTCCCCCCCGACAGCAGAACGGCTCCTGTGTCTCCGCTCAAAGCGCAGCGTCGGGTGCAGAAACACAAGATGCTGCTGCTGTGATTACAACAGGGAGCGCAACTTAATACAAAACGTGGAGGTGTTTGTGAGAGCTACGCGTCTAAAAACGTCTCATTCACGACTCCTTTGTCCGACGTTTAAGATCAAACTGCGCTGCACCCAGTCAGCAGTTAACACACCTTCAGAGGGACCCTCACACACCGAATGTGGTGAAACCGGAATTTCCTTTACAAACTGAACAACAGTGAAACAAAAGAGAAAGTTCGCTACTACCACCTTGCAGTGAAACTAGACCTCACTTCCTGGTCCGTGTAACTGTCATTTTCAGCTGTGAGTAAATATCAGCCACACTATCAACCCATCCAGACTATTAATACTAAGTAACTGTAGCCCATTTGGCAGCTAATGAGGTGATAAACACAGGGAGGCATGCGCTTGTTATTTGTCCATGCATCTACACAGTTTTCAAACGAAAGGTGGGAAAACTCGAGTCTTACCGTGTCCATTTTTTCAGTGGGGCTCTGACCTTTGAGGTCACTGTTTGTCTTCTCGTGGACAGTAGGGCTGACTCTGTTGACCTGAGAGGCGGTTCCAGGGATCGGCTCCTCGTCCTCCGAGTCCGGCAGTGGGGTCGGACTGATGTCCTCCAGGCCCGTGCTGGGGGGCCGGGAGTTCTGCTGGCCGCCCTGGGAGCCGCTCGTGTAAGGGGGGATTGGGGAAAGCTGAGAGGACGAGGAGGAAATGGGACTTCCCTCCATTCGCACCTCAGTGTCCGAGTCCCGCTCCTCGAGGAACGGCAGCAGTTTTGTCCTTTTCTCCTTGAGGAGCATCTCGATGCGGGAATCCAGGCTGTTGCGCTCTGGGTCCAGAGCGGGGGAGCCGGGCGAAGGGCAGCGCTCGGGCGTCTGAGGAGGAGGGGTCGTTGGATGGGGCTCGGGCGGGGGTTCGGGGATGGGGGGAGTCTCTGGTCGGTCTTTGACGGGCAGAAAGTCAGTGGCAGCTGCCAGGGGCGGCTGCGGCGGTCGGAGGTACTCGCCATCCCTTTGGGCTGGGTGATGGAAGGCGGGCTCCGACGGGGGGAACGCGGGGGGCAGAGGGGTCTGGTAGGGCGAGAAGGCAGACTTGAAGTTGGGGGTGGCGGGAGGAGGCGCGGCGTAGGCGAAGGAGGAGGTGGAGGGGGGCGGTTCGGGCGGCGTGACCTGGTGCGGTTTGACGGGAGCCTGTTCGGGAATCGTACTGCGGTACATGCTGCGGTACTGCGGCCGCTCCGGCCTGCGGTTGTACGCATCCTGGAACTTGCTCTCGTGCCTCCGGGGCTTGTAACCTCCAGAGCTCTCCGGCCGGCCGGACTGGTACGCAGGCGTAGACTGCCGGCTGGAATAGCTGGAGTCTTGGGAGAAAGGCGTCCCTGCCTGGTGGGGAGTATGGGGGGTTCCCTGGGACTGAGGGGTGTCCTGCCTGAGGCTGGAGTAGCCCGTCTCCTGCGACAGAGGAGTGGTGGAGCTACTGGGAGGCAGCGTCGCTCCCACAGCAGACACGCTGCTCTCTGATAGTCGGCGGATGGACGCGCAGGCCTTGGAAGAGAAAGATAGAGCGAAGAGGAGGTCAGTCAAACCTCTACTATGCAGAAAAAAAGAAATTACGAAATATCTCATGACATTTCATTTTGACTCTGTTAATCTGTGGCTTTCAGCCTCAGCCTGAAGGCGATGTCGTCGTGAAGAATTGCTGGATGTTTATTTCCAAATAAATTTGATCGTGTTCGCCTGATCGTTTCAAATACCAAGTGTAGTTGGGCACGGCGCCCGCGGGATCTCACGCCACGGGGCCAAAGTGCACATTTGAGTGGCTTTGTGATCCCAATCCACACACACGAGCCTGGGTAACATTTCCTCTGCTCTACTCCACCACCTGGTGCACTGATACAATCGATAACAGATAAGGATTTCAACTTAGCACCCAGCTGGTTAGTTTCTACAACGCTTTCACCAATAACAGGAGACATGAACTATATCATATCAGAAACTAAATCTACATGGTCACAGATTAGGAAGCAATTTAAAACTATAACCAAAAAACCTTGTGCATAATAATTAAAGACTATTTACCTCTAAGGCTTTTGCCAGACTTCGAGGGGAGACTTCCCTGGCTTCCTCTCCACCAACAGGCAGGGTCCGCGGAGTGTAGCTGCCATTCATCAGGAGCTGGTAGTACCGGAGGCGATTCTCACCTGTGTGTGTGGACAGATGCCAAGTTTATATAGCAGACTCGCAGCTCCTGCACTTCATTTAAACTAATACGATATGATTTAAATAACAGTGATTACTCGCTGGGAAGATAAACTCAAAGCCAGATATCTGAGGCAACATAAAGCTAATGCAGTAAGATATTTTGTCTCACAAAGTTATATCATGTAGTTATATGCCTGTCTCCACAGCATCTGTGAACTATAAACACAATAATAAGTAAAAATATTTACTCCCTGACATATTTGTTGATATAAAACATGATGGATACATAGGTGCGAGAGTAACATGGCCAAACAATAACTCTACACTTCTTACAAAAACACTTTATATTAAGAAAAAAAGTGCAATGTTGCCGAGATAATATTAGAGAATATCAGTAACCAAATAGAGCATATTTTTATATACACTAAAAAAACACCATTTATTATTTCTGACTATATAAGCACATATGCAAAACTGTTGCCAGTCAAATACTAAATAGTTTGCTCTGTCTTAATAGTCAATGACTTCGCTGCTTTGCATGAAAAACAACAGACCTTTTTGGGTCCCAGCGCTGCTACAGATCACTTCACTTCACCAAAAGGCTAAACGAATTTTCAGAGCTTTCTATTAAAAATTAATCAGCGCGGTCTTAGTGAAGGGGAGCGCACCAGGACAGACTGGTTTCTGTTTGTTTACAAGTCTGAAATTAGACACAGTGGGAGTACGGCACCCTCGGCTCACGGCTCGTGGGAGCACGCTTAGATTCTATGAAATTGAATTACCCCACGTTACCAGGCAACGCGTTACATTGACACACGTGACTGATGTCCCTTTTTATCATTTAGCTCAAAGCGTCGCATTGTTTTAAACATGCCGTCTCGTGCGCGAACGCGACTTACGCGTATGAGTGAATCACTGTTTACCTTTTGGGTCCAGCTCCACGTGGATGATGTTTCCCATAACAGACGTGTTGTGGAGCGACTGCACCGCCACCTTGGCGGCTTTCACGCTCTCGAAAACAACTTTGGCTATTCCCAGGTGCTTCTTGTTCTTAGGGTTGTACAAGATCTCGACCTCCTCGATGTCCCCGAATTTTTTGCACATGTCGGTAAGAAATCCCTCCCTGATGTTGTCGTTCAGTCGGGCGAACGTCACCTCCTTCGGAGGCACGGGGCCGATATAACAATCATCGATCTGCAATGAGAATGAGAGGCGTTAATGCTGCGGGGAGCGTCGGGGTTGACGTCGCGCCGCGCGGGGTCCGTCGTGACAGCTGAGCCCGGGACGGCGCCGAGCAGCGCCGCGCTTCCTATGAACGTGCAACCGCGTTAAAAAAACACAAAAAGTCCAAAGATTGCGCCGCCGCGTTAAGTGCGTGTTGTTTTAGCGCCCAACGTCTGTCCGACAATCCTACTTTCACTTGAAACATCCCATAGAGGAGTGAAGGGGGTGTGTCTGCAACTTTTGACAGCACCACTTTTCCTCAAGGAAAAAGCTGCCACCGCACTCTGGCAGCGCCGCTACCTTAAACTTCGGCACCGGCAGGTCCGTCTCCTTGTACTTGGTCCAGAGACGACCGATTCTCGGGTCCCGGACGATGTCCACCGGCGGCATCCCGGGGTTCTGTGGGAGAGGAGCAGAACGGGGGAGGAGGAGGGGGGCACGATGCTGTTAGTCACACTTCACATGGCGCTAACTTGTTGCAAAGTAGTCCTGCGCGAACCGGACGCTTGGCTGATAACGCCGAATCCCACGGACACGCCGTGAAAGATGCGGGAACATTCCCGTGCCCGGCCACGGCCACATTGTAGCCTATCATGGAGGTCGCCCGCTCGGTTACTATTGTAATTGTTGCGTAGCGTCAACGGCGGTCCACTTACGGGCATGCTGAAAGTCTGTCCATCGTAGCGATAGAGTTTGTGCGACCCCTTCTTCAGCGCTGGGTCGATGATCAACTTGTAACTTCTCCAGTGGTGATTCCGTTTCTCCGCCGGGGCGCAGACGGGATGACTGTCCATGCCGTTCGCCAAACCTGAAACGACAGGCAGCGACAAGGAGAAGAGAGCTATCGTGAGGCAACGCTAAATACAGTCCCGTTACCAACCCCCAACACTTTAAAAGAGCCAAACGTTACACATGCATGACTTTAGTGGCGGGGGTAACCCAGCGGAGAGCGAAAACGGGATCTAACGTATATCCCAGTTACGGAAAGCAGGCATTAGGAGGTCTGGAGAAAGAGGAAAAAAAGAACAAGCTTACTTGAACTCTGCTTTCTGCCATGGTCTTCGTTCAATCTGTATCTATCCCCTGACTTGGACATGGTTCGTCCGATCGAGAGATTTCCTTTAATTGATGAAAAGACGAAATCGCTTTCCTTTCGCCGCTTACATTACATGATTTAGCTTGAAGAATACTGCCTCCTTTTCGGCGAGAGCCAACACATATTGTGTGCCTCTGGTCTGTAGCTTCTGTCTCTCCCACAATACACCGCTAGGCTTGCCCACCTCCGACGCTAGCCGCACTTTCGCTACTAACTTCTTTCTCTCCACACTTGTCATATATTTCGGTTATTGTTTTGTGCAGCGTAAAATATTTTGAACGACTTAAACAGTGGCGTTCTCACGCTGACAACGGAATAATAAATATTTTGCGATATCTATTTACTAAACCTCCAAATCCCTTTGTGCCGAATCTGCCGAGTGCATTTACCCAACTGTCAAACACAAGATAGACACAGGGGGCAATATCTCCTTAACGGCCAGTTTGGTCCTAATAAAATGTATTTTATGGCAGGTTTTTCTGCATGGACTCGTGCTCGAGCGAATTCAAACGTGTCTGGACATATAAGCAACCGAAAACAGACAGACGAGAGATGAGCTGCTGTCGAGCTAGTCGCTTACGACTGGCTGTTAGCGTGTACGTCGTGACGGCGGAATCGCCTCAATACGAAACTCCGTTGACTTGGAGTTGAATTTAACAGTCGGTTTTATCGCCTCCAACCGTTGGAACGCGTCACATCTGTGAGCGTTAACCTAAAAACTAGAGCCGAGCCGCGGTGTTAGTGACCGTTTTTTCGCGGTGTACAGTTGTGGATTTGGATATACGTACTCCAAACCGTGTGGATTTCTTATTATCGAACCTTTTCGTTGGGGAAGCGTGCGCTCGGGTTTTTGTTTGACATTGCCTGGTGTATTTTTTTCTTTTTTTTTTTGCAGTGCTCGGGCAATTGGCTGGTTAACAGCGGCAGCTCGGCGAGCCAATCAGAGCGCGGCGGCACCGGAGCCGTCTGCTATTAGAGGCACGGCTCAGGAGTCCTTCAACAGAGAGCAGAGAGAGGGGGCCGAGCGCTCCGGCAGCCATTTTCCTAAAAATACAGGACTCAATGGCCTAGATGGGTTTCCTTTGTACCAAAAGGGATCTTACACTTGGTTTCCTCATCTCTCACGGACTATGATAAAACTATGATTCCTCCTTTTAAAGGATTGAGAAGAAGGAAGAGAATGTGCTGGATGTAATACCCCGTGACATTTTGAGCCTTTTTTCCTCTGCCTGGAATCCATCTTTGTCTTAACTAGGTCATGGCACACCCATACTGTAACAGCATTTATATTTCTAAAGTCAAACGAAACAAAGTGTTGAATAAACAGCTTTTGTGGTTTTGGAGATGTTAAATTAGAGAGAAAAAAAACACAGTTAAACTGACAAAACACGTAATGGCTGGTTGTTGGCATTGCACTTATGGCCTTGTAGGAAATTAGTAGCAATGAGTAAGTTAAATTCTTTTATAACATTTTTTTATTATTTAGTAATGTAAAATACGAGGCATGCAGTTTATGTAATTAAACGTATGTTAACGCCTTATGTGCTATGTGTATTTGATATGTTCACTGACATGGTGACATATGAATATACAGAAACAACCCAGGTTAGGCTGTCTGTCCTGCCACTGCTGCTCACAGGACAGAGAGCAGGTGAAGTAATGGCCCGTTTGCAAAATAGTTTATTCTGCTGCCTGCAATTTAGACTTTTGATTGATCACCCCTTTGCTTTGTTTTATGTCTGTTACTCCCACAACAGCAACGTTAACCTAGTGGCGTGTGTTGCACTCTTCTCTGGAGACAGCTTGAAGCACGACGAGGTTCGTGCTGTTCATTTGCCATTTACGACCCAAACGCGTCCAAAATGTAAACGGCGACTTGACCTTGCTTCAAGGGCATTTTATATTCAACAAATACGGTTATGTTGCCTTTTTAAAATTTTTTTTACAGTTTCTAAAAACAGGTCGTCAAACGTAAGAGTAAACAGATGGAGGGAAAACTCTGGTGGTGAAAATATTTACCTCAGCACTTTGGTGAAATGCAGTTAACAGGCCTAAACGCAGGGACAGGACGAATGCTTTCAGCTTCATCTTCGGATCCTCTAATAGTGGCATTAATAAGGGGAGGGGATGCGTCTTCTGGAAAGGAAAGAATCCATTAGCTCGACAGATAGAGCTCTTTTGAAAACTTTTTTATCAGTGGTAGGCATTGCCTCTCCTCCAGCGAATATGCATCTTCAAGCATCATTTGTGTGGGCAATATGCAAACCATCTCTCTCTCCTTGAAGACAGGATTGCAGTCAAGTGTAACCTCTTCTATTTCGACATTTCTAACTCAGCAACATCATATAAAATCTCAAGGAAGTAATTTGAAAGGTAATGGATTTTGAGCTATTTCACTTTATTTTGCCAGCGTTTAATTGTACGTGTAAGTGTTTTCACAGAGGACAGGCACGGACAACAATTAACGGCGGTTAAAACTGTCAAAATAACTGTGCTCGCTATTTAAATGAATAATCTTAATGTAACCACATTTTATTGCTTAATAGTGTGAACTTACAGTTAGTATTCAGAAACATGTAATCCACGTCTTTAAAGGAGGAAAATGAGTCTTTAAGGGGAGAACTGTCGTATATTCACTGCTTCCCTTTGTCCAAATAGACCTTTTGGTGATATGTAGGCTACTTGTGCAATGGTTTCTCTGCTGTTCTCTGTCTCAAAATGGCTTCTTTACAGACAAAGGAGAGCGATGTGCTGTTAAATGTTGCTGCGCCATAACTGGGTGAGGCTCGCTCACTCGGGGGCTGAGAGCAGTTTTTTTTTTTATCTAAGGACATCTCTCGGTGATTCCACGGCGAGTCTTCACACCGAGCGACGCACGGGTGAATTTTTAACTCGACGTGACGTATGTTTCACAAGATGTAGAAAAGAAGAAGAAGAATCGAGCGCGTGAGGAATGAAAGGCTAATAAGGTGGCGCAGCCCACAGAGCCGGTTGCTGGGGCTGACTCGCCCTGACAACGCCAGTAATCCGAGCGCCCTGGACGCCTGCCACGAGCGCTCCCCCACACTGCCATATAAGGTCAACAGGAATCGTCTGCGCCAGACCTGTTGTGTTGGCTGGGCGAAAAATAACACGGGGGCTGCGACGGGCTTTGTCTTCGCTCTCAGTGGCGCGAGACAAAGCGGCGGATCACTATCATCAGCTGTTCGCCGCGCTGCAGATTAGACCACGCAAAGACACGGCACGCGTTTCTGTCTTCTCTTCGTCGAAGGAGTTAAAAGTTCAGGAGAGATGCTCTGTGATCGCGTCCGTAAAGAGAGAGGGGGGGGGGGGGTCTCCACGTGCGCCCCCCGGGCGGCGCGGCGCCTTTTAGGCACCGTTTTCTGCGCGTGAACGCGCGCACGACGCTTCTGAGAACGCAGCGAGGCGCAGTCGGTATGTCGGAGGCCTGTTTTTCCTGCTAACCACTCCCAGCCCATTCTGCCAAGTGCGCGCATTCCTCCATTTGCAGGTCACGAGGATATAACGCTGCTTCCCTCTCTCAAACCTCCTCTAGAGCCCCCCAGCCCCAGCGCAGCGCGGCCCCGCGCGTGTTACAAAGGTGACACTCAATTAGGTAACAGTCTGTCTGTCTGTTTTCTGTTCAGATTCGCCAATAATGTTATTTATAGGCCTTTGTTAAAAAAAACCCTCCCAGGTGGGTTGAGCCATGCAGTTCTGCGCGCTGCTGACAGACTGGAATATTCCACTCAGAGGATTGGCCTCTCTAACACAGATGTCTCTCAGACCGGCGAAAATAGTTTCGATAATTGTTATTTGTTAAGTGATGTAAAGGGGAAGTGCCTGTTTGGATATTTGGCTCAACTAGAGGACATTTTATTATTCTTTATACGTTATTTTAACCCTAAACTGGAAGTTTCATCTTGTAAGTCAAACAAGCACTCTTTTTTATTATTGATTGTATTTTAATAGTTTGTGCTACACCATGTTGTAGTGTAAATTATTAGGGGCACATGAGACCGTCGTGTGGCGTTTTGTGTGGAATGAGAACCACCAGGCATTGAGCCAAAGTGATGTGCTCTGCTTTTCTGCTTCTCTTTGTGTGATCAGTCTTTTATTCTGACGGATTGCTCACCATCACCATCAGCCGACGCTTTGTGCAATTTTGTGTATGGGTGCCTTCGCTTGTTCTGTAACCTTTTATGCAGATTGGTGGGTTCTAAGCATTTGTTATATTTAAAACATTGTATCCTTTTAAGTATTTGCATGTTTAGTGTCTTATTATTGTAGTATTCACACAATGTTTTTATGATTTAGTCTTTTGTTTGTCAGATCTTATTAAATCCTGTCTGTGCGTTGAGATGTCTAAATAAATACACTATACAGACCTTTTTATCTTTTATTGTGGTGGAAACTAAAACAGAATGGCCCATGTTTAAAACAGTATTTCAGTCATGACTAAAGGGTATTGTGACATTTTTTACAGTACAGAATCTCACTCTGTGGTTTTAGGCAAAAACAGACTTTGTTGTATTGAAATAGGCAGAGGACATTGTCAGCTTATTGTCTTAAAGGGACAGACAGCTTCTTCAGCTTCCAACTGCTTCCTTTCATACCAATCAAGACTAAAATAAATCTTTACTCTCTTTACTTTACTCTTGATTTTGCAGCCATCTTGATTTGACTTTGACCATTTTTAAGCGACCTATTCCAGAACCGACACTGAATCAAGAATAATGTCCTAAACGTTTTTGTACATTTCGATCCTGCTCCTCCTCTTTAATCTGCTCTTCTTACTACTAACTGGTTGGTGTCACTTGGCAGCATGGCATCACGTATTCCCAGTCCCAAAATGAAAACGTCCTCCAATATCCTATTGCTCCGATGTTCTGTATTCTTTTATTCACGCAGCCTCATGGTTTTGGCCTCAAATAGAGCAGTAAGTCACATGTCGTGCCTCTGAACCTTCCCTCGAACCCCGTCGTTTGTGGTCGTTCTTCTTTACCCTGGGACGAGAGAGAAGCGCGTCCTCACGCCCAGCGTGTGATGTCACCGTGTTCAGCCATACAGGCTGAACGGAGTAACGTGACGGACATCCTGCACATCTCGCTTCTGGCGACCGCTGAGCATCAAAATGAGACAAAATGAAATCTGATTTCCCAAAACTCCATTTTCAGAGTAAATAAAAGATTCATTTAAATGCGTGGGAGAATGCAGGTTACTCAGAAGAGGAAGAGGAAGAACGAGGGTTTGACCAAGATAGTTTCTGAGAAAAGCTCTAATAGGAAGTAAAGGTCAGACGCACCCTGTGGACCTCTTTAATCAGATCATGTCCTGGCTGGTACTTCACAGATAATCACTACTGTCTGTTAACAGAACAAAAATGCCACTTTATCTTCGGTAATAGGTGTCTCTCTCTCGCTCACACACACACACACACACACACACACACACACACACACACACACACACACACACACACACACACACACACACACACACACACACACACACACACACACACACACACACACACACACACACACTTCAGTGGAGGGAGGCAGTGCTTCAGAACTAGTACCCACCCAGAAAACGAATAAGGCAAATTCATGTAATAAAGGAAGTAGGAGCAGCTAGACTCAGCTGCTGCATTATTCACAGTCAGAGATGCTGTCAGTGAGCTGACAGCTAATGGGACAGGAGAGATGTGAATGGGGTCAACTGGGAACAGGAAGTGGTGAACAGCTACCTGTTTGAACATGAGGCTGGTCTGTTCCTCACTCGACGCTGTCTGCAAATCCTCCCAGCGCCTCCAAACGTGGCTTTGTGTGTCGTTGCTATGTATTTAACTTAAATCTGGAGGGAGCATCGTCAGTGCCGTGCCGCCTGGTAGCAGTCTGACTGCGAGGAGAACAAAATGACACACAACGGTGTTGGGGCTCGTAATGGCAACGTGAAGAAGGGAGGCGAGTTTAAAATTGTGATTGTTGGAGATGGAGGCTGCGGGAAGACGTCTCTTCTGATGGTTTACGCCAAAGGTGATTTTCCAGAGGTAAGAGATGCTCAATGTTATATAGAGTATATTTAAAATTAAATAATAAATAACATGTAGACTTGTGTAAATATGCTTTTAAGAGCTTTATTGTAACTGAAGAGGGCGGAAACATGACTTGAAAGAATGTGTCAATATTTAGTCATGCCATAAAGTGGACATTTCTCTCTTGTGTGTCAAAAACAGAAATATGCACCGTCTGTGTTCGAAAAATATGTCACCACAATCACTCTGGAAGGAAAAGAGATACAGCTCAACCTGTACGACACCGCTGGTAAGACTCACATCACCCCCACCTCCAGCCTCCACCAACGGCTGCCTCAGTGTGCTAATGAACAGCATGAATCACCTCAGTGCTGGAAATCAGTTTATGTTAGAAAGCTCAGCTGTTTTACCAGCGAAACACATCAACATCACCAAGCAGGAGGTTCAGAAGCAACTTCACAGGAGCATTCAGCATCCTGAGTCTTTTTATTAGCTATAAACATAAAGACAAGGAAAAAGCAGGTCGTTATTTATTAATGTTGAGTTAACAGATAACTCAATGTTGGATTATTTGATATACATCAATGTCATTAGTTTCCTAAACTCCAAAACCTTACAGGCATCAATACATTTGCATATTCAGCAACGCTCTTACAAAAGGATTCACATTTAAACAGCAAAGTCCTCTATAAAACCTGGGTTTTCGTGTTTTTTGAGGCGTTTAAGCAGCAGCTTGCCTCAAGAAAACCAGCTGCTGCGTTTCTGTGGAAATTCTGTGAGGTTTCTACATGAAGTGAAGTCATTTTCAGGAAACAGATCTGACAATTTATCTTTTGTATAACGCAGCGCAGCGTCTTACACCAGCGGAAAAACGGAAGGCGAAGCCAGGATGTGGTTCAATGCGGCTACGCTAACATGTCAATCTGCACAGCGGCCAAAGCACATCACATTTATTTCAGTCCTGCTGCCTTTACACCTAGTTGTGATTCATGTGTGTGTGTGCACGGTTCACCATTGACCTGAAAACCCAACACCTCCACTCTTTCAGGGCAGGACGACTATGACAGGCTGCGTCCACTCTCCTACCAGGAAGCCAACCTCGTTCTGCTCTGCTTTGACGTGACCAACCCGACCAGCTTTGAGAACGTAATGATCAAGGTAATCCTTCCTGCAGCCCGTCATTATCGGCCTCCCGACCTCTGCATGCAGATGCACGGGATTCTCACTGTTGAGAAGGGGTTTCAGGTCTGCACTTCAGTCTCAGTTAGTTAATGATTGTCAGAGTCGGGTGCGTTGGTATTTGCTGTGCTGTCGCTCATGATTAACTCATGTGGCTCTGCCTGCATGTGGACGTTGACCGGGTAATATACCCAACCTGAACTGGCCCAGCTGTTATAAATGCATAAAACGGACTGACTCTCAAACTCGGGCTCACTCTTTTTTTGACCCAGTGGTACCCAGAGGTGAAGCACTTCTGCCGTGACACGCCGGTCATCCTGATTGGCTGCAAGACCGACCTCAGGAAGGATAAAGAGTGCACCAGGAAGCTGAAGGCCATGAACCTGGATCCCATCACTTACTCACAGGTGAGACGTGTGCACACGCCGGCTCATTTGTAATAAAATAGGCCATTCTGCGTTAACCCCTGGGTCTTTTGTTGGCGTAGGGTGAGGAGACCAGGCAGCAGATGAACGCAGAGCTCTACCTCGAGTGTTCGGCCAAGTATCAGGAGTACGTAGCGGACATTTTTAGAGAAGCCACCAAGACGATTCTGGCTTTCAATCGAAGACAGAAGAAACGCAAGAGGAGGGTATGCAGCGTTTTGTGAGACTGAAGGGACCGAAGGCTTCAGGACTTGTGTCGTCTGCAGCCACGTGCGATGACACTGACGTGCGCTGTCGCGGATGTTGCGCATGCATATGCTCATAGTGCCTAGCGTCACAGATGCGGATCGGATGCAGGCGCAGCCTCACTGAGCTTCAGCGTTTACCGTCAAAAGACCTCTGATGCAACAGGAAAGACAGTTTTGCAAGAGGTTGCAGCCAGAGGATTTTCCAAACTTGTATAAAACTTGAAATATATAACAATTTATTTTAACTTTGGTATCTATGTATTTTTGTACTTTTGCTAACACCTGTACTGTTTAAAAGCCAATGTTCTACTGAAAAATAAAATAAATAATGAACATTTCCTTTGTGGGTGCTTAAATATTTGCCTTCACTGCCAGTAAAAAAAAACAGTAACACACAACAATTCGTGAGGGCATTATAGCGTAACGTGCTTCATAAATAAGTCCAATCATAAAGTAGAATATTTTATATTCATCAGTAATCCCAAATAATGAACACAGGTTTGTTTGAAAGGTCAAATTGAAGTCTTGTCTTTAACAACGGCGCCCACTAGTGTTGGAAACATGGATGTGTGTTCGAGCTGCACAAGAAACACAAACGTGTCAAAAGGTTTCATTGTGTTTAATTAGGAACATTTTAACATATGTCCATATGTAGGAAATCGTCAACTGTCTCATGTTACCAATCATAATCAGGCACCCGTTACAGTCTGGAAATGAATTATGAAATATTGTTCATCAGTTACATCATGAAAATGTCAAAGTCCAGTGGCTCTGTGCTCATCAAAACATACTCTCTTATTCAACGCGAGAAATAAATACTGTTCAGTAGAGGCGCTGCACTGCGAGAAATGACAGGTGTGACTCCAAACATCTTTGGATTTACACATAAGAAGAGCAGAAGGCAGAATAAGGCAGTAAAGTCCTGACACCAGACAGCTGTTCATTTGAACCCACGTGACCCCTCGCTGGAAAAACACCACAAGGTCCGTGTGTGATAGTGTAAACATGAAACAGAAGATCTGCAAATGTGACGTAAACAGTCATGATTGAAAAATTAATTTATACAAATATTTTATTGTGTTAGGGAAAAAAAAAGAAACTATGAGCCAGCAAATTAACAGATCACTGCATTACAATCTGAGAGGACCAGTAGCAGCATTTGTTCATGTGTACAGAACTAAATGGGAGCTAGCAGCACAGTAATGACAAATACAACCTCCGTGGTGCGTGGACTTCAAGTGTTAGGATGAATTTCTCTTTTGTTGATGGTCTATGACTTTAAAGCTCTTACATGTAGAGACACTGAAACACGATGAACACAAGTATGTGTAAGGGTTTCAGTTTGGACCATACGTTTACATTTATGGCTTATGTAACAGCTGCCTGAGAGGAAACAAGTAAAAAAAAAAAATTAAGTGAGAGCAGCCAGTGACTCCAGACTGGAACAGAAACAAGAGGTTTTGTCATTAAACTGTTGTCAAGTATCAGGTTTAGGTTTTTTGTTTTCCTATTGCAGACCTACATTTGTCACTATCCAAAAATAAACTAGTAGAAAATACTGTGAGGCAATGTAACAGGGAGCTGAGATCAAAATATAAAATGTTGTGAGAAATTAATCTCAGTGCCAAATTGAAGATGTCAGAGACAGTTTGACTGTTACTTCACAGAAGTATGAGGCGCGTACATGACCAGCGTCAGGTCAAGTCAAACTATCCTCTTCTCGTATCGGATGCTACCTTCCCTCCTGCTGTTGCATATGATTTGAACGAAAGGCTCTAAGACAGTCATGCACTAATACAAACACCCACATGAAGCACATTCTTCCTACTCCCTTTTCAATGTACAGGATAAAGTGACGAGCTCTCCATCTATCAGGTGAATACCACTTTGTGTTGAGACCGACTGTGCAGCAACATGAGCGGGAGGAAACAGCTGTTAGCCAGACGGACACGCCGGCTGAAGGCTGCTGTTGTCGAGAAAGCCTGAGAGAACCAGTGGTTTCAGCTCCGTCCCCTCGGCCTCGTCGCACTGAGGTGAGTCTACGAAGCGACTGTGCGTGTGAGAAAACAGGAAAAAAAAAAAAACAACACTGGCCGATTGAGGAATCTGAGTTTTTGCATCAGTCACTTTTTTGCACCTTTTTGTGATTTTTCTGAAATTTTTGGTGGACGACTTTTAAGGTGGTGAGGAAATTTCCCAAAAAGAGGACAAGGAACGTCAGTGCCAGCATAAACACCTGAAAGATAAAAGAGGAGAGAGCTTCACTGAAAACAAGTCACGTCCAGCTTATTTGACAGCATGTATCTGTAATTTGAAGCCCTGATGAGCCAGAACACGCTGATGCCTTTGCTTTATGTGCGGCTACGCTTAGCATAACTTGAATGCGATTCAGTGACTAACACAGCTGCCCCAAATGTGCTGCTGAGTGAAATGCTTAGATCCAGACATGCAAAAAAATGCACAAAGGATTTTAAATAGAAGCCTGTCCCTTGACATTTAAGTAATGGATCTGCCTTACCTGCCACTCCTTACAGTCCTCATGTCCTGCCAAGCGAAACAGGGTCACCGAGTTGTAAAGCTGCCAAAACTGAAAGGAAGAGAAGGCTTCATCTTTCATAACATCACCACACATACACTGGTTGAGATAATATTAGTTTGGATTCACGCCTCCCCCCTTATATTCATAATACAATCTATATAAAATGTATAATAATATAAAAATTTCTTCTATAAATGTATTTTAATGCACTGAACTAAATAAGTAAAAACTGTCTGAGCAATGCACAGTTTACTTTTAGGCGTTTAGGAAAAATTTGAACTTACATGGCCAAAGAAGAGGAACGGCAGAAGAAATGTGAGGCCTCTCCACATCCAGGACTGGAATCCCTCTGCAGAGACAGAGGAACTTTAACAGTGACCCTGAAACTCCAAGACCACCTACACCACAGATTATCTCCGTGCTGCCACTCAGTTGTATCTAACATTATGGCGTCAAGAGGTCTGACATCTGCGCGGCAGCAGACTGATGTTAACAGCTGTCTTCATCGCTCACCTTTGCCCTATTTTTCCCCCAGACATGGACTTGCAGATGGTTCGAGCGATTGAAATGACTGCCACTGAAAATAACTTACCGACTGTGAGGTCCAGCTGATTTCTCTCTCCTAAAGCTCGCAGCCGATACAAACAGCCGCTCTGGTAGTAATACTGCAGGAACTGAAGAAAGCCTGGAGGACAAAAAAAATGTAAGGGAGGTGAAGATCATTATATTTATTTCCAAGTACAGAAAAACAAGGCTGTTTGAGATCCAGATTATCAAAAAGCTAAATAGCAACAAATGATGTGGATCTTACACTGAAACAGGGACGTTCTGCCCTCAGACATTACAAAACAAAGCTGCACTCAGTTTAAGCCAAACGTGTCAGGTGAGGATACATCTGTCTGTCTGAACAGCGTGATAAACTATGCAGTGACTGTAACCATCAGATATTACTTCCCTATTTTGGTGAGAAGAAAAACAGAGCAGCTTTACTAAAATGAAACTGTATAAAAGCAGAAGTCCAGCATCATTTACTCAAATGGCTGCATATGATAAATGATTAAGTGCTTCATTCATCACGCGTCAGAGTGTCAGCTGTTGACATGAGGACTGTTGGTTTCACCTCTCATATGCTACACATAACAAAACATGCTTTCAAAGACATTTGACTGTTACATAACAAGTGCTGTGTTGCAGGTGATCCCTGTCCCTGACCCTGTCTGGCCTCGGTGTACAATCACACCATGGTGACATGTGACAGAACATTCGATGGGGTGAGCAACTCCTTCCGGGTCCTAATGTTTACTTACTCTACACATCTGTGTAAAAGTGGAAAGCTGTGCAAGACGGCAGATAGCTACAATTTGGAGGTGTGCAGATATTTGTCTTGTCAATACCTTATCTCAAAGCTTGTGTGTTTTGTGTATAACTTGGTTCTTTTTACAGTCTCATTTTAGATCTAAACACAACACAATAATGCCAAGATTCCAAACCACAACCCATTGTGGTTTTGGAATCTCCTCTCTATAAAAGGGTCATAGGTCCAGCCACAGATCATACATAATCAACATCGCACCATCAGTAACAGCTCACAAATTAAATACAGCAACAATATGACAAACACACAGTTTGAGTATCATGGAAAGAGTCAGAACTCTTACTCTGGTAAATGGAAAATGCAAGAAACTGGCTTCTGAACTTCTGATACATGAGTCCTTCTGGCCTGTAAATACAATGTTGAACAAAAACTAAATGAATCAAACATGTACAAACTAGTAGTTTTACAGGTTTGTTAGTTTGTACAATTGATGTGTGGCATAAATGACAGGTACGACTCACCAGGTAAGCATCACACCTGACAGAAAGGTGGATACATAATGGTGAGACACCCACCAACCTTTAATCCTAAAAACACAAGAAGAATACGTGTAGAGAACAAACTACTGACAGATCATGAATGATATTTCAAATAAAAGAAAAACAAATATAATTACCTGGAGCCATTACTCATGAGAATGCTTTCCCTTATGGTCAATGTACAATAATACCACACCAGCAAAAAGTTGAAAATTTCATCTGTGACTCTGGAGACAAAGTAAAATTGTAAGACACACTTTAATAAGCAATAACATTACATACGACATGTGGATACTTTTCTCTCACCGACAGTTCAGAAAGAAGAGACAAGTTATTGCTCCAAACATCAGGATAATCGTCATATAAAGCTTGAACTTCTCGTACTCGTCTTTGTAGGCAAATCTGCCAAAAGCAATTGAAACAAAGCAATATGACAGAAACAGTGAATGTGAACCGGTCTATTCATGCCTACATCATGCCCTCAGGGCAAAATATTCACATACTTTGCCTGGTTGCTAAGAAGCGTTACGTTCACGTTGCCCAGGACCAAATTCAGGTACAGTCTATGAACAAAGCAAACACATAAATAATGTAGATATGGGAAATAGACACATGAATTGTCTGTGACTGATGAATGACTGACTGAATTATATAAGGAAAAAAAGCAACACGTACCCATTCTTCTTCGGCAAATATGCTTCCATATCAAAGAACACATTTTCTTTATCTTTGATTTGAGTCTTGATGTCCGTTATTAGCTTAATGTCTTTATCATCACAGGCTTTTGCACACCTTTAGTAGAAACAGTAAGTAGAAAAAGTCACAAAGATGATGAACAAACTGACATAGAAATTTAGATATGTTCCTAGTGTAGATCATTTCTAGGAATCATATACTCACCTGGCCAACGTCTGCCTTAGGTCTTTTAGACATTTTCTCTGTTTACTGATGGCACTGCTGCACGTTGCCTGAAGATTCGTGAGGTCCTCAAGTTTTTGTCTGTATATTTTGTGTGTTTCCTGAAGATCAAAGAAATACAAAAAAAATCAAATATTTGACAGTATAGAGAAATCCCTAGATGCTGACTAATCCCATCTGTATTTAAATAAATCTACAGAGCACTGCTGACTAATAGAATAAACTGAACACTAAAAGTCCTATGTGGACTACAATATAATAGATGGAATATGTGACTTCACTTTAGGAACTTTAGGCTTCATTTCAAACCTCTAGACAGCTGACAGTCACCTTCATCATCATCCTCCTTCCCCGCGGAGCAGCTCCAGATTTAAACATTGATGTCATCACGGAGTCTAACCTTCTGATGGTGCCACGATGAGAGAGATGAGGGCACGTGAACGCCTTTGACTTTAACTGCGCTCTCTCCCATCATCGACCAACTACATTACCCTGTTGTTACAAGTTAGCCAACCAGCGTTAGCTAACGTGAGCTAGTGCTGTGATAATTCATGACACAGTTGACGACAACCATAAAGACCTTAAAATAGCAGATACGCGCGGATCGCGCTACCGACACGACACTTAGCGATCATTTTAAGCAACTTTCGCCACTATCGTTGAACCAGTCGCTGTTTATTGACGGAGCGGAGTTACAGTAGCTCATAACTCACTAGCAGCGAGACGAGCAACATGCTGCTAGCGTTAGCGGCGGCGAGTAAACTCTAAATGATACCTGTCAAACCAATGAAACACGCATTGTTCATCGGTTACAGCCACCAAAAATGCAGTTCTTGCGTAAAGGCGGTGTTTATAACTGAGCTCACAATGAACGGCGAACAGGAGAGAACCAGTTGGACAAATATATAGCCAACGCCGCTTCTACTGTCACTGTCATCCACGACACGCTTCGCGAGTGATGAAGATGCACTCGTCTTATTATATTCCTCACCTGTAATTGTTGATATTCCCCCTCGATTTCCTCCCACTCCGCCTGCAACCTCGGTTTGGACATTGTGATGCGCCGAACAACGCGGAGAAAGAGGACGGATCGACGAGGTTTTCACCCCGAGTGTCTCTACTCGCACGAGCTCAACTAGCCGCTCACACACACGCTTTTAACTGGGCTTCACGGCGCATGCTCACAAAACACTGCCCGAACAGTTGGACCACGAGATAATTCAATAAAAAATAAATAATTAAATACGGCTACATGTGTATTATATGTCACGCCAGATACCGTTAACTCTAAATATAATTTTACATTTTATTTATTTTACATTGCACAAAGTGAGGGACGCGCTGCTGTTGCTAGGATACAGCGAATGCTCCGCTTTCTTCTCGGCGGACACCAGCTGTCTGGTAAAAAGTAAAAGTGAAGTTCAGGTTCTTCTAACTGCACGGCATGTCCCAGCTTACGTAGCTGATTGGCCTGAGTTTGCTGGGTTTGATTATCCGGTTGGAAACATCGCTAAGGTATAAGTGTTTTCCTTTGCATGCGCTTTAAAATGCTGCTTTTACCTTTTTTACAGTGGCTAGCATTCCGTAGTTAGCAGCTGATGCTAAGGCTAATTAGCGGCAGGTAGAGTTAGTTAGCGGTGAAAAAGTTGCTAATGAAAATTAGAACGAAATCTACTTCATCATAGACTGAAACAAATGTATTTGAAGGAAAATGAATTGATAAAATGAATGTGCGGTTTAGTTCACCTTAAAAAAAGTTTGGCAAACAAACAAGTTTAGTAATTATAACAAATACCATTTACAGCCTCATGGATCTAACTTATTATTGATGTTGCAGCGGTTTCATCAAGATACCTTAATATACAATCATGCCATATATCAAAACATCTCAGAAACATCAGTCATTCTCAACATGGTTGGATGTTAAGTCACAGAAATGTGGACCGAGGCACACGGTTTTCTCTGTCAGTGGAAATGAATACACTGGAGAGTGGCAGGACAACAAAAAGCACGGTGAGATACCATTTCCTTACAGTAACTAGAATAAACTCATATGTCTATCATTGTCTTGTATGTCCACCCTTCATGCTGAAGTTTCTTTTATATTTTTATATATTGTTGTACGGATTGTAATTACCGGTTTGAGAGTAACATATTTTTTTATACACTGTGTCTGAAACATAGGGTTGTACTGAAAATAAAGCAGACTTTGATTTGACTTTGACTAGTTAGTTAATACCATGTACCATGATATGAATTACTACATATTTTGGTTGTACAATTGTTAAAAATGTTGCTTATTAATCTTTTAAGGTAAAGGGACTCAGGTTTGGAAGGAGTCTGGAGCCATTTACAATGGAGAGTGGCAATTTGGAAAGCCTGATGGATATGGTACCTACAGTGTACTACTCCCAGAAACTAAAGCATTTACAAAGAAGTACGCTGGTGGATGGAAAGATGGAAAGAAACATGTATGTGTTTCATTATCGACCATACACAAACTTCAGTTACAGTACAAATGATTTAATATAGTTAAAGTTTTATATGTTTTCACGTTTTTCTCATTAGGGGTATGGAACCTACTTTTACAATAACTCATCAGTTTACGAAGGGGAGTGGAATGAGGACCATCGGAGTGGCTGGGGGAGAATGTACTATGAGAATGAAGATATCTATGAGGGAGAGTGGTGGAAAGATAAGAAACATGGGCAGGGCATCATTCGATTTGGTACAGGCCAATTTATTTTACAGTACATTTTGCCAATTACTGAATACATTTTAAGTAAGTGGTGAAAAAAATCTTCACAACCTTTATCTTCCAAACTTTATCTAAGAAAATGGAAATTGGTATGAAGGTGCCTGGAGAGATGGCAAGAAGAACGGCAGTGGGAAGTTCTACTATTCTGACAAAGGCCAACTTTATGAAGGCTTTTGGGTGGAAGGAGTAGCAAAATGTGGAACCCTGTCTGATTTTAGAAGAGATGAAGCACTGACACCACCTAAGTATCCAATTCCACAGGTACACCATTTAAATTTTTCTTACTTACGCGGCCATATATATTTAATAATGACTAGATTATCACCATTTTCATAGACAACCAACTACGTCTTTAAATTTGATTTAAACATGAACATGTCTTCTTTTAAAGGTGCAGCTGATGGACATGCAGTTGGTTTTAAGGGAAGCCAAGTCAGCCTGTTTTGGACAGTGTTACTGAAAAGAAGCAAGATTCCGGAAGCAGCAAGTTCCAGTCTACCATACACACACTCGTGAAAACTAATAAACGATGTGCAGCATATTTAGCTTTGCGAAAATATTTGCATTATATTTTCATATCTGGTGCACTCTCATAGTGCTTGAATGGTTGAACTTGTTGTTGGTTGAGCAGTTCATTATACAATGCACAGTACCCATACTTCTATTTAATCCAAACTCTTATCCAACAGTTTCTTAAATATTTTAAAAAATACTAGAACACAAACCCCTGTATATAAGAAAATGGGTTTTCAGATTAAAATGAAATATCTAATTATTCTGTATGTGGAATTTTAAAAACATTAACTTTCAAGAATGTACAAATCTATCAATTATCAAGAACATACATATACATTCATTATCATACAGAACCAGTTGAAATAGCTAAATGTTTAGTTGTGACTTGTGTTCTATTATCAATGACTGCATGTAAGTTACATAAATAATTACAAATAAAGTGTTTTTAAATAAAAAATCCAAATGGTTTTTAAATGATCATTTTATTGTCAGAGGAAGTGCTACAGAAGGTGGGAAATATATTCTCCTAATACTGTGTTTGCAGCTGACAAGTCAGTGTATAGCAGGCATTAGTACTGCAGATGGTGAACAATACAATGAACCATAGACACAGTTAAATACTTGGGGTTTACAAAACACAACAAGACACTATATATATTAAGAGCTAAATAAATGCAGCAGGCAACAGACAGGATTTCAACACATCATTCAGAAGTCTGCCCCATTTTAAGATATAAATCCAGCAACTATCACAGTTAAGACTTACCACTTTCAAGTTACATGCATCGTGTCAGATTTGTGTGTTCAATTAGTCAAACGTATTCTAAAAACAACTCTTCACAAAAGTAAACTTCACAATAAAGATGTGAGACATGTCTTCATTTCTGTAAAAAAGGAGAAGTCTTTAAAGTGGCTTCTGGCAAGTAGGAGCCCACGTGACTAGAATCCCACCAAGGATCTGCGTCTATGGGAACTGTGAGCTCGGAGACTGTAGAATGGACGACTCCCCTCTGTTGTCCAGCTCGTTCTGAAGCCGGGTGAGGTTGGACAACTCCTCCAGCTCCTGGAACTGTCTGTCAGTTTTGTGGCTGACCAAGGAGCGGTAGAAATGCACAGCAAAGACTATGAAGACTAGACCAAAAGGAACCATGATAGAGGTTGAGGTAATAGCAGCCGCCACACCAGAGGAAACTGTGTTATTGCTGGACTTGTTGGGCTTCACGGGCAAGAACTTCACCCAGCAGAGAAGAACCACCTCAGCGAGGAAGAGCAAGGTGCCGATGACCGTGGAAAAAGCCCACGCCAGTTCAATGTGTCGGTGCATTCGCTCGTGTGGCGATTCCTTCACAGAGTTGAGGTTGTGGACGTTGCTGACCGCCTCTATGTTAGGCAGAATACACGTGCTGACCATCAGTGCGAACAGGTGGACGGCCACAAGGACCGTGGTGCAGGCACTGAAGGCGATGAGCAGCGCGGGGGGGTAGGGGTAGCTGTTGTCCAGCTGCACTTCCACCATGGCTACCTGTGAACACACAACAGGTCACAACTCCACGCAAACGTCACCACGGGGGAACGTGACCGACTCATTCACAGGGGAATGAGGGAATGGCTGGGAGGCATCGTTACCATAGCAAAACCAGAAAGCAGCGCCGACGTCCGACTGGAAGCCTTCAGTTTAGCTCGACTTAGATACAGCTTCCTCCAGGAAAGTGCCTGCAGCGAATGCTCGCTCAGAGTCATGTTTTAGCGTGAACGACACGAACGGCGCCGGCGTAGTTACCTACTTAATCAGCGTTCAGCATGCTAACCGGGCACAAGTGCATGAAACCTCGCAAGCCGACAGAACTGCGGAAGCTATTTTTTTTCTACCACACTCACACACTCCGGCGGGTGCGTGCACCTTACACTACCCACAAGGCTTTGCGCCGAGGACAACATCCGCTGCTCAGTAAACTATCGCTTTTGCTCAGTGTGCAATAAAGTTAACGCTCCATCCAGAGTTATAAAGCAATTACTACGCTCATATTATATATTATCTTAAATTTAATGTTTTATTAACATTTAAGCGGGCTGGGGAGCAGCCCACGTGGTGCACGTAACGTCCAACACACACAAAGTATTACTATTACAATGAATGAAAGTGAATATAGAGCTGTTCCTTTGATAAATACACTCTGTTACCGCCTGGCTTTTTTTCTGACCACGGTGGATCTAGTCATGCGATTAAAGCTGCTCGAAACACGCTGGACCACAAACAAGCCGTGGTGAAATTGATGTGACGGCGTTTCTCTGTAAAACAGATGAAAAGCGCTGGACTGACATGCCGTGACGTTGTCCAACAATGTTTTGGTTCCTGGCGGTGACGTAATACACAAAAACATGGTTCCCTTGTTTTGAACCTGAAAAGCGTGCTAAGTGCTTCTTTAACTTCCCTGCGCACGGAGACACCATCGCGAAACCGAGTGACGCGGAAATATTAACACGGACGATGGCTCAGGCCGTGGAAACGTGCGCCGAGTCTGGACGCAGGCTGGTGTGTACCATCTGCCGTGTTAACGTTAGCTTATGAAGCGAGACTGGCAGCGAGCTAATTACTTAGCTAAGCTAACGCTGGAGATTGGAAATGTTGGGACGTTTGTCCTGCACGGACTCAAGTTCGAGGCCGCGTGTGCAAGCGACCGATAACGGATTGCACGTGCAATAACTTGTTTCATGCGTGCATTAGTTCGACGAACTGTTAGAAAGATGAGCCAGCATGGGTCTTTGAAATCCCGCAAAGCATTTAATCTGACAGCAATAACGCCCGAGGCGCTGCCTTCTCCCAGCACAAGTGTCCAATAATGCGTAATCTACTGAACGTCACTTTGAGGAAAAACGCTACTGTAGCAACGTGGAAATCGAAAAGTGAATGTGAGCCATTGCTCCAGTTTTAAAGTTAGTCAAAGCACTATTTAGGTGTTTGAGTGATGTTGATTGGGCTGCATGTGGAGCGGACGGGCTGTGCGTTGGGACGGAGTTTCGCTTCGCCTGTAAATCGTGTCGTTTTCAATGGCAGCGCTCCATCTGCCGGAGGATGTACGACGAGAACGAGGATCTGTCAGATGTCGAGGAGATCGCGAACATCCGAGGGTTTAGTGTCGAGGAAAAGCTCGCCAGTGACCGTTACAACGCGAACTTTGTCCGCTGGATGGACGGCAAAGGTAAAGTAACGCCTTTTCATTAGCTGTTGTTGCTCGTTATTACATATCTCACAGTTGAGTGCCCTTTGATTGACAGATATCCTGCTCTTATGACCAGATGTGCTTTAATAAGGCTCACACTGTTTTGCAGACTTCACCTATGAATATGTGCAAAGGGAGGCTCTCAGAATCCCACTGATTTTTAAGGAGAAAGATGGATTAGGGATAAGGTAAGAAGCCATATAGGTGAATTCTTGGTTTACAGACATGAGATAATATTTGAAAATGTATATAAACTTATGCTTTTACATACATAGCAACCATGTGACTCATTAACTGAACACTGTCTGTCTCTCTGACTTTTATTTACACAGAATGCCTGATGCAGAATTTACAGTGAGTGAAATTAAAGGTTTAGTTGGTAAGTAGCTAGAATTTGACACTTACACTAAATCAAATGCAAGATATTTTATTTTATATTATTACTGATTTAACATTTAGATATATGTGTGTATAGAAGAGGGGGGGCGTCCCAGATGCCATTACAGGAAATATCTATTCAAATTGATGGAGTAACAACTAGGGAGGGTGGTGAGTGAGTGAGATGCTCAAAATAACAATAATTAATCTAATAAATCTGCACTGGTTAGTTGTGAGAGGCTGATTAGAGGCACCCCAAACACGTGTAATGTGTAATGTGTAAACTATTACACTGTCTTATCCAAAGTTTTTTTTCTTATCACTTCAGTGTTAGTTGAGGGAGACATAGTCCAATGCTGTGGGCTGGATAGTGATTTTGACTTGTCATTTCTGTAAATGGTAGGAAGGTTTACTGCAGACACTTGTCTGTAAACATCTTTTCAGTTTTTTTTTTTTTGCATGTAATAAAATGTTATGTGTGATGGTTAACTTCCCACATTCTGAGCCATGTACTTGTTTAAATTATCCTTCCATTTGTTATTTCATGCTTTTATTTAAATGTTCCTGATTAATTATTTAATTATTATTTATTTGTAACATATTACAAACTGTGTAATAGACCCATGTAAATTTAAAAACGATTGCGGCACAGTTTCTCCATCTAGTGGAAAGACAGGGAAATACATGGATATAAGGAAACTGCAGTCTCCCATGAAGGGAATCAGATTTCAATGGTGGAAATGTTCTATATATAAATCTGTCAATAATTATACCAACTTACAGACAGATTGTAGAATATTACAGTGGACCTGGCCATAGTCTGATTTCATGTTGTTCCCTGTTTGCAGGCAGTCGTCGGTCAGTGGACGTTATGGATGTGAGCACTCAGAAAGGCTCTGAAATGAGCATGGCTCAGTTTGTCCGTTACTATGAGACACCGGAGGAAGAACGGGACAAACTGTTCAACGTCATCAGCTTGGAGTTCAGCCACACTAAGCTGGAAAACTTCATCAAGCGACCTACAGTGGTAATATATGGTCATACTCTTTCAAATGGTTTAGGGCCACAGCTCTGGTGCTCTTTTTAAAGTGTAGTTTTGCTCAATCGCAGGTGGATCAGGTCGACTGGGTGGACAATATGTGGCCTCCAGATCTGATACAAAGCCAAACAGAAGCCACCAATGTAATCTCAGAGATGAAGTATCCTAAAGTGCAAAGGTTTGACTTTGTATTTGCATTTTTCTAGAGATGTCTGTAAGTTTATAAAATGTGTTGACAGATAAAAAACACTGGTTGCTTATTGTTAAATAGAAATTCTCATTTCCCATCTTCCTCTCATCATGGGAGAGAGCTGCATGCTGTCAGCGTTATCCACCTCCAGATTGTTGCTAGGCAGCAGAGTTCTTCACGGAGGAGGATCGTTTATACCAGCTGTGGTCTGAGTGCACAGACACCTCTCAGCCAATCAGCTGCCATCACTCGTACACAGAAACAAATCTGATTGAGCCTTTTCTTTTTAACCACAGTTGCTTGTATTCCCTCCCATCAAACCTTAATTAGCTCACTTTTCTCCTCTATGTTGCTTTATTTAATTTTAATAATATAAAATGTATTATTGGTTTGTTGGTATTCGTTGATGGACATTGGTCTGTACAGACTGGAATGCGTAGATATAATGTTTACAGCTTTATTCCATCCTGTATTTTTATGTCAGTGCCATCACTAGTGGCATGTTTCTACCAGCCGACTTCAGCTGATGCTGAAACCACTGCTCCACTGTGGACATCACTTTGTGTGCTGCAGCATGTTCTCACACTTATTCCTGCAGTTTTCACGTGCACAAGTTATCATTTGTAACATATTGCGTTTTCTTGATCCAGAGCGAGCAGCACACAAATGATTCATTTCTGTTTACATTTTTTATAATTATCAGAGCTGTTTCACTGGAGCCAAATTAGCGTCTCATTTAGGTCTCATGGTGTTAATTATTCTCCAGTTAATTTCCAGAGGACTGGCGTCCTGTTGCGAACAAAAGTGCTCTTGTGAGCATTTTCTTGCGGTTTGGTTTTGTATTGCCTGCACAAATGAGGCAGTCTAACAGTCTGTGTTTCTCCACACAAGTAGAGCAGATAATAATGTGACCTAATATTCATTTTAAATGGCTTTGTTGCTTTGTTCCTGTTTCAGGTACTGTTTGATGAGTGTGAAGGGTTGCTACACAGACTTTCATATTGACTTTGGGGGAACGTCAGTTTGGTATCACGTATTCAAGGGACAGAAAGTAAGTAGTTTAAGATAAGTGTATATGTACTAGATATTTTGTGCTTTGTGCTATTGACAGTGTAGCTCATAGTTTAATACATGACACATTTAAAGGTATAACCTCTACAACTCGGCTTGTCATCAGGTGTTCTGGCTGGTGCCTCCAACTAATCATAACCTTGCTCTGTACGAGGACTGGGTTCTGTCGGGCAAACAGAGCGATATCTTCCTGGGAGACCGCACAGAGGGGTGCCAGAGAGTGGAGCTTCAACAAGGATACACCTTCTTCATCCCATCTGGTGTGTTGGCAGAGTGGGATGCGTTTCAAAGTATCCAGCAGGAATGCTGACACGTGAATGCACAGAAATGTGATGCTACCAGTGCCACTACTCAGTACATCTAGTTCTGTGCATTTGCATTTAATTGTCTTTACCTTCCTGATATTTTCCTGATCTTATTCATCTTGTGTTCAAGGGTGGATCCATGCTGTCTATACTCCTAAGGACACGCTGGTGTTTGGAGGCAACATCCTGCACAGCTTCAATATTCCAATGCAGCTTACAATTCACGAGATAGAGAACAGGACCAAGGTAGGGCTCATTTTAAAGACTAGCTTTTATAGGTAAATATAGCATGTTTGGTTCTTCAGGCTGTTTTAAAGATAAATAGTTTCAACAGATTAGCAATCGCATCTCAGAGCTGAAGCCTGTCTTCTCAGATTGCAGGTTTGTTCCTGATAGAGTGCATGTTTGTTTGTGTGTTCACAAGAGAGGAAAGTGTCTGCCCGTGATAGAACACAACATACTGTACTGCAGTGAGTAATGTTGTCTCTTTACCCTGATGCCGCTGTCAGCAAGCTGCTTCCTGCCTGAACGCGGGCATATGAAAGCACAGACCTGCAGCGGGAGGACGCGTTCGGTCCACGTCCAGGCGTCGGGTTACGGAAAATAACAAGATTAGCCGTTGAAGTAAACAAATGCGTTTGCTCCTGTTTTCAGGTTCGGTCCAAGTTTCGTTTTCCGTTCTACTATGAAATATGCTGGTACGTGCTGGAGCGATATCTACACTGCCTGACCAAAAGGTCCTACCTTTCCCAGGAGACCCGCAAAGAGCCGGTACTAATGGGTGTGTAATATAAAGTAATGTGGCTGTTGTGTTATATCTCTTGTGTGTCAGTGGATACAGCACTACTCTTTAATCAAAGGTAAAATTAGCTCTCCTCAGTTGCTAAATCTCTTATTAGATGTTAATAATGAATGACATTTCTGCTCTTCGTTGGCTGTGCTGTGTCTAACACTCTGCAGCAGCATTTCAGATATACGTATGTATTGCAGACATCTTTGTTGTTGTTAATTTCATTTTTTTACTCCCACCCTTTAGATGATGAGACAAAGACCAACACAGAGAGCCCATTCTCTGACTCGAGGAGTCAGGACATGAATGAGGACTCGCAGGACGGCCCCTGCTCACCTGAGGGAAAGGGCCAGCAGCTCAAAGCCGCGTTATCTGTGGACTCTGAGGACAGCTGTAATCCGGGCTCCGTGTGTCTAGATTTCCCCAAAACCCCGTTGGACTCTCCAGCGTCAGAGTCTCTGAGCAAATGGACGCATTTGACGGAGTTTGAGCTGAACGGACTCAGGACGCTGGTCGAGAAGCTGGAGTCGCTCCCTGAAAATAAGAAATGTGTTCCAGAGGGGATAGAGGACCCACAGGGTCTGCTGGAGGACATGAAGGTAGGAAACAGCAGGATGACACCAACAAGTGTGTTTGAGCTTCAAACACGCCTGTGTGCTTTGCTCTGGGCCTGTACAGGTTGCCTTAAAGGAACATGCTGACGATGACCCCAAGTTCGCCATTACCGGCGTTCCTGTAGTGTCCTGGCCGAAGAAAAGCACGAAGGTAAGAACTTATCAGCGTCAGTGAGACGTGTCCTGGGCCTGTGTACACTGGTGCAGCAGCAGTGGTGTATATATACAGTATGTATGATTTCATCACATCTTTAGAAAAGCAGCTGTAAAACACATTAAACTTGAGGTTTTAGAAAAATAAATTTGGTCAAAATTATTAGTTTTAGTATTAGAATGTAAAGCTATTATAGTTTGCATGAGCTTCATTTACTCTATTCTGCTTGGTTTTATTGTACTCTTTAATATTTTTGTATATTAGATGTTTCCATTGTGTAACAGAGATAGAAGCGTTTGCTGTTGGATATGACTATTTGTAAGTGATTTCTGTTGGTTCTGTGGACCTTCTGAATCACCTCCACCCAACCCTCCAAGGACCAGCTGCTGGTTGTGGGGCTGCTTTGTGTTTGCCTTTTGTAATGAGATGCCATCTGGCTCTATTGGCTGTGCAGACACTATGCGCCTCTCCCCACAATACTCATTTTGAATATGACAACACCATTTCTGCATCTTCTCTCCTCATTGGACACGGACATCCACCCCCCAGCACATATTCTGGTGCAGCGCGGCCTTCCATTGGCCCCACGCGTCCCAGCACCCCTCCTCTTTTTTCAGGGAGCTAATCCATATTAATGAGGCAGGCTTGTCTGTGTTTCCTACATCTGCTTGTGGTATTGTGGAGCTGGGGAGCAGGAGGGAGGGCTGTAGGCCAGGCAGCAGTAGCACGAGTAGAAGGAGTGGGATACTGCAGCCATGTCAGTGCGCTGTGAGCTGGACAGTGTGTGAAAAGCAGCCATGGCCATGTCGCTGAGCGCGGACGATGAGGACTACGACTCAGACTCTGAGCAGGTTAGCGCACCGGTCCCCTGCAGCAGGCGTAGCGAGGCCACCAGAGGAATGCTCGCGCTAGGCAGAGCAGCGAGCAGCATCACAGGGCAGCAGTGAAATGGAGCTACCTGGAGAGCGTGGCGCTGATTCCGTCCACTCTCCGTGCTAAGGCTTTGGGTTTTTGATGGTTCTGTGTGTGTGCATGCTCGTGGGTTTCTGCCAGATGAATTCAGCGATAGGAGAAGGCTGTGTTTTTGTAGCTCAGAGCCTCAGGGCTGCTATTGGTTGTTTCAAAGGAGAGAAGCAGAGGAATTGGAAATCACGTTGAGACAGAAAATACAATCAAACCGTGGCGTCATGGTTTGATTGTAAAAGCTTGCATGTTTGAATATGTAACCTAGACCAAAAGGGATTATTATTGCTGAATGTGTTAAGGAGCATGATTTATGTTTATTTCCTTGAGTGTAAATGTCTGGTTTGCTTGCACATACATTATATCATGAATCATTTTAAATTGAATTTGCTCCATGCTCATGCAGCTGTTTTTATGCCGTCGCTGCGGAGCAGTTTGAACACTTGAAGATTCACTCATTCATTTAATTGGTTTCGCTGACATACTTCTGCAGCATTTTCAGGAGTTCTGCGCCGGATCGACTGAAACTGTTTTCTGTTTCTCAGTCCAGTCCTGCGTGTAGCTGCTCCACAGTTACTGTAGCTGCCGGAGGCTTCGCCTCAGTCGCTGTGTGATGCGCTTCTCTGATTTTAAATGTGCGTTTGAGCAGCTACACATTGTGGCGCCATTAGATTTGCGGCATACAGTATGTCACCTCTGAAGCTTAACAGGAAAGTAATCCTTCCTAGAACTCGTGAACCCAGTTTGTTGCCAAGACAATTGTTTGCAGACTTATTCTTTGAGAAGATGGAGGTAAAAGGAAAATGAAATGTCCTAAAAGTTTTCTGTTTCCTGCTTTGATGATATAAGAAGTCCTGCTGTTTCTGCAGTTTGTGCCCACTGGGCCATACTTGAAGTTGAAGTTCTAGCTGGACGCTCGTCTGCTGCGTTTACAGGACACGTGTGCAGAGGTGTGCACGGCTCAGCCCCCGGCAGCCGAGCAGGCGCAGGCTAGCGACTGAGACGGAGACAGTTGGGTCCGTGGCCGGTGTTGTTGTCGAGCTCTCGTGGTTTTACATTCTGAGCATCAGAGGGATATCTGCTTTAGGGATCACCCACTTAGCAGACAGTGGGGGGTTTAGAAGGGACTTAGTGGACAATATGGGCCGCTATCCCTGATCTGTTACCCAGTTTATATTTTCATCTCTGGCCCCGGTTCAAGTTACAGGTGGACATTAAAAATGAGTTTGTGCCACAACGCCTTTAGAAGTCTGATCCCTTTCAACCTGTACCCGGGGACCAGCTCGGTCACAGATCCGGTTCCACTTGCTGACATATCTGGTCCTATTTTGGTGTCCCTACTGTATGTAATCCACATAAATACCTCGAGAACAGCCCAGTGCAGACTGCCCCCCCCACTCACACACACACATAATATCTCACTCTAATCCTGTCTGGTAACCACATATCTGACTCCCTGTGTCACTCTGCTTCATGGCTATTGTTGGAGAAACATATTAGAATATGCCTAAGATTGAGCCTTTCTGTTCGAGGCTCTCATTACAGTTCTTATTGGTTACAAGTCTGTGTGTCACAGACTGTTCTGTTAGGGAACGGGACGTGGCTGTTGCTATGCTGGTGCTAGGAAAATGTGCACTGCCGATGCAACTAAAGAAATCTGATCTTCCTTTCCAAGCGCTGCAGCGTTTTGCACCCGTTGTTCTTGTTTATTTCATCTCATACATAGCTACACATTCTCTCTCAAGCTGTGCTTGGCTTCTTTTTTTTTAAATGTGGTTTCATGTTAAAATACATTGTTGTGGTTGGATTCAAAGCTTGAAGGAGCAGAATATGTAAGAAAAGAACAATAATGATGCAGATCAAAGGCATCTAGTCTTTATTATGCACTTCTGTGAAATAGAGCACATTGAGTGTGTGCTATTATAAATCAGTCTGCTCACCCTCTAAAACAGAATAATGGATCCTAGTGATCCATGTGTGAAATGTAACTATAAGTGCAGTTCCTCTTTGAAGTAGAAACATGCAAGCAAGTGAAGGGCTAAATTTGGAGGATGCCTCTGGGGACGTGGTTGATGTGTGTTTGTTTTCTCCTGGATCTTGTGCTTTCACAGTCATGAATAATGTGTTTGTAGGCTGCGTGTTTCAAGCAGATCTGTGTGTGATGATGTACTTTCTGTGTGCGGACGCATAGATGCAGGTGCTGTTTCCTTTTTTCTACGTGCTTGGGTCTGGACCTAAAAACTAAAAACAAAAAGTGCAAAGTTGAATAGATGCTTTTGTAATATCATGTTTGTCAGAGCTTTTCATTATTTCATTTCATGAATTTCACTGTAAACTTATGATCCTTTAGCCCCGGCTTCCCAACCGGCCGAAACCTAAGATGGCAGCTTCCCCTGCATCAGCAGTCAAGCTGTCGGCTACGCGGGGAACATCTGGCGCCAGGAGGAGAAGAACGCGCTGTCGAAAGTGTGAGGCGTGCCTGCGGACGGAGTGTGGGGAATGCCACTTTTGTAAAGACATGAAGAAGTTTGGTGGGCCCGGTCGCATGAAGCAGTCCTGCATCATGAGGCAGTGCATTGCAGTGAGTACATTCCTCACATTGGTCTCATCAAGTGATCTAATGATGATGATTTAACTGTTAAAACCACTTCATACTTTTGCTTTTTGAAACACTCTGGTTTGGTTGGGTCCATCACGCTTACCAGGGCAGTGCAAGGTGGTTTCTATGGTAACAATAGTTGCAGTAATGACACCTGTAATAAAGCTAAAGTAGTGGCAGCAGCAGCAGCAACGTTTGAATTTTTCAGCACCTTGGAGAGAGACGGATGATTGCTGAAGCTTTAGTATATATGGACTGGCTGCAACAATCAAACCAGCAGCAGGGTTAATGTCGGTAGACTGGGATTTCATCTACCACTATAAACCTGCGTCGCCTTTAAGGCATCTTGATGAGCTTTCACGGCCACATCGGCCTATTTGTTGGTAGTAAAACTAGAACACTATGGACCAAAAGTGTTATTTAGTGACAATTGAAGTTGCCTCATGTTCTGCCTTGTGTGTTGACTCTCTCCAGCCGGTTCTGCCCCACACAGCAGTGTGTCTCATCTGTGGCGAGGCAGGGAAGGAGGACACTGTGGAGGATGACGAGGAGAAGTTTAACCTGATGCTCATGGAGTGTTCCATCTGTAACGAGATAGTTCATCCCAACTGTCTTAAGGTCAAATGCTCAATCCTCACGTAATAATTATAACGTTTTGTTCTTACCATGCTTCTTTCCTTGTGTGTAATGACTGTTTGTTGCCTGTTCAGGTTAAGGATTCAAATGGCGTAGTGAATGATGAGTTGCCAAACTGCTGGGAGTGCCCGAAGTGCAACCACGCAGGGAAAACGGGGAAAGTAAGCATCTGTATTGGTTTCACAAACAGCTGATTGCACCTCTAATCCAGAACAAGAGAAATAAAGTGTTTCTCCCTCTAATCTTTTGGCCTCAAAGCAAAAAAGGGGGCCAGGATTTAAGTACGCGTCAAACCTTCCTGGCTCGCTGCTGAAGGAGCCGCGCTTGAACCGGGATTTGAAAGAGGAGCCCGACCTGCCCATCGTGGCGGCCGCAACCTTTGCTGCTCTGACGGCCACGTCCGCTGTGAAGAGAAAGGCAGATCGGGACGAGATCCTGAAGAGGAAGGACGAGGAGCCCCCGAGGAAACGGTCCCCGCTGCTGTCGCTGGACGGGCCTCCTCGGCCGAGGCTCGAGGAAAACCCGCTGCGCAAAAAGAGGAAACTTTTCGACACGAACGAAGAACCTGTCATTGTGAAAAAAAGGGTAAGACCCTCCACTGTTTTTAAAATTTCGAGGTATATTAAATTCTAAAACCATTGACGTTTCTTCTGCTTTTTCATAGAAGAAACTTTTAAGACTGGATGATCCCTTAAATCCAAAGGTGCTGCGTCATATCAACACAGAGAACGATCACGGTGACGATGACGACCTGGAGGATCATGAAGACGATGGATTTTCCCTGGACAGATTCCATTTAATAGAGAAACACGAGTATGACGACGAGGAACCAGAAGAAGAGGAAGAGGAGATGCTGGCAAAACAGAGAGACATTTTAGAAGACAAAACTAAAGTCTTGTTAAGTCCATTGCTGAGAACATCTGCAGTCCGGGAGAGCGACCAGTCGTTACCCAGCTTCACCCTGCCTCGAGCTGGACCCAGCGGTGAAATGGCAGCTGCTCAGGAGAGGAGCTTTGCTCAGCTGAAGGCCCGCCATCAGCGCCGACGCCCCCTCAACAAGGAGCTGAGCAAAAATTTTAACCAGGAGATTATCAAGATGGAAGACTGTCTGACCAATCAGAACCACGGGTCCGTGAAGACAGAGGACGGTCTCCTCAACCACAACCGACGGCCCCTTAAGAATGAGGACTCTGTGACCAATCAGAACCGTAAGCCACTAAAAACAGAGGATTTAATCACTAATGAGAGCCGTAAGGCTCTTAAGATGGAGGATGGTGTGGCCAATCAAAACAGACGACCCCTGAAGACTGAGGACAGTCTGGCCAATCAGAACTGCAGGCCAGTTAAAACGGAACCTGAGAGTGACGTTGACGAGCAGAAGCCTACATGGCCTCTGAACCACAGCAGCAGCGACCTGGGCGACTGGCTGCGACAGAGGGGCCGGGAGGTGAACGGGACCCCGCGGGGCTACTCGCCGCTGGGCTGGAACAGAAGCCCGCCCGTCACGCCCGTCACGCCCGTCACGCCCGTCACGCCCGTCACGCCCATGTGCCCCCGGCCGCTCCCCTGCAGGTCGCCCCCGAAATGCATCCAAATGGAGCGGCACGTGATCCGGCCCCCGCCCATAAGCCCCCCGCCCGACAGGCTGCCGCTGAGCGACGGCGAGGCCCACGTGATGCGGCGGGAGACGTGGATGCTGGTGTTCGGCCACCTGACCCACAGAGACCTGTGTGTGTGCATGCGCGTCTGCAGGGCCTGGAACAGGTGGTGAGTACGGGGTCCGACGCGCGCCCTCCCCCCGGCGGCGCTGCCCTGACCGCCCACGCTCTGTGTCCATGCAGGTGCTGCGACAAGAGGCTCTGGACGCAGATCAATCTGAACCGCTGCAAGTCCATCACGCCGCTGATGCTGAGCGGCATCATCCGGAGGCAGCCGGTGGCTCTGGACCTCAGCTGGACCAACATCTCCAAGAAGCAGCTCAGCTGGCTCATCAACAGACTTCCAGGTGGAACAGTCGACCGTGATAAACAGCACTGTGTAGCCTGTAACTGGCAGAGGTGGAGTCAAACGGTTGTTTCTGTGAAACCTTGTGAATATGAGCCCAGTGTTTCAGTAACAGGCTCCCATATGGCTCCTTCATGTGGATAATTGTGTCCCGAGAGCCGTCTGAATGTAGATGGATGAACTCAGATGCTTTTTTTGTTGCTTTTTATTCACTTAGCGTGATAATTTGGTTAATTAGTATGAATCCTGCCTTCATCGGGATGGAGAAACTGGAGAACCAGCCTGAAGTTGAGTATCATTAGGGCAATAACAGAGACTTTCGGATCTTTGCGTTCTCGCAGGTCTGCGTGTGCTGCTGTTGTCAGGATGCTCCTGGGTGGCCGTCTCCGCTCTCTGCACCTCCAGCTGTCCCCTTCTGCGAACTCTGGACGTTCAGTGGGTTGAGGGCCTGAAAGACGCCCAGATGAGGGACCTGCTGTCTCCTCCTACAGATAACAGGCCAGGTACCACCCTCCCACCCATGAAGGACATTTCATGCTCAGAAATGTGAACTACGTGTCCTAATTACAGTAAATCTTGCGTATGAAAACGCTGTAGGTCAGCTGGACAACAGGAGTAAGCTGCGTAACGTGGAGGACCTGCGGCTGGCGGGGTTGGACATCACCGACACGTCCCTGCGCCTCATCATCCGCTACATGCCGCTGCTGTCCAAGCTGGACCTCAGCTACTGCAACCACGTCACCGACCAGTCCGTCAACATCCTGACGGCCGCGGGCACGACCACCAGAGACTCGCTCACCGACATCAACCTGTCAGGTAGGAGCCGGCGGTGGAGCAAATCATCAACGCCGTCGGTGGAGAAGCGATGTTGTTTGGTGGTAATTTGAGAGATTGTGGTTTATGAAGCAAATTGCACAGATGCTCGATCATTAGGATCCCATCTTATACTTGTTGTCTCTCTGGAATACCATTAAATGTTAAAAGCCTGGAGTCAAAGGCTATTAGGGAATCGGCTAAGAGGCAAATGAAAGCATCGATCACAATAATGAGGCCTTTGGAATTCAGGCCTTGGAATATCCTGGGGGCAGATTAATCCAGGCGTGTCACAGGTGACCCCTCACGCACCATTCGCCCCCCTCACTCTCGCCCGCGTCTCCCCCCGCAGTGTGTAACCGGGTCACGGACCAGTCGCTGGCCTACTTCAAGCGCTGCGGGAGCATCTGCCACATCGACCTGAGGTACTGCAAACAGGTGACGAAGGAGGGCTGCGACCAGTTCGTGGCGGAGATGTCGGTCAGCGTGCAGTTCGAGCTGATCGAGGAGAAGCTGCTGCAGAAGATCAGCTAGGCGGACGAGCGCGGGGCCGCGTCCACACGGAGGCAGCAGACGACCGACCGCGCCGACTACTGAACACACAGTCCGCTTCAAGGGAAGCGGCGCTGCTAAGCCGGAATGTAGAAATGGCAAATCTTGTCCAACGGAGGCAATACTGCAAAAACCCTGTTGTTTATAAGTAATTTATTTCTTATTACGTCACGATTATCTTTTGGTGTTCATAGATCTGTTTTTGTTACGATGCAAGATGCGTTGCATTAGAGGAAATATTTTTGTATCAGAAAGTGTTTCATACATTTATGTGCAGTATTAAATGCACCAGTGTACAGTATCATAATACTGAACTTGTAATCGCTCAGCTTTGCTGTTAAGCTCTTTATTACTGAGACAAAGGTCTAATCATTCATTGCCAAACTGACGGTAGTTTGATCTTCAGTGAGTGTGTTTCTATTTTTTCCTGGTTGGACAAAGGTTTTGTCCATTTTGCTTTTTCTAACAGTGTTGTTGTGGATGGAATACATCAAAGTGAACATTAAAAAGTCATTTGCACTGATAAAGTCACTACTAATACCTGAATGTATTCACATACACAAACCATGTGCAGTGTATAAAGCATATTTTTTCCAAACCTAAGCGTTCTCCTATAAACAGCTTCTAGTTACTTTAGCTGCTAAAACTAAAGTGTCCATCAGTCGTCACCACCCTCTAGTATCATCGCTGCTTTTGTGATGCTCTGCATGCAGCGGAGAAGTCTCTTCATGCTACAGTAGATTTAGTAACAGTCAATATAATCATCTGTTTACTCGTGTCCTCAGCTGAACTCTGTATGATAAAAGACTGAGACTTGCTGCTGAGTCACTCCCAGCTGGGTTTTTCATCTGCAGATCTCTATTACAGTCATTTTCTAAAGCAAACGTCACGTCATGACACAACAAGCACTGTTTCTCCACATCTGTCCTAAAAGATATGTAAATTGCAGATGTTTTGTTAGATAATTCACTAAAATACACATATTTCTTTTTTTATTGTTTCCTAAAAGTTTTATTTTTTTATTGTGTTACAGGACTTCCCCCCTAAGACATGAATCAGTTTGGATCACACATTTTGCTACTTCCCAGCGTAACTGTTTCAAAGATCTTTAAACCTTTGACTGAAATAACGATTTGATTTTGAAGCCCATGAGTATTTTAGTACATCGTTGTAAATGTTCTCTGTACATAATGTAAATGTAAAGCCTCTAGGAAAAGTTAAGTCCACCTTTGAGATATTAAATTCATTTTAAATACGGAGCTGTTTGTGGTCATTGGGCCATTTGGCGTGTGGTCGGTGATCTACACGTGGAAGCCATCATTACTGTAACAAGAGCTAGAAAAACAAATCACAACAAAGTTTTACTTTCTGGTTTGTAATACTGCATTTTATTGAATCTAATAAACAATTTTCTCTTGTTAAAAATAAAAAGGTACAACATTCCAAAATATAAAGATCCAGGATTGAGTGCTCATGATCCCCTCCTAGCTGCCCATGAATGACATCTTTGAGAAACAGCAGCATCAACAAACAGACTTACAGCGTTGCAGTGTTTGCTACAGTGCGCGGTGTCAGTGTCAGTTTGGATCCGAAGCAGACGAGGACCAAAAACAAAAAAAGTGCTAGAATGCAAAAATGGCGCAGCTTTAATGTTGAGTGACGGGAAAAAAAGACAACAACGACGAAAAAGCAGAAATACATTCGCAAGAAACTGCATGTTTAATTTTAAAACCTCTTTCAGAACCAGAATTTCACAAGTAAATGGAAAAATAGACATTTAATATATTGTCAGTAAACAATAGTAGAAGCTACTTTATGTGGTTCACTACCTGGCAACCCAGCATTTCAGGCATACATGTACTGTACACGCAAATACTTCAGTGACATCGGAGTCAACTCATGACGAGAAAGTAAAGTGATCAATTTGCATAAGAGATAAGGAAAACCTGCTTTTTCTACCTCTCACTGTGCGATGGACTTTTGGAAGGATGCTGTGACGACGACAAGCAGCTACGTGGATGTTAACGCTCACAGACGAGGAAGTAGCACCTGTTACCTACTAAGACGGACAAGACAGGACCAGGCAGCTGAACGGACGCCCGCCAGGCGCTGATGGTGTTGCTTGGTGGAAGTTATCTAAGATGAAGGAGAAATGACCCTTCAAAATAAGAGTCCCGCCTTAGCTCAAGGCCCACTGGTCCAAAGCTGCATGTCACGATCTGCTGCCGTATCAGCAGCTACGTTACAGTGATGTCAGGTGAACCCAAATACAGATGAAGACGAACGTGGAATTTAGTTGAAAAGAGTTGAGAGGCTTTTTTTTGTTGTACTGCTGTTTCAAAAGGTCAAGTATGAGCGTTAGCGCCGGGTCAACGTAGCAGGAATGTACCGCAGCGCAGACAACAGGAAGTCACGCCTGGGCTCTTTATTCCAGACGAGGGCACGTCCGCCACACGCTTGGAGCTCAAAGTCTACACAGACACCACTTCACTTCCTAAGGGTCATTTCAGAAAAGAGAAAACTAACACGTCAATGTTGCTGGTTGTGAAATGCGTCGCAGTGTGAAATCCTGGCCCACGTGTCAATGGAAGGCGTGACCTTTGGCACCTCGCACCCGCCCGCGTGAGACGGGACCACTCGGTGCCACGTGGTGTGTTTGGGATCAATAAGTCGACGTTTTCTAAAAAGCACGCGTGACTCTCTCTTCTCTAATATTGCACAACCTAAAGAACACTGCAGAACATCACACGGCGCCGCGCGGCATGACTCTGTAAACCATTGACTCTAACCCTGGGATCTTACATTTTCATGCCTTCGCCACCTCGTCACCACGCAGAACAGACCCGCCGGACGCGGCTCCTCTCCCCTACGGCGGCCGAGCACTAAACGGAGAATGGAGTCAGAGAGCGATGACGGGGGGTGTGGGGGGGGTTCTGCTGTGGGCGAAGACAGAAAGACTGAGGGTCCCGGTGCTGCTGATGACGTTCCACCACGGAGGTGCTGAACAGTTAGTAAGGAGTGGGTGGGGGTGGGGGGGGGGGGGGGGGGGGCAGCGTCGGCCCCCGGGTGACGTCATGCACAGCAGTTCATCCTCAGCCGCGGGTCCGGCGGCCCACGTGCACGCCCTCGGGCGCCTAGGACTTGAAGACGTGCACGGCGCGCACCACGTACTGCCTGCAGATGGGGCACTCGCTCATGCGCTTGCCGCACTTGGTGCAGGTGACCATGTGGCCGCACTCCAGCAGCACGCAGTCGATGATGGCGTCCATGCAGATGCGGCACAGGTTCTCGTCGGCCACCAGCTGCGCCCTGACGCCGTCTGAGGGGGCGGAGCCAAAGAGGGGGCGTTAGTTTTTAATTTTTAATTTATTTTTTTTTTTTTATAAAATAAAAAATAATAATAATAATAATAATAATAATAATGGGGACGTGGGCGACAGGCGTGGAGCTCGATGACAGGGTGAGAGGGCGACACGGACGCAGACACCCACCAAATGCATGAAACAATGAATGAGTTACTGTGAACCGTCCACAAGAAGCCGCCTGGGTTTGACGTAAATCGGTGTGAACACTGGCTGATGGGAGCTAAACGTCTGGCAGCTGACGGACGGCTCGCTGGCCTGAATCTGACTCCCGCTGCTCGCGTGTGTAAAAGGCCAGCGATATGATCCGCCGGCCCTTGGTGTCAGCGGCGGAGCCTCCAGGAAGCTGGAAAATGGAACTAGACCTGACGGAGGCGTCTCGTGGAGACGTAAAGGCTCCGAGAGAGCGCGTTAATGACAGACGGGAGGATGCGAACGCTGACGACGCAGCGTGGAGACGCGGGGGTGAATGACTGGATGTGATGTGACCGTGATGGATAAAACACAGCAGGCAGCGCGTGTGCAGTAAAGGGTGACGGGGAGCAGCTTCTCATGAAAGCCTCTTACCTCCAACTCCACTGTTGCACAGAGGTGGAGGATACGCAACCACTTTATAGGTGAACGGGGCGGCGACAAAGAAAATCTATTAGTTTGGGAAACTAATGTGTGTGTGCGATTTCAAGCATTATCAGCATCATGACGCTGATAAAAGAACACGTACCTGCTGTGATGCTCACATTCTCCACTGCAATAAAGGAGAGCAAATATTTCATTAGACACGCGAAACCGGCTGTCACGAAACAAAGCAAACGCACAGGTACCCACTGGATTTGCGGTTCTGCTCGTTCTCCCTGTAGAGCCGGTGCACTCGCTCCAGGAGCTCCCACTTCTCGCAGCAGCCGGAGTAATTGACGAAGTTCCGGGCCAGGATCTCCTTGAGCTGGCGCACGGAGAGGTTCTCGATGGCCTCCTCCGTGTCCAGGTCCGACAGCGAGGCCCTGATCCTCCTCTGCGTCGCCGGACTGACCTGATCCAGACAGAGCGGTGACCCTCACTGTCGGAACCAAAGGCTCCGCCACAAAGCATCACATACCTCCATGACGTTCTCAGCAGGCTCCAGGTTCAGGAGAGACGCCGTCGGGGTCTCCTCGTGCTCCTGTGTGGAATCAAGCGTGGGCCACATATCAACTGCACCGTAATCAAATCCTCTGCACTCGTACAGATGGAGTCAAAGTCGACTGACGTGTCCTTGGATTTCACACTTCACGTGGAAAACATAATTGCAAATTGGACGCAGCTGAACTGGAAACGAAATCTGTTTCTCTCATTAACGAGATTCACCGTTGAGCGAAAAAAACAAAGAAGCTAATTACGGTCCATCCTGGTTTTAATAATCGTCCATCGACTCCCTCGTCCTGCGTCTGATTCTTCGGCTCCGCGTGAGGCTCAGTGTCACGGAACCTGACTTCGCGGTCGTGATCTAGTGCTTTGAACCGCACCCGTTCCCATTTCTCACAGACGCGTGGAGACGTTGGCGTGGCTGCTTTTAGCTCAGCGGTTAATTATTCTCTGTGAAGGCGGAGGTCAGGAATAAACGGGGCCGCTGAGCACTTGTGGAGAGCTCCGTGCTACAGTATCTCCACGGCCGATGTGATTCTCTCTTTGTTCTTGTTAGATCTGAGAGTTATTATATGAAGCTGGAGCGTGGACCGACTTTGTTTTCATGTGGAACCTTCTTCCTAGAACGAAGAGGACGTCTCTGTCAGCGTTGAAGTGCCAGATGCCTTTGGTCAAATTAAACTCCTCAGACACGACAACGTGAGCAGAGTCTGCTTCACCAGAACAGTACAGAACCTCTGTGTGAACCATAAACCATTTCAAACATATAAAAGTACTAGAAACCCCTCAGAGAGTTGCTACAGCTGTGGGCGTCACGATCTACAGCTTTACTTCCTGCCTGGAACTTTATTTTGAAAGTCTACTTCCGGCTCCACTACACATTGATTCTTGCATTGGTTTTCACCTATGTCTCTTCTTCATGTCTCAAGGACATGTTTACCTTGACTCTTCACATACTGGAAGTGCTAAGACGAATCGTTTTTTGCTCATGCTTTGCAGCTTAAACGTAGCTTTTGTTCATCTCTGGCCCATTAGGTGTGAAACCCTCCCAGGTCCCAGTAGATGTAATATGCACAGCCTGTTTCAGGAGGACCGTCTACTTTGATATTCAATCAATTTTTCATGTTCAGGCCGACAGACATGAGACGTAACTGCATGGCGCGGTTTGGGGAAGAACGGGCACGAGGAGCCTTAAACCCGCCGAGTCATCGGCGCGGCAGCGGCACCGCGGCGTGTTGTTGAGCCGCAGCTGTGACGCTGTGGGGAGTTCTCAGGCAATGTGTCCGTTACATAACGGACTCAGCCTTCAGGCTAAAGCCGGTCTCACACACGCACGCACGCACACACACACGCACGCACGCACACACGCACGCACGCACGCACACACACACGCAAGCGCGCGCACGCACGCACGCACGCACGCACGCACGCACGCACGCACGCACGCACGCACACACACACACACGCACACACACACACACACACACACACACACACACACACACACACAGCTGTTTCCAGCTGTCACACCAGCACTGGGCCGACCGCTCTCCTGAGCTTTTTCACTGCCGTTAGAGAGAATAAATCTACAACTGCTGTAGTTTTTTTTGGTTTCATTCAGAGCAAAATCAGGAAGAAAGTAAACAACATGGCCTGTAATGATCTGAATGAAGCGGCTAATTATGCAAAAGTTGTTTTGTTTGTCAGGAAGTTGTGAGTGAGACTTGTAAATAAGCTGATTTCACCTTTGAAATTAATTATCTTGGATGGATTGAGGACAGATGTGAAAGAAGTGTGGCGTATGCAAATTAGCGAGCGAGCGCAGACGTGTGTGTGTGTGTGTGTGTGTGTGTGTGTGTGTGTGTGTGTGTGTGGGGTGGTGAGCTGTGGTGTGTGAGTGGTGGATTGTGTGTTTGTGGTGTGGTGAGTGTGTGAGTGTTGTGTGAGTGGTGGGGTGTGTGTGGTGGTGTGATTTGGTGTGGTGAGTGAGTGTGTGGGTGTGTGTGTGTGTGGGGTGTGTGGTGTGTGGTTTGTGAGTGGGGTTGTGTGTGAGTGGTTGAGTGTGGTGCTGTGTGTGAGTGGTGTGGTGTGTGAGTGTGTGTGATTGTGTGTGTGTGTGGTGTGTGTGCGTGTGTGAGTGTTTGTGAGTGTGTGTGTGTGTGAGTGTGTGTGCGTGTGTGAGTGTGTGCGTGCGTGTGTGTGCGACTGTCAGACCTGGCTGCTGGTCCCTGAGCTGTCACTTGGGCTGAGCGCGTCTCCCTGAGAGGCAGAGACGACCGACTGCTCCGAGGCGGAGCGCGTGGTGGAGGGGGGGGGCGAGGCGGCACGCGAGTGGGGGAGCGAGTGCAGACTGTCCGTGTCGTCTCCCACTTCCTCTTCCTCCTCTTCCTCCTCCTCATCCTCCTCCTCGTGCGTGTCCTCCTCCTCCTCCTCCTCCTCCACCGCTCGGGGGGGCTCCCTCGTGCCCTGGTGACACAGCACCAGGTCCACCAGGTCCTCCTTCTCCCTGCACGTGTCGGTGGGGATGTTGCGCAGCAGCAGGTACTGGCGCAGGTCCTTGACCCGGAGCTGCATGAGCCGCGGCCGCTGGAAGGCGGTGCCGCGCAGCAGGTGGCAGGTGGTGCAGCAGCGCAGGTTCTCCTGCAGCACCGAGCACAGGGCGCAGAAGCTCTTCTTGCAGTCGCAGCAGATGTGCTGGAGAGAGAGGGGGCGACAGACGCGGTCCATTAGCCATTCCGTTTCATTCCACGCAGCCCAACTTTAGCCATTTCATCTCTAACATCATCATTCATGAGGATTTCTAAATAAGCTATGGTGCCTGGCTTCTGTTGGCAGGTTCAGCTCTCCATCCTCTGTCACTGTGATGAATAAACTAACTACGTACTGAAATTTACCACATCTGGCAGGTGAGAAATGGATCAGATGATGAAACCGGAATCTCAATAACTGGCAACTGACAAATATTATTGATTAACAATGCAGCACGATCATTTATTTCAACTCAGTTGCTCTCCCTGCTAATAATAATTAAGAACTTACTAAACAGGTTCCGAATTTGGGTTTGTTCCTAATGAGTTTTGTTTAAATAGAGACACAGAGCAGATGAAAATCAATGAACGCATTCATGCACGGTTTCTATTGTTGAAACCTTGGAAAATGTGATTAAATGTGATTAAATGCCTGAATCATAAACATTTCAATGAGAATAAGTCATGAAATGCACAAAATGGTTTTGTCTCTTACTACACAGCTGTTGCTAATTGCTCGGAGCGTCTTATTAGGACAGAGTGAAACCGTAAACCACTAAAGCTTAATATTATCTGACAAACGGAACTAAATCTGAAGCAGTTTGACATTTTACAAACTAGCGGCGTCTCCTGATGATTGACACTTCAAGCGGCAGGAAAACAGGTCGACCACGGCTGCAAACGTTTCCTTATCGCTGGCGCACAAGCACGCGCCCGCCGCCACAGACGCGCTCCTTCAGTCGCTCAGTTAATCCTCCGGTGGTTCTTGTGTTTTTTATCACCTGACGCGCAGATGTGCGCGTTCAGGGAGCTGACCCGCTGTCAGAACGGCAACACACACACACACACACACACACACACACACACACACACACACTGGGAATGTCAGGATGAATATTTAGGGTTTTGCCTGTAGTCCTGCATTTCAGTCACAAATTAACTTGAGTTTCTGTTAATCAGAAACTCTACTAATTAATTCAGAGCAGGTTTATATATTTACCTGTCAGCGTACGGGATCAGGAGTTTTATTTCATCTAGCGGATAAAACAGCTGCATCATAAAAAATAACGTGACTGAAACTTGAAGCCACAACATTGATACGTATTTGCATGCATGGTGTCATAAATGCACGGTGTTTTAAATGTGAGTCAGTAATTATGGATGTGTTTACTCGGAAGAGTCCTTCCTCACGGCAGCGATTACGCAACGTGAACGTGGACGGTGAGGGATTATTATGTCCGTAAGTCCCCGTTCTCATCAAGATGATGACGTGCGGCGGTGGCGCGAGGTGAACGCTGTAGTTGGTGAGAGAATACGCTTTTATGCATGAGGAAAGCTCCAATCAGAGCCCCAGCATCAACCACGCACGCGACCCGCGTTTACCTTGCGCCTGAAGACGGAGAAGGCGAGTCCGCAGGCCTTGCACAGCTGCCCGGCGCTCCCCGAGCCGGCGGGCGGGTACGTGGAGTAGCCGGCGCTGGGGGCGAAGCGGAAGGGCCCGGCCCCGGCGCCGAAGCCCGGCTGCTGCGCGCGCACCGTGCCCGTGCCCATCACCTCGTTCAGCAGCCCGCAGCATGACGCCCACATGGACGACGCCCCCGCCTGCGGGAGAGGACACGTCACGTCCAGAGACACAGCATCACACGTGGAAGCGTAGTTTTCATGAGTGACACAGATTTGAGCCCTCGTTAACGGGCCCGCGCTCCATAATCCCCAAAATGGCCCGAGGAGAGAGTCTCTCTCTGCATTTGGAGAGAGAGGAACATGAGAATGAATGAGAAACAAAGAGGAGGAGAAACACGCTGCAGTCAATTACCGAGAGTGCTCTTTAAGCGTCTTTGGGGTCAGACATGATTATATAGAAGGAGACTAAAAGCTCCTATTAATGCTGCTCTCTAAAGACATCTGTGGGTTAAACTTCTCATTCCCTGTGTTATTCTGTTATTTTACAAGATGATGAGTAAATCAGCTGCGTGGACGAGGGGATGCGTGGGCCATCCTGAAGGTCATATAGGTGAAAGCTACGTAGCCAGGCGGGAGGAAGGGGAAGACGGCGGGACGTATTCGCTGAGCACGAGGCCTCCTCGGAGCATACTGATGAGAGGGAGGACGGCCGAGCGGAGAATGCGTCTTCTGTTGCTCCCTGCGCGATCAATAGCTGACGCAGGCATAATGCGAGCCCTCTGTGGATCCCAGCGCCGCGTGGACAACAAAGGAGCGCGCGGGGCCGTGCCACGCGCCACGCGCCCGGCGCGCCGCGGACGCCCGGTGATCCGACCTCACGCGGCTGCCCAGGGACTCGTTACGTAAGCACGGGAGCCGGGCGCTATATGTGGAGGGAGGAGCAGAAAGGTCGCCTCCGCAGGACGGCTTCTCCAAAAGTTCAGATATTTAACTCGCTGCATTATTTAAAAGTTGCCATTTTAATTTTGTTAAATATTTAATCATATACTAAACATCCATAAGTAACGTTGCAGTGCTTTGGTCCCAAAAATGTATAATTTACCTTTAACGTTTACAGCATAAACAGCTAATTCAAGAAGCTGCAAGTAAATTAAATCAAACGTCTCCACTGACCACGTCCCTATAGTTAAGCTGTATTTGCCACAAGCAGTTAACTTTATCACAACTTTATGCAGATGATAAAGTTGTGATGCAAAACAAGTTGAATTATTTGCCGGAGGCTTAAACTCGAGCATAAAGTCTTCCTCCTGAGAAACAGAGGACACTGAAAGCAACACAGACTGCGTCCTGCAGCACGAGGAGCTCGTGCCTCCACGCAGAGTCACGCTCACACGGCTCTGAGCCCGCCACGCGCGTCCCCTCCGTCCCTCCAATTAACACGCCGCGCGCGCTGCAGGCGGGGAGTCCCGCGCAAACAAGCGGCGGGAACAAACGTCACGTGGAGCGCGCGGGCTTTGATTCCGGCGGGATCTCGTAAGGTGCAACTTTGACAACGTCCGTCTGTCCCCCTTCGGCCAAACGAACGAATAATGGAGGCTGCAAAAAGCAACCGAGGCACAAATTTAAACCGCGACGAAGCCGCTTAAAGTGAACCAATCTGGAACCATGCACTGACACAGTGGGACGCTAGAAAGAGCCTAAATGGGTCAAACGGAGGCTGGAGCGCGTGGCCATGACTGAACCAAGACGCTGACTGTTATGATGGTTTCAGCAACAACCGCCATGTCTCTCACGTTTCAGTCCCATCCGCTGAATCTCGCTCCCACTTTTCTCCGATATCAAGTGGAACTGTCACTCATCCCGCGGCTAATAAACGGAGCTGCCTGGCAGTTTCTTAAAAAAACACACACACAACTTTCATTTGACACCTTTTACATGTGTGAAATGCAGTATTCCATTTGGGCTCCACGCGCCCCAGTCACGTCTGCAGACGTCAGAGCCACGTGAAACCTGAGCCACGTCCGTCATGATTTGCATGATTTGCTCCACAGATGAGGATTTAGAGGATTTAGCCTGAAAATAAGCTTTGGTGCAGCGATACAAACACATTGACGGCTGCAGAGATTGTACATGACTCAACTGAACTGTTTCCGAAATGGGCTCTGGCCTCTGACTTGCCTTCATCCACTTCCGTCTGGACTGAGCTCGAGCTCATTCTGAACGTGCTGCATCCGTTACATTGTATCATTGCAGAGATTAGTGAGTATTTACACCGGTGACATACGTCATGTTCTAAATGACCGTGACCTCGGAGGATTTTCCGTGGGAAACATGAAGAACCCGAACTGGCGCGGAACCGGCTTTGTGGGTCCCAGCACGGGGTCCGCCGCTGATTGGAGCGGCGCTGACGCGGCACACCGCGCGCCCCAGTCCGCTCCATCCGCTTCCACGGGTGCAGAAAAGCTGCTTTTGCATTCAAAGCAGATTATGCCATAAAACCGGCCGTCGGCGTTGTCTTCCGGGGACGCGGCAGCGATGACGCGCCCTCTGTGAATTAACTGCACTGTACAACACAGATAAGCACCTCGGCGGCGAGCGGGACGCGGCGCGTGCAGACGTTTACATAATCGCGGGGATGTTTGGAGAATTATTCATAATCAACAGAATGGGCCGGTTCAGTGTAGCGTTACTACTGCATTGTGTAGTAGGAGTAGAAGTACTCGTAGTACAGTACATCCTCTGTGACCGTCTCTCTAAGGTCTGGAAACTTTGTATCACAGCGTCTTGCACGTTTTATGTGAAGAAATAAGCCGATGCACAAAGAGTTTCATCAACTCCAAGCACAAAAACACCTGTAATAACAGGTGATGATGATGATGAGGATGATGATGGTGGTGGCAGTGCTTCACCTTCTACCCTGGCTGTCACCACAAACCTGGCGCCGCTGAAGGCACCAATGACATCATCGCCATCATCTTCATCGTTATCATTCCTGAGCTGCCAGACAGCATCGTTCCCACCGTCCTCCCCGTGCTGCAACCAGCCTCTGCTAAACACACACACACACACACACACACACACACACACACACACACACACGCACGCACGCACACGCACGCGCGCACGCACACGCACACGCTGGGGGGAAGGAGACTCCGGTGAATCTCCAGCCTGACAAAGCGGTAATCCTCTGTCCTCCCCCCGTACGCGTCTCCTAAACATCCCCACACTCACCCATTCACTGGCCACAATCTCATTAGAGCGGATTAAAGCCTCACGGTGAATGGACGTCGCTCCGTCGTCCGCTGAACTATCGCACAGGGGGTCAAAGCAGGCTCATTAAAGGCTACACACTGTACCAACTGCTCATCGGGACGAGCTGGGCTGCAGGGAAAGCCTCTGCGAGCGTGCACACGACCCAAATCGGACCCGAAAGGACCCGCGACAGGCGGATCTCTGCTGCCAAGTTAACGTCAGAACCATCGGCGGCGTTTTAAAACGCGAGCCTGTTGATGGAACTGCCGCTGAGTGCACGCGAGCCGGATTCATGTCCATTAGGCTGGAGGTATTCCCTGACTCTCGGCGCAGCATCGCGGGGAAAACCCAAGACGCCGGTGCCGCTGTGAACCCGAATCAAACACGATGTGCAGACGGGATCACGTACCTTCATTGCACCTCCGGTGTGAGGAATCTGCCGAGTAATGTCAGGACGACGACCATTGCAAACGCAAGGGGGAATCAAACCATTACGTCTTCCCTCTCTCCGACTGCCTGTGCGAGTGGAGTAAGCATAACGTAATGGCAAAAAGAGCCGTAGCCAACCACAGAGCGCACGCACGCGCTGGTATCTTTAGCAGCCAATCAGCGCCGAGGAGGGCGTTCTGTGCCGTGCGTAAAGACGCAGGCCCTGAACGCATCACGCTATTTCACATTATTGTAGGGAATTAGATATTTTTTTCCTCCCTCAGCGTGTGTGCCAAGTATTATTATTATTGTTATTTGCATTTAATAGTTACCATTAAAATGTCTCATTCATTTCAAAACGAAATATCACCTAAATAAAATGCGCAGGTTTCAACCACAGGAGGCAAAACTTACAATGATCCTCTGTGCCAACTCGAAATGTCACTTATGCTCCTGTTGCGTTTTAAATGCAAAAGGTTTCTTACATGAATATTCAATGTGTGTGTGTGTGTGTGTGTGTGTGTGTGTGTGCTGTGCTGTGCTGTGCACAAGGCCGCAGTCTGCAGCAAGAGATCAGAGGGGTTTTCTTATATCGCATCGCCAGTAGCCGCTGTGAGCCCGCAGGGGGCAGCAGAGAGCGCCACCACATCATTATTATCATCACTCAGACATGACTGAGCCGCAGGGGACGAGGCTGCTCTCGCTGTATAATGACGCTCACGCCATACAGCCTTTATAAGTTATGCAGCTGTTGAGGCAGCGGTGCAGCAGACGGAACTCTTTTCCGGTGTCTCGTAATAATGCTGCATACGATGTATTTCATCAAGCATTCACCCCACTGTGTTAATTTTCCTGCACAAGACTACCTTAAAAGATCCGTGGAGGCCTTCGGGCCAGCAGTGACACACTTTAGAGTTTCAGACTTGGCCTAGAATTTTCAAACATTATAGTTGTACTGGAAGATGGAGGCACATTCTCATGTTAAAAGCCCAAATTACAGAATTTACTGTAAACTTTTAGCACATGCAACTTGAAATATATCATTTCACTATGAGCAGTTTTGCTTGTTGATTCATGTTTTATAGTATCAGTTTGAAAGAAATTCCTTGACCCAAACACAGGAAATGAATCCAATTATCTTTGCTGCTAACACTTATTCTACTTTTGACAGTTTCCTCCTGTGATGGTCCTCAAACATGGATTCCTCAAACACCCGTTTGCTGGAACCACTGGAGAGAAGTGTGGAACAGGGATGCAGGTGTGGAGGCGATCCAGTGAAAAGGCCACGAGACAGGGACATCTAGTGGTTGGAAGTAAGGTTGAGTGAAAGCAGGGAAATAAATAAACAAGCGACTGTGTCTCCCATTTCACTTCAACCACACAGCAGATACGAACAGTACGAAATCCTTCTTATGTAGAAGCTAAAGCGCTGCACAAATAGAGGCTTCAAGTTCCCGAACTGTCAGAAACACTTTAATATTTTACATTACAAAGGAAGACGACATAGAAAAGATCTACAGAATATTTCGAAGCATGTTTTTGTGATGTTTTTTTTCAAGGTAATAGTAGAAAACACTACAACTGTCATATAGATTAACAGGAAGCAGCAGATCTGGAAGAAGCTGGAAACAGAGTCACGACCATACATCATTTCTCAGCCCGACATTATCTCCATTTTTACCATCTTCCCACAGTTTCCTATGTTCATAAAGTTGCACAATCCAGCTGCTTGTGGTTATGACATTACCAAGACGAACACATTTACTGGAAGACCTGCTGTTTGGAGAATCATTGAACACTTAGCCTGTAACAGAACAGAAAGTAAAAGTAAGACCCTTGGCTGGGTTCCCTGGGGATCTGTGTGTGTGTGTGTGTGGGGGGGGGGGGTATACAAACACTGGAGAAGAAGCAGACGACAAGTTGAAACTGCACAAGGATGTTGGCTTTGAAAAGTCCAGGAGCGAGTCCAAGAGCTATCTGATATTGCGAAACACAGCTTTACCCCCACCCCCCACTGCAAACAGAACACACACACACACACACACACACACACACACACACACACACACACACACACACACACACACACACACACACACACAAACGTAAAACACATTAAAGCATATAATGAGAAACTGTTTCTGGTCTAAGCCCTCGTACCCATGTTAATACACCACCCCATGCACATTCATTTCATCTAATGAATCACTCATTGACAGCATTCTTGGAAAGTCCCACGAATGTGTGTTTGATTTATTTTAAGGTGCATGCTGAGAAAAGAACCGGGGCTGTTGTGCATTGGCTCAGCAAAACGCACATTCGATCCAACCGTTTTTCATTCCAGCCTTTTATTTGCGCATTCAGCTGAATCCGTCCAGATGAGCGTCAGCAGCTGCTCCGCGCATCCATCGGTAGCCACTAGATGGAGCATGAATGCCGGAGAATCCTTCCTGCACCAGCACTTGCTCACTGTAAACATGCGGGCCACTAGTTCTAGCTCTCCTCTGTTTACTGGGACGCGCAGAGATCCAGGACGGATGCGCTCAGGCTCCCCAGGCTCCCCAGGAGAGCCTGGCTCCCCCGGCTCCCCTGCCCTGCTAGCAGACAGTCCTTGGCAGCAGGGTTTTGATTATTCAGTCCATACGAAACCCCGGGCTCTTCTTCAGATGATACTAAGTGATCACACTCATACATCTATGACTTCAGACAACATGATGTAGCTATTAAATAGAAAAATACACATTTAATATTAAAGTAAAACAATATAAAACTGAAGATGAGTGACCTCCAGTACTCAAACCATCAGCTGGTTGCTTCAATAATGCTTTAAACATTACAACATTTCTTTTGTTTTAACCCAAAATTCCAGTTGTTGGGAGATTAATTCAGCAACAGTTTACTGTATGAACATCCATGCGCCAGCGTTGTTTACTTCTCCAACAAGCTAGACAAACTCATGTTTATTTATGATGAACAACATGTATTTTAGGACACAACCGGGTCAATGAGCCTGTTTTCTTTTATATCAACAACAAAAATACGGAGCTTGTGTTTTTAAGGACGGCGTCATCCTTAAAGTGCAAATGAGTAAACATTTCATTTCCGTGATCAAAGGTGCTCATTTTCTCTCGTGTAATTTCCTCTCACGCCCTCGGTAAACAGAAATGAACAAAGTCTGAATGATGGGATGGAAACGTGAACACGCTCTGTTGGTGGGAGCTGACGTCACAGGAAACAGTCATGCCTGTTTTAAAAAAAAAAAAAACGTTACAAAAAGACGACAACACATCTCAAAAGGACGCAGGTCAAAGTGTCGCAGTTTATGCAGCGCCACAGAGGGAAGACGAGCGCGGGTTCAGCTCTGGTTCCCAAATGGAAGCGTCCATAGAACCGGCGGACAGAACATCATCCCACAGAACCGTGGCGCCGAGGTGGCGGCGTCTGGGCCCGTGAGCCACGTGATCTGAACGGCCACTGGCCCCTCACGGAAGGCACTTAAGCCCCACCCGGCTGACGGGGAGCTGGCGACCCCAAAGAGCGCCGCTGGAGGCGGAGAACAGCAGCGTCGGGGGGATGCGGCTGAAATCGATGCTGTCTGTGCAGAGCTGTCTGGGCGGCAGCGGTCAGCGCATCCACGGGGACCACGGCACCGCACATTTCAGTTATTTTCAGAAACGCGTGGGCCGCTGGAAGCGCCTCGGCTCGACACCTGCTGACGCGGGAGGCCGGTCACGGGGCGGTTGGGTGGTGGTGGTGTGTGTGTGTGGGGGGGGGGGGGGCGCTCGGGGCGATCACCTCCCACAGAAGTGCAGCGGCACATTCTTGGCCGCGCTTCGGTCGCCCACGCCCCACGCCCGCAGCTCCAACCTGTCCTCCTCCTCCTCCTCCCTGTCCTCCTCCTCCACGTCTGCCTCCTCGCACAGCGTGGGCTCCTCCACGGAGGTCTCCACGTTGGGGGCGCAGCCGCCCCCGTACTCGTAGATGGTGGGCAGGCTGCTGCGCAGGCCGAAGCGGCGCCGCAGCGCCACGAGCAGCGGCTGCGGCACCGTGAAGATGTCCACGTTGTTGCCGAGGTCCACCCAGGCCAGGCTGGGGAAGCGCCTGGGGTCCTTGACGGCGTCCGTGAGGTCCTTGAGCACGGCCGCCGTCAGGCGGTTGCCGTTGACGGCCAGGATGCTGAGCTTGGGCAGGAGGCTGAGGGGCGGCAGCAGCAGCCGGAGGCTGTCGTCCTGCAGCTCGGTGAAGCTCAGGTCCACGGCCGACACGGCGTCGCCGCTGCCCTGCAGGTAGAAGGCGACGCGGTGGACGTCGCGGCCCGAGAGCGGGATCCCGGACAGGTTGACCACGTCGCCCGACAGCTTCTTCTTCAGGGTGCTCTTCAGACTGAGAGGACACAGACACGGGACTTAGTCACGAGTCGAGGCACAAAATGGCCGTCGATCACAGACTACATTAAATGTGAGCTAAATGATCTTTACCTAATGATCCTGAGCATATCGATTCAAAAGAGAAATGCTGCCAGTGTAGCAATCAATAATGGAAATAGGAAAATTTGCATTTAAATGCGTCTGGGTTTAAATCCCCCAAGCAACAACTCCTGTGTTCCTTAAAAAGCAACAGCTGTTTTTAGATTCGTCACTAAACATGTCCATAAATATAAATTAACAAACGGTGAGGACGTAAAAGTGAAGGCGCCCATTCGAACCCAGCACACGTGTTCCATAAACACTTTCATAAAAGCAGCTGAGCGGATGGAGGGATGAGCGTTCACATCATAGTAAGTTAAAACATGTTTATTTGCTTTGTTAACTGATGCTGATGGATTGGACTTAGAGCCTATATTTTCCTATGTACAACCCTTTGTTTTTACTGGGATTTTGACTGGGAGGAAGTCGGAGCGAAGACGTCTGCCAAGCGAACGACAACAGTGTGCGTGTGGGAGACCCAACACATGGCTTGTTGACCCGGCCTAAGGTTCTGCTTGTTTCCTTGAGCACGGCCAGGATCGCCCCTGCTGCCTGCTCCGTCCTGGAGCCCATAAATCTACAGGTCGTGCTCTTTTCATCTGTCATCCTCGCCGCTCGCCTGAGAAAAAGCTCTGCAGCGCACGGAGCCTGAGATTCCCAGGATTATTGATTCCAGGTCTGGGCTGTAATTCATCTCACACGCCTTCGTCCTTCTTGCTCAACGCGCCCCTCGGCCCCTCACCCACCGGCTCGCTGTGAATTTGATCTGCTGCAGCACCTTGCATTCAAATATCCCTTTACTGACTCAACAACTTCAGCATTAGGTTTTACACTGATGCTTGACTGATTGTGAAATTAATTGATTAATTGATTGGTTAATTAATTTGATGATGATGGGCGATGGCACATAAAGCTAAGACACAAACAAGTTCAGAGCAGCTGCCCACATGAACACCAGCGTCCGCGGTACCGGGACTCATTTAAAAGCAAACAGCTGAGGGAGATCCATGCATTGACATCCTCAGGAGCAACTGATACAACAGCGCAGGAATCTAATAAGAGCCGACTCTCGTGTGTCAAACTATCGGCTGCCTAAACGTGGGCTCGGGCGCGACGGTCTAATTGCTTTTCACAGGCTGTCTTTCCCCGGGGATGTTGTTAACTTCCCCGCACCGAACAAGGGCCCTCGCTGTTCTGTAGTTACGCAATGCCCAGAGGTGCGGGGAAATAAAACATCTGGGGCCCGCGATGATGAAACGGCGTGCGGGCGAAGACGCGGGGCTCACGGGGAAAAAGGTCGGAGCCAAGCTTTGATGAAGCCTTTTAAAAACTGGGCTAGTTAAACAGCAGTGAGCAATGTTGAAACTAGATCATAAACAGCAAATCTGTTCCAGTGACATTTATTAGAAATAATAAAATACTGTAACATGTACACACGCCTTATTGATTGTATCTGATAATCAGTGCTGATTAGGTTGATTAGATTTCTCTGATCACACGCCATGTGCTTGGTGAGAGGTCAGAGTTCTGCGGAGGTGACCTCTTCTCCAGGACAGTGGCATTCACAGACATTCAGTATTCTGCCACCAGGGCCAGAGTTAAAAGCAAACGGCAGCAGAAGCTCGTTTTGTCTCCTCCAACATACAGAACTTGTTCCCCTTCATTTCTTCTCATGAATCAATAATTAGGGCAGAGCAGAGCTGCAATTTGTTCCTCATGTACGTTCACTGTGCGATTGAATATAACAAGTAGCAAGTCTAGTTAAGTTAACATTTATTTAATAGATAAATCCTTAATTTCTTTCAGAGAAGTATTAGGGAATCATGAGCTTTTTTAGTGCTTAAGTTTGTCTGATTCAGTTTCTGTCAATTTGCATTCATTGACTAATCGGTCGCTCTCCTTCTCTTTGCGTCCGTGTGATAATATGAATTATGAATCTATAGTCAGGAACTGGGTCATTAAGTTTAGCGTAAAGCTGCAGTAAACAGTCTGTCCCCGTGTGACGTTCACAGACCTGCTGTAAATCTGAGGACCCGGCTAGAGATAAAACAATTACCAGGGTCAATGCTGTGCGCTGATTGTTAACGGTTCGATGACCTTTAAAGGATTAACACATTTATTAGCAACCAGTCCAATAAGTTCAATAAGTCTCTGAGCTCCTTCAAAACAATATCACACGGTGTCTCAGCAGGCAGCGCGACTCTGAGACACTTGACTCGTTTCAGGCTGATGAAATCAAAGCACTGGAGGAACACTGGCTGTGGACGGCGTTCCTCAGACCTGTGGGATCTGTCAGATCGATGTCTGCTCCGTCGCTGCTTTGGTCTTGAGTTGTTTATTCCCGCGATCGATCCCAGCTGTTTTGCCTGGAAGCGTCCGTGTAGACTCAGGGACGTGGGAAGCGACTGCTTAAATCAACGTGTTTCAGGACAGTCACTTAGCATCAGATGCCGCATGTGACTCTCAGGCCTGAAGAAACTTTAACTGATGTTAATGAGGCACTTTTATAGGTAGAAAATGTGGGAAAAGCTTCCATTTTCTGTGACTCTGCAGAATATAGTGGTGGCTGCGTATGCTGCACGCTGTCCTCCAGTTTCATGGGGATAATGGCACATTTCCTGGGAAGGAAAAAATAGCCTCAAAGCTCATTTGGATTCGGATTAAATTTTAGTGAAACATTCAGCGGATGCTCTGATTAAGGCTTCCTCCACTGCATGCTGTCAATGGAGCCGCTCCGGGCAATTCTGACGCTCCAGTCCCTCGGTTTTTTTAGCAGCTTTGAATTCGAGGTAAGTGTTGAACTCAAGGCAAAAGCCATGGTTGAAATCATTAATGAGAATCTACATCAAAAAGGCAGGAATTATCAAATAAATGTGACAAATACTCAAATACCCACAGCAAAAGCGAAGCCAAAGATGGAGATTTGTCCTGATTATTAATGGGAAAATGTGGAATAATCTGACAGATAAGAGCAACAGGACGTGGTGCATGTTAACCAAATATAGTTTAGGTCTAACATATAATATGTGACGTCCCACCCGGGTGAGTGTGTTTGCGCTCTTGTGCCAAAGATTATAAAATGTCTTGGTACAAAATGTGCAGCTTATGAAATGCTAAACGCGCTTCATGGCTGAGCTATAAATTCACCCGTGATTTGATTCAATGTGACAAACCGGATGCTGAGGAGAAGAGAATCCTGCGACGGAGCGCGCTTTACATAACTGTAAATGATGGAGGAGCCGTTGTGAGAGCGGGGCTTCGATTTTAGGCAGCGATCGTCAGGAGCTCCAGAGGAAAGCGACCACCAGAAGCACAACAATAGCTTCACAGCTACAACCCAATCACTCAGAGGCTCCGAAACCAGAGGACACTGAGAAATGCTCATATTTTCACAGCATGCGTCACAAGTTCACAATTCTCATCAGCTGAAAACGGCTCCAAACTCATGTTTACCAATCAACGCGCTTAATCACTCTAATTATTTCATTAAGGCCCTGTGGCCTGAAGACAGGAGTGAGTGATGCTGAGTGTTTCTCCGCCCCCTCATCGCCCAGGATCTGCGTCTGCACCGCAGGAGGCCCTCAATTATTCATGCACAAGGACCGTGGCTGGATCTTTAAGGCTCTATTAAAAGTGGAGGTCAACTAGAAAGCAGATCGAGCGGACTGAGTGCAGCGGGCAGTGGAGTGGAACACTCCATCTGCGCAGAGGAACCTTTCAGAACCACGACATCAAACACTAATTTGCGCTTTTTTCCCCACGTGCCCTTGAGCCGCGTGGTCGGAGTTTGGCCCCGGCCTCGGAAGGTGACCTTGTGGGTGAGTCAGAGGTGAGGCGTGCTGAGTCAGAGCCCGTTCCAGCTCTCGCTGGGTGACTTGGCTCGTGGTCGCGCCAAAGGCGGGCGACAGTCATGTACAGTAAATTAACTGTGTGATTGAGCACGAGCACCAAAACAGCGACAGGGCGGAACCACATACAGTAGATATGACTTTCAACACAGCACAACCTTTAATGGCTGTTAATGTTAATGATGTCATTCAATGACAAATGGGCAAAGAAGTTGATCATTCATATTGAAAAAGACAAAAATAAGAGGCAATACCTGAATATCAAACAGATTTAACATTATATTGACCTTCACTGTAGAATAGGTCTAAATTCATTAGTCACCACTGCCGACAAGAGTCAGGACGCCAGTGTCTTGACAAAACGACTGTGGCCCTGGAAAGATGGTGTAAAGAAGAAGGGCTCGAAATAACAGAAGGAAGAGAGCTAGGAGGGATTTCTGCAAAGATTAGAGCAAATTAGCCTGAGCTGAGCAGGAAGGACGGGGAGAGAGGATCCCAGAGAGCACCTCTCTGGTGATTAGCCCACGAAAAGCCGTCAAGAAATGTGGGAAAGAAACACAGCACATGCAGACACTTGGAGGAAGCAGCACAAGTGCTTATAGGCATCCGGACTATAGAGCAGATATAGCTGCAGCCAACATGCCCTGACAGCTTCAACGTCAGCCTGTTTATAATTCAGCAGTGAGATGATGATGATGATGATGATGATGATGATGATGATGATGAGGGGTGCTACTAGAGGAAGAAGTGTCTGGTCTGAGTACAGCAAAGGGGCAGATCGGCCCAAGATGGACTCCATAGCCTCCATTCAGGACCCCCTATGCAGCATGTGCTCTATCTAAACTAACTTGTGTGAGGGCAAATGATTACTTTCTCGGCTTCACCAGATTTTTGTAGAAGTTGCTCAGAGAAGCCTTAATTTTGACTTTTGCTCAGATACCGGCATCTATTATTTTAACAGATACTGTGAAACCCCGTGGAGTACTGATTAGCTTCTAACTGAGCCACCTCAGCGTACAGTCAGCGCGTCGTAGTGGGTGAAGCTCTGCAGGTCGCGGCCAAGGCATAAGCTGTAACGCAGGAAGATAAATAAAGGTGATGTCATCATTATTTACTGTCTAAACAGCCCTTCAGTGGAAGGTGTGGGTCAAATATCTGATGATGACAGGGTATCACAGCAGCTGTCACAGTTACCACCAGTTAGGAATATTAGAGTCAAATAAAACAAATAAAACACCACATGGAACGTGGAGCTGAGGGTCCTAACGTGCTGCAGATGTCTTTAATATCTATGTTAATTATCTGGCAGCAGTGAAGACGAGCAGCGAAGCGCCGTCTGCAATCGGAGACCGATCCCTTCGAACTGCGCCGCGAACGCCAATTTCAGCGTAATAAAACAATACGAGCTTGATTAATCTGGAATTCAGCACCGCTTACGATACGCGGGGAGACGGAACCTGCGGGGAGGAAAGATGAAACCGCCTCCGTAATGCGTTGTAATATACGCCATCGCTTGTCGTGCAGTCGCAGTGGTATAAAAACCAAGCGGGCCGGAGCAATAAAGCGTGAGTTATGATCCCAGCGTCGTCTCAGGCTGCAGGGATTCTTTAATACCAGTTTATGGAGTGAGAACGGAGCGCGTTTTACTTTTCCTGCGGAATGCGAAGAGATCAGATTTCCCATCGATTTGACGCGACCTCCCGTCAACAACCTGACCCCCTCCCGCCCCCCGTTCTCCCGCTAGCGCTTCCCCAGAGCCTCAGCTCAAACTGTGCAATGGCTGAACAAAATGGAGTCCCGCGAAACGCAGGGAAAAAGCGCAGAAAGACACAGGAGAAGGAAAATCAATGCGAGGAGGGGAGAAATGGGGAACGAAACAGAGACGAGAAGGAGGGAGCGGCCCTGAGAATGTCAATAAGTGTAAGCGAGATACATGAAATCCTGCATGTTTGGCAGAAGCAGGAAGTCCCTGAAGCTGCTGTCTGGACGTGTGACTGGGCGCTAACGAGCACGCTGGAGGGTCGGCCTCTTGTTCGGTCGAGAGCTGTTTGGCATTATTGCAACCAGGAGGCTGGAGCAGGAAGTCGGCGCCGGCTGTCAAATAATCTTTCAATATGGGTTAATTGCTCGGGGAGCGAGAGTCCCGTGATTATCGCCAGAGGGTTGTTGTTCCTATGCACAGACCTGTTACTTAATCCGAGTTCAATGATTCGCACGGAGTCTTAGTGCTGTTCTCCCGTCATCTAATTGAAACCAGTTCTGGATGCTGTTTGTGGAGGTTTGGAGACTTCAGTTGGAGTGGATTGATTTGGTTTGTGAGTTTATGCTAGCGCGGGAGTAACGTGGGAGGCCCCTGTTCATTTCCTGTGTCCTGTGCCCTGAGCCTAAGCATCCATTATCCTAACTGCCTCTCCCTCTAAGGGTCACCGGGGGCGGGACGAGCTGTCCCTGGGTGAGAGGCACTCGACACCACGGACAGACTGAGTGTCAGCATGTGTTCATTAAGACCAGTATGAAGGTGCCCGTCACGTTAGCGGCGTCGGCCTGAACTGGACCAAACCAGTGACGTCCAAGGTTGGAACGCAGAGACAGAGACGGAGACGGACAGAAGGACTCACCAGGCCTGCGACTTTCTCCTGGGAACGCTCTGTCTCGTCCACTTGGAGTGAGGGGTCAGGTGGTAAATCAGCTGGCGGCAGATCTTGTTGGTGGACTTGAGCGAGGCGGTCTCCTGAGAAACACACACAGAGACGGATGACGGGCGGACGACACGCGCGAGCGCTGTTTTCTCCTCCCTCTCCCTCACACAAAGACTCCGAGGAGGCGAAATCTAATTAATGGTGCAACACGACAACAAGAGCGAAGCAATGTGGCAAGAGAGGAGAGAAGAAAGACAGGGGCAATTTACCTTAAGGCGATTAACCAGCGCTGGAGCCATTTTCTTTCTCCGGCGCCGAACAAACACACACTTTGAAACGTTCAGAGCTGCTGTTTGAGCTTCTTGCATGACTGAGCACAACGCCACAGCTCCGCATACTGATTTATGTTCAGAGAGGAGAAAAACACAACACCCATCTGCAAAATTGTGTTTCTGAGGAACTTTACAGCCCGAGCGTCGTGCAGATTCGTCCTGGAGGAATGAATCGAGCCCAAATAAATGCCAGCGTGACGGGAAGACGCAGCGGCCGGGCCTTAAATCCGGCTCGCCGCTCATCGGCGCCCTCCTCACGTCGCCAGCCAGTCGGCAGAGCGGCCGCCAGCCCCTCACAGGCCGTCCTCGCCGCAGACACGCGATTGGATTCTCCTACAGGTTGTCGTCTGACCTCGCTAAGCAGAAATTAGACCGCAGCCGCTTAATTGAAGGTGTCCAATCGACAGGCTTGAAGCCTGACGTCTGCTGCATTCATCTGCCTGACTGCCACACGGGATAAATCGCACCTGATTTAATTGATTTTACACTATTATCATCCAAATCTGACCTCAGATCAGAGGCATAATTTAGCTTTCATGATAAAAATAAGCTATTTTGCATCTGAAGCATTGTTGCCCCCTCAGTTGTCGAACATCGGTCTGTACCTATCAGTCCTTTTCTATTAAAGTGCAATGTTGTACAGTATCAAGTCTTCTTTTGTCTTATTTTGGAAGGTAACGGCCGAGACCACCGGTTCCTCTGACCTCAGCATCCCGACCTCTGGGCACCTACGCATGCTTGTGAGCACGACGCTGCCCAGGAGCAGCACAGTGGCAGCGGAGGCTGAGCCTGACGTGACCTTTGGCCCCAGGCTTCTAGCCACCATCCAGCAGGCATGCAGTTTTCTGCACAAACAAGTCCAGCTGCATTTTTTTCTGTTTGTTATTGCACTTTTTTTTGCACTATTTTCTGAATCCTTCTACAGTTTTGTTGTTGGACTCGTCTCTGTCTGACTCAGGGGCCGTGGCAAAAGGAGAAGTCTGCAACTTTTTGCTAAAACCAGTGAAACAGAGCTCAACTTGTCACAACCTGGGGTCACTTTAAATCGTCCCAGTACGTTTTGGATTCATTCCCAACTCCAGTGAATGCGTGAACAGTTAAGGAGCGTTACCCTCTTTGGACACTGCAGGTCTCGGGCGAGGTTGAGCAGCAGCTCGTGGGAAATGGGGTCCACCAGGTTGAGGAAGGCCGCGTTCTTGTACAGGATGTCGTTAAGCGATGTCCCCTGGAGACCCAAGTCCTGAAAGGGAGAAGAAGAAGAAGAAGAAAAAGAAAAAGAAGAAGAAGAAGAAGAAGAAGAAGAAGAAGAAGAAGAAGAAGAAGAAGAAGAAGAAGAAGAAGAAGAAGAAAAAGAAATAAAAGACGAAAAAGAAGAAGAAAAAGAAATAAAAGACGAAAAAGAAGAAGAAAAAGAAAAAAAGAAGAAAAAAAGAAGAAAAAGAAGAAAAAAAGAAAAAGAAGAAGAAGAAAAAGAAGAAGAGGAGGAAGAAGAATATTTTTCTTATTAGACAATCTGAGCTTAATTTAATACTCAACTGATATTATGTGACAGTGATAATGTGCGTTTAAAAGCTTCTCTCAGCCTCCTCCTATCTTGTGGTCTTATCTCGGCACTCACTGCTGAGGATTTCGTCGACGTGGTGTTTCAGCCCAGCACACAGCTGATTACGTGCATGTATGTGACAGTGTGAGGCGCCGGGGGTTGAAACCTCACGTAGCTTCAGATAAAAGCTGTGGTCGACTTTCATACATCACAGCTCCGCTGTCTGAAGGGAGTGAAGAGCTTGCTTCATTTCAACTCATTTGCAAGTTTCACCTCTAACAAAACCCTCGAGACTTTTTTTTTAGATAATCCATGTGGGGAACGTGATTTTTGATTGCATTTAAACTCGCCTCCACTTTCTACCACCACTCTTCACAATGAGCAGCGAGCCGGGGCACGTCCCCAGGGGGCCGCCGACGTTAGCGTCGTCTCCCATTTGCAATGTAAATACACAGAAGCTGCGTCTTCAGGTGCTGCGAGGCCTGACGCGTCGTTAGCGGCGCATTCGAGAGCGTTTCAGGCAGATCAAACGAGGCCGCCGGCGTCAGGCGCCGCCACCTTCTCAAAGCTGGTGACGGCAGCCGGGCCTCCAAACTGAGCCTGTGAAATAAAATGATCAGACGATGAAAGCTCAAAGGATTCCTCATCTTTCTCACGCCTGAAGCTTCATTATGTTCAACTGCTCCATTGCAACGCTGGAAGATTCCTTTAGTCGCGTACTGCAACATGGATCTCAATCTGTTGTTGCTGTGCAGAGCTATTACAAAGGTCCCGGGCTTCGCCAGGCCGGCGTCAGCTTGTTTACAGCGGCGGATGTTCTATGCGGCGGAAGTCTGCACAAAACCCGCTTATGATCCATAGGAGCTGCAGAGCTTTGGGTACGGCGGCTGTGTAAAACACGCTGTGTGTGCGCTGACAGCTGTAACGCTTCAGGGCACAGCCGAGGCGAAGAGGAAAAGTCCCATCAGCGTTTTCTCCTCCTCCAGCTTTGAGTTGATTTATTACAGTGGAGCTTTGAGGGATTCCCTGATGCTGGGCTATCCTCCAGACCAGCTCTCCCTTTAATAAACCTCACTTAGTGCAGGCTGTGGGTGTCATGTGTCCAAAAGTGGAAGAGGATACACAGGATGTTGAGGATTATTTTGCGGAGGATTCACAGCTGAAACAAACCGTTTTTTTTTTTTTTTCTAAATCTGATCCCATGGATTAATTTGAGTGGCTCTTAGTCATAAACGCATGAAGCGTTCTGTTATTTGTCTCTGACAGGAAGCCTGTGTACGTGCCTGCGTACGACTTCGCATCCCACCGCGAATGTCCTCGCGAAAGCTGCATATCTAATCTGATGCCTCGCCACAAAAAGTCAGAAGAAAACGCGATAAGCCCTGAATCGCGCGCGCCGTCCCACACATGCAGTTTATGAGAATCCAATTAAATATATTGCAGGGTGCGACTAATCCAGTCCCACAGTTTCCTGCTCCTGTGCACGGCTGTCAGGTGACGGACCTTTCAGCTCCTGTTTTGTTTACGCTCGATTGAATGCTCCTTCCTCCACTGATAGCGTGTAGGATCCCCTTACGCAATCGCTGCTAATTCAAAGGTATGAAATGCTAAAAAGCTGCTGTGCTGAAGTTCCAAAGACACAAAAGCTGTGCCCGTGGCTGCAACGCTTCGACAAGGACAAACCGGAGGAGGTCAACGCGTCAACTTAGTCAGACGTGACCAAACGTACGAGGAGGAACTCCTTCATACGCGCCCTGAGGGGGAATGAGACCACGTCCTCACGTCCATCAACATTTTACTCTCCCTAAAACCAGGAGTAGTTGGTTTTATCTGACATTTTAACCTGTTGGGCTGCATCTGTGCCTCGTTGCAGATTTAACACTCGTCTTATCTGCACAGAAAAGCAAATGTGTACATTTTCCAAAATATCCATCTCTATAAATGCTCCTTTTATGTGTAGCTGTGTCAAGCATTTTGAATTTGGCATCGCATCCCATTGCACATATCGTGCAGGAGACGTGGGGAGGGAGCCACAAGCATTCATAAATACTGAATAATAATGCCACAGTATCAGAAAGCAAACCTGCACCTGGAAGACACAGCGTTCATATACATATAATAAATCAATATGTGGTCATAAAGGAAGCATAATGTGACAGGCAGTTGTTTGGGCTCATGTATTTTTTCCAGTTGGATGAAGTAAACATATTGAAATCTCTGTGTTATGACAGCTGACCTTATACTGTAGAGCACTTAAAACAACACAGACCACTTTAATTAGTCTCTCCTCCTTTGCTGCACGTTGGTTACTTCGTGTTCATATGTTCTAGAGCATAACTGATACTTGCTGATTATTTGTTTACTAATGAATGGATAGAAGACCCCAAACTAATTAACTTAATGGCCCGCGAGGCAGATCTGCGAAGGAGATACGGCGCGGGGGCCGACGTTATTGGTTCGCCTTTGAAACACGTTGCAGCATCCGTCATCTCAAGGTGATTATCTCCGAATCCACCCGTCGCCAGCAGGAAAAGCTGCTTTGCTGCTCGACAACAACAGGAGCTCCGCCGCCAGTTTTTGAAGTGTTATTAGTCAGACACTTGGCCTCAGCCCCAGCGACATGCAGCAGCGGCAGCAGCAGCAGCAGCAGCAGCAGCAGCAGCAGCATCATCATGAGCATCACAGAGAAAGCTGGAGGAAGCCGCCCCGGCTCTCGGCCGACAAACCTACATGTTGATCTGCCAGAAAGGTCAGCGTTAGCGGGAAGCGGCACCTTATGACTGCGGACGCGCTCCTTTGATGTCATAAGGAAAGTCACACAGCTCCTGGTGCATGAATATGAATGCACTCTGCAAAAAAACTATGAATTCATCCCACTTCGAATGCAGAGTGGATGAGACCTGTCTTCAGTTCAGACTTTGTTTCCTGCTTTAATCTGCACACATCTGTATAATTTATTCTACAGATGGGCAGGGAGTTTTCATAATGGGGGGGGGGGCGCTCTTGATCAGAACTGCTTTTGTCTCAGCTTCAAATCTGTTCCCCTTTGATCAATGCACAGCTGCTAGAAGCCAAGTAGAAAAGCTCTGGAATCTATTTCTTTTTTATTCCTCGCTACCGTAGTTTGACTACAGCCTCAGAGAGCGAGGATTAAGAGACGAGAAGGTGTTACAACGGAGTGAACACACACAAGTGAACTGTGCCGCGGTGTGAAACTAACTGTGAGCGGAGAAACGCTGGAACGGAGCTATTTGAGAAGATGAGTTTGCATAAATCGCGTCTTTATGTGTGAATTAGTCAACTTAATGATGGAATTATAGCACAATACAACACATACAGTACAACACTGTAGCTTCAACCTCAGTCTCATGCCTTATTCAACAGCATGTGAAATCCAAATCATATCACTGTAAATATCACATAGTTTTAAATGTTGCTGATTGAACATTAAACATTCAGACCTCAGATCAGCTGCCTTCCTTCCTTCAGGTCGGCTTCCTCTCAGGCAACACAGGTGGGTAATTTAGCTCAGACTCTCACAAAACGAGGCATCAAGTGCGGCTTGTTCCATGCAAACAGTAAATAGAGGGAAAATCCCCAAGCACCTTTAACGTGTCAGCAAATCTTCGAGAATATTTATGAGAAGAAAGAAAAAGTGAACCATTAAATGACTTTAGGGGTGATGATTCCCACCCTGACACCTGCATGTGATGCCTGTTAGCGGACTCCATAATTCCTATTATATATCATCATAAAGCAATGTTTGCAGCAGATATCAATAATAAATGTAAAACATGTTTGATTTACTCATGAAAGGTCTGCACGAATATAACCAAACTTTATGCCTATGAATAATAAACACTGACCACGTCCGTGCAACAAACTTTTAAGTGCATATAGTGTCGGATTGAACTGATGCGGACGTCGTACCTTCCTCAGGAGGCTGAGCGTCTCCGTCGCCTGCTCCGTCTTCTGCTCCCGGAGAAGCCTCTGGATCTCCCGGATCCACGCCACCCGCCTGACGTACGGGCTGCGGTTGGTTTTCCGCAGCATCCCCGGGAGCTTGTCGGACTTGAGCATCAGGGACGTAAACAAGAAGTCCCCCCTCCGGTCCCTGCCGCCACTTCTCTCGCATTCCTCGCCGGCGTCGTGCCTCGGCCGTCTCCTCTTGGGCAATTTGCTTTCCAGATCGAGACTTCGCTGTCTGGTCAACTTGGAACCCATCACTCGTGAGAGGACGCGTCGGCGGAGGCGGCGAGACGGATTCCACAGCGCGCAGCCAAAACATCACACCTAACTCATTGCGCGGATGGACGCCCTCCCCTCAAATAAACGCCAGCACACGGGGATGGGGAGTTTCAAACTTTCAAGGCTGCTCACGTCCGTAGAGCAGCAGCAGCGGCAGCAGCATCGCGCCGTCGTCCCCGTGCCCGCATCCGTCCACGCACCGAGCGCTCCGGCATCCTTCGCGTTACTCGCAGCCGAGGCGCTCGTCAGCCAATCAGAGAGCGGCTCCCTGCGCGGCGTGAGAAGGAGATTCGTGAGAGGCCGCGCTCAAAAGGCGCAGGGCACTGGGATCAATCAGGGCGAGGAGGCTTGTTTAATTAAACAGGCGAATTATAGCGTCTTATGTCATAATTTCACCACCTGATGGCATGATAGAAACGCAGTGAGCCTAGAAGCACCAGCACCGGGTAATGCATCTGCACAGACGTCTCAGAGGTGTCGTTTTCTGAAGATTCTGAGGCAGCAGTCAACACAGTATTGAGATAAATTGCTGCAGGGTGCAGCGTCCGCTGATGGAATTAGAACATTCAAACTTTCTGCTTGGAATTGCAAAAGAGGCTCGAACCGCCCCGGCGTCCGTCCGCTCCATGTTCAGTCCGCGCGGGCCGAACCGGAGCGGGCCGTCACATCAGTCACAGTATTGATCGGGTCCAGGCAGTCGACAGCAGAGGAGCTGATGCGGAGGGTTTCCCCACCAGAACGCTATTACTGCTCAAAGCCATGGTCTCTCAGCTCTGCAGCTGCACTGACAGCGTCCAGAGGAGGAACCTCCTTCCACAGTGATGGATCTCACATGATCTCACACTTTTCCCACATAACAAGAATAGCGTCTGTAATTGGACGCTGTTTACTTCCATTTTGTGCGATTTCTGCCTCCGACAGCTGAAACCCGTCAAACCGCAGACTCACGCTTCCTGAGCCTTTGCTCCAGTTTCCCTCTGTCTGTCAGCTCAGGCTAATACCTTCAGTCTGACTAAATAGGAACACAGGAATAAACTCGTCCACACTAAAGTCCATTTAAGCTGATGTTTCGATTGCCTCCGTTGCCGAAAAACCTCAACCTATTTATGTCTTGGGTTTCAAATAATGATCCACAGATTGAAATCACCACTTCTCTTTATTTGGGGACTTTATGATGTTACTGGGAATCAGAGTCATTACAGGATCATTTAACTTCTTTCCAGTAAAGAAACATTTTTTCACTCAGGTGATATTTATATATAAAGAGGGAAACGAAGTCACAAAGTCACAGCTTATCCTCATTAGGCCTTTTGTCACACGACAAAGACAGCGAAGCTTCACACTGACTGAGATCTGCGAGGTCTCATGAATCTCATCCAGCGTCTCAAAGGAAAACTCAGAAGAATCCACTTAGGAAATTATTACTTATTCATTAGTGTCGCTGCTGAAATGCATCTCATTACTGTGTTCCTTGTCTTTGTGGGAAAGAGCTGCTCTGAAATAAAGCAAATGGGAAAGCGTGAAGTAGATTATTGCTGAGGAGAACTGCTGTAAATGTTCAATGAGCTGTGTTCACGTTGAGTTTACGCAACAGAGGAGCTGTCATTCATCTCCCAGTCCAGTCCCATCCATTAAACTGGTTCGGTCGCTCTCTTCCTGTTTGCAGGTAACTCATAACAAGCTACACTTTGGACCTCGGCGTTTTGCTGACGTTACTGCTGTCATGGTGTCCAGTCACTGTGTCTGAGATGAGGCCACGCTGATGCTTCAGATCTAACGAACACAAGCACATTCAGGGGGTTTGAGGAAACTCTGAGCTGGTGGACTCACCTTGTGTCTAACATGTGTAACGAACACGTGGTGATGGTCCAGGAGGAGATTTACTGCGCTGCAGACGAGGACAGGTTTATGGTCCCGTGTGTGAGGGACACAGTGTCATTCTGTGCTTTATGAGTTTAACGCTGTTCAAATTTATGCTGAGTCATGGTCCCGGTGCCAGAGTAACAGTGACTTTGTCTCTGTGTTTTTATAGTGGGGATTTGGCACGAGGCGACGCCTGTCGTGTTAAAATAACAGCCTCCTCATCAGCTTGAGCTTCTTCTTCTCTACAAACCGCTTCACAGGAGCAGGTCATTTTGGAATGGAGTTATTGTTAGAGGCTCAGTTCAGTAGCTTCTTATGGTCTGCGCGTGCAGTCATATGGTGCATCATGATATCGTAACCTAAAAATGAACTCGCCTCAGTGGCCCCGAGCGTAATGTGTGTCATTTATTAGCAGGAGCTTAAATATGTACTGTACGACTCAGTTAAGTGAACTTTACAAGTTGACAAACTAGTGTAAACAACCGTGGAGTCGAATAAAGAATGAAAAACATTAAACAGGGAAAAATGAAGCAAAGTAAAACCTGTCCTTCTCTCTGTTCTTTTCATTCGTTTGTCCTCTGGCTCCTCTTTCCTTCACCTGTCCCTGCTCTCTCTCTCTCTCTCTCTCTCTCTCTCTCGCCCCTGCTCACGCCCCCTTACCTGTTCCCCTGTGATTGGTTACCCTCGTGGGCCCTTCGCCTTCACCCTCAGCTGGATTCACTTAGCAATTAACTGCCTTTTTAAACCCACGGTGAATCTTCCTGCAGTTTAAATTTATGCTGAGTCATGGGCTCCGTGTGAGAATAACGGTGTCCGCTTTGTCTCCTTGTCTGTCTCATGGTCATTTAGGATTGAGTGATGCCTTTTTAGGTGGTGCCAGGTTCATTCTTAGTCATGGTACGTACAGTATGTCTGCGTTCATGCTCACCTGTCACAATGGTTTCCTTAGGGTCCAGACTGTCTGACGTATTGTAGATACAGTACGTTTAGCTTTGGAGCTCACATTAAGGGACTGGATTTCAGTTCACACGTTGTCTTGTCATGACATTGTGTCCTTTTGGAGATTTTTCTTCTAGACAGTTCCTGAATTCGTGTTTCCCTCAAACATGGAGGAGCTGTTTTATGGTGATTTATGGTTATTCTAGTGTATAATGGAGGTACCAGATTCTGGGCACATGAAATATACGCATCTAGAAGAACACAGCTTTGCACTGGAATGTAAAGGGTGATATATGGGGAAAAGGTCCTGGAAGCTAACATGCTCTGAAATCAATCTGGGGCGATGGTTCATCTTTCAGCCTGATGACCAGAATCATCCAGATGTTCAGATTTCCTGCTAAGCAGCGCTGAAATGATCAGCATTAAAAACATGGAGACCAAATGAATGTTAAAAGTGAAAAGGACGCTTTACTGTAAATGTCTAATTAAGGAAGCAGAACCTCTGCAGAAAATAGTCAAATACTGGATTTGATGAAACAGGAACGACGTTTAATTAGAGGCACGAAGCCGAGCGTCGTCTCAAGCCTTTTTCTTCTGCGTCTGCAATTTTTCACTTCATAAGTAACACAAGTTAGAGCTTTTATGGGGAGGCAGGTTAAAGTTTAATGACTGTGATAGTTGCACGTTGCGATATCAACTGCTGCGCGTTGGTAAACACACACAGGGAACAGGTCCGTCGCTGTGACGGTGACAGTGAGGGAAGTCCAGGTAAGAGCAGATTTACATTTCACATTTATTTATTCGATCTGTTTGTGTCTGAACTGAAACAGGACCAACGACCCCCTCTGACCTTTGGATCTTTCGCCACATGCTGCTCACACGAGCGCTGCTTTAGGCGTTTTTATTTGCTGGAGTAACTTACAGTAGCGCCTGGTGAGCGTCATGAAGCCGGGCCGACGAATGGGGATTGTACAGCAGCTCGCGTGCTGTGAATGTGCAGAGAAAACGCTGTATGTTTGACCTGGAGCGTTAAAAGCAAATATTTAACGAATGTTCCACCAGTGGTTTTGCAGATGAAAGGAGAGATTTTTTTTTCTTTTTATCGGGGAAATGTAGAAATGGCAGCTGGGGCTGATTCAGTTTCACTTTGTGACCAGTCCAACGCTGGTTTAACACACAAGCCTGAAAACGGGCCCAGAATTCATTTGGACAATCATGGACACATCACTTGATGAAGGCTTCTCATGTTATCATGTACAATCATATACTTGCTGTAGATCAGCTCTAGTATTGACAAGTACGGTTGACATGGTAACGCAGTGTGATGAATTCTGGGAGTACTGGGTTACGCAACACGCCAGAACCAGCTGTTCCTGGTAACGTTCCATTATTTATCGTTCTTTTCAGCCATGTTTATTATTAGACAAATGACTGTTTAAACTACAAGCTATAGGGTTGGTTCCTCCAGCATATGGATAAGTGGCTAACAATATGTTTTTTCTGTGCTAGGTTAAACTAAGGCTTCGTTGCTTCTGATCCACACGATGGTGAGGAAGACGGTGACGGTGTCGCTGGCCGTGCTGCTGCTGGCCTGTGTTGGCATGTTCGTGGGCGTCTTCTTCGGGGTGAGCAGGAGGCCGCCCCCAGGCGAACGGGTGTACCTGAAGGCAGCTGTGGCGGCCGACGCTGGGCCGTGCTCCGAGGTCGGCAGGTGAGCGGCAGACAGACCCCCAGGCGCTTTAACGCCGCTCCGGCGCGTGCCCTCTTTACGCCTGCCTCCATTTTCTGCCGCAGAGACGTTCTGGCGCGAGGCGGCTCCGCCGTGGACGCCGGCATCGCCGCTCTGCTGTGCGTTGGACTCATGAACACTCACAGTGCGGGAATCGGCGGGGGGTTCTTCGCCACCATCTACAACGCGAAGACTGGTACGCGCCCCCGTCCTGTTGATTGAAGTCTTTGGTTGTTTAAAACAATACTTCACTGCTGAAAAGCAAATTGTTATAAATATTTTACATTTTATCAGCAAAAATGTGCAGCAACATTTAACATTGATGCTCCGTGTCCAGAGAAAATAGGGAAAACAGGAGTAATGTGTTATGGCTGAAAATTGACATATCCTATAACACCCAGAATGCATTGTGCTTGACGATTCACCTGAGCTGAAGTGATTGGACCTACCTGTCATGTATCTCCGCCCCCTCCCACCTCCAATCAATTCCCTCAGACATCTCAGTGGAATTTTGAAGAGGAAAAATATGGAGGGTCCCTTCATTCATGCAGTTAATACTTCCCACCATCGTTTAAGTCAATCCCCATTGAAAATTGGTGGAGTTTTCCTTTGATTTCCTGTTCTCTGACTAAACTGTTACACGCAGGTAAAGTGGAGATCATTGACGCCAGGGAGACGGCGCCGCGCAACGCAACAGAGAACATGTTTGGGAACAGTACAGATCTGTCCCGTACAGGTAATGTTTAACCAGTGAGCGTCATCGGGAGACAGGATGGTGCCGTGTTGGTGACGCATGAACAAACCGCATGCTGACTTCAGTGTGTGCGTTCCCTTGGATTCCATCAGGCGGCTTGTCCATCGCCGTACCAGGGGAGATTCGCGGTTATGAGCTGGCGCACAGGCGACACGGGAAGCTGCCGTGGAGAGACTTGTTCCAGCCGAGCATCAAGATTGCAGAGCGAGGCTTCCCTTTGGGCAGAGCTCTGGCCTCTGCCTTGTCCAAAAACAAGGACACCATCGTCAGTGACCAATCAATGTGGTGAGAACCGCCCTGTGAATACGCCGTCTGCTGTCTGGTGCTGCACCCAAAAACAGCCAGAATCTCAGCTGTTCCTTTCTCGTCTTTCAGCGAAGTGTTTTGTGGCAAAAATGGTGACATCTTGAAGGAAAATGACACGATAAAATTCCCCAAGCTTGCAGAGACCTATAGGAAAATAGCTGACATGGGTCCCGGCACCTTCTACGAGGGACAACTAGCTCAGGACCTTGTGAGAGATATTCAGGAAGCAGGTACAACACTTGTTTCAGTTCAGCCTCGTGTCATTTTCTTCAGGCTGTGACTTTTCTGCTTTATTTACATTTTTCTACTTTGGTCTAAATGCAGGAGGAATCATCACAATGGAGGATCTGAGGGATTATGTGCCGAGCCTGGATGAGAACCCTCTAAGGGTGAACGTGGGGGAGTACGCCATGGTTGTTCCCAACGCCCCCGCCAGCGGCCCCGTTCTCTCGCTGATGTTCAACATCTTGAACGGTGAGTCGTCATAAAACCTTGATGCTCTGTCCAAAATCCCACTGAGTGGGAGAGACGGTGAATGTGAGCTGGCTCCACTCGCGGCGGAGTGAACCTACCCTCAAAATAAAACTGCTTGCTCGGACTAATGTTACGTAAGAACAGCGTGAACACAGAGAAAGACTGACCTATTTGTGTCTAGTGGGACTACAACCAAGTCTTTCCTTTCCTCTGACTGCTCAACCACCGCCTCACACTACCACCATTCTCACCAATTTACCTCTAATCAGAAAGCGAACCAGCAAACGCTTCAGCCACAGCCCCAAACCTTTATCCTGGTGATTTAATGATTTCTGCCTCTGACAGCTGAAACCCGTCAAACCACAGACTCCCGCTCCCTGAGCCTTTGCTCCAGTTTCCCTCGGAGTCTGTCAGCTCAGGCTAATACCTTCAGTCTGCTCACAGCGGCTTTTAGACTAAATAAAAACAGGAAAAAAACTGGGTCAAGTCCATTTCAGCGGTTTCCCGGTGCTGCCTGAAGAGTCTTTTTGTTGGCAAATGAAGATACTGATAACTCTGTTGTGACAGGCTACAAGTTGACCTCTGACAGCGTTTCAACCACTGAGAAGAAGATCCTGACGTACCATCGCATCGTGGAGGCGTTTCGTTTTGCTTATGCAAAGAGAACTTTACTGGGAGATCCCACATTTCTCAACATCACCGACGTAAGATCCTGGCGTCACGATAATCAGTTCAGTCCAAATAAACAATGTAAAATGCAACATCTCCAGGAAATTCGTGTTGGGTAAATCACATTCCCACCTTCTCTCCCGAAGCTCATCCAAAACATGACGTCGACGTCCTACGGCAGCAGCCTCCGTCAGAAGATCACCGATGACACCACGCATCATATGAACTATTACGAGCCGGAGTTCTACCTGCCCGAGAACCACGGGACCTCGCACGTCTCCGTCGTAGCGGAAGATGGAAGCGCCATGGCCGCCACCAGCACCATCAACCAATAGTATGACCCTATAATTATAAATGATACCGTACACGCGTAATAATGACACGTATGTGTCCTGACTGTTATTTACCTGCAGCTTGGGCTCCAAGGTCATGTCAAGGTCAACAGGCATTCTGCTGAATGATGAGATGGACGACTTCAGCTCACCGCTCATCACGAACGGCTTCGGTTTGCCGCCGTCGCCGAACAACTTCATCAGACCAGGTTGAGGACCAACACGCCAGCAACCCTGCTGCTGAGACTAGAAGAACTGCATTGACCATATGTTCTTTGGGACGTTCCAGGGAAAAGGCCCATGTCGTCCATGTGTCCAACCATCCTCCTTGATAAAAACAACAAAGTGAAGATGGTGGTCGGCGCCTCAGGAGGAACAAAAATCACCAGTTCTATCGCTCTGGTACTGTATGAACCCAGCCTCAGTCAGAAGCTGCTGTGGCTGCCAACATTTTAAAGTGTGAATATTGAAGTAAAATAGAATAAATCCAAAGCAGCAATGATTAAATCATCATTGTTTAATGTTTGCTGCTCCGCAGGTGATTCTGAATGCACTGTTCTTTGACTACGATCTGCACAAAGCTGTGCTGGACCCGAGGATCCACAACCAGCTGAGTCCCAACGTCACCGTCGCGGAGCCCGGCTTTGACCAAGTGAGTGTCAGCGGTGGCGAACACCACTGTCGTGTGAAAATCTGTGACCGGCAGCAGCGTGCGGTCGCGTGCTGGACCACCGTCCCTCAACCACCGCAGCACTTCAGCGTGTTTCTCCCATTCTGCAGAGCGTCATGGATGGGTTGGCGCTGAAGAACCACCAGGCGGAGTACCTCGACTCAACCGGGGCCGTGGTGCAGGCCGTCGTCCGCGGCGTTGACGGACTTCACGCACAGTCAGATCCACGCAAGTGGAGCTATGCTGCCGGCTACTGAGCCCGGAAACAACCATGAGGCGGCTCTGTGCAACGACACTATGTATATTTATTTTAAATTAAATATATTAAGCGAATGGCTTTGTGACTCTCAGCATGCATTTAGTTGTTTGACTGCTTACTGGTTAGAGTTAGCATTTTAAAAACTCCACATTAATAAGCTGGTGGTTGACAAGGTCATAGTCGCTCTCTGGACTGGTTAAGAAAAGGTTTGGTTAAAGTCAGGAGATGCTGTGACTATCTGGATGCGGGCAGGTTTGAACTCTAGTCCACCAGAGCCTCCAGAGGATAATATTAAAGCATCTTCACTCATGTTACCTGCTGCAATAACAGATTCCTTATTCAATTTCCCTTCAAGGCCCAATTAGACCCAGTCCCACTCCTACATCATAATAAACCCGAGAGTTATGCAACTTCAGCAGAGAACGCATTAACTTACCCTTTAGGCATAAAGAACTTTCAAGTATCTGTGTATCTGAGTCTTCTCAGCTGTTTATTTATTTCATCTGTCTGCCTTGGGTGATATTATGACGGTTTATGACCAAAATTATGCAAAAAATACAAATAGCATGTGTAAGAACATCAAATCACTGCTGCTGGGACACTTTGCTTCATCAAGGGACTTGATGACTGAAATGCTGCTACTGGAAGTCACAGTCATTACAGCATCATTTAGCTCCCTTCCAGTAAAGAGACATTTTCTACAACACAATGCTTTTTAACTAGGCGATATATACAGTGTATAAAGGCAACGCTAACGCTATGAGGTCTCAACTCATTCTCATCTAGTGCCTCAAAGGAAAACTGAGAATCCACTCATTACTAATTCATTAGTGTCTCCTGTGTCCTTTGTCTTGTCAGGAAACATGAAGTAGAATATTACTGATCATGTTACAATAAGAATGAGAGCAGAGAAACAAATTAAGACAAGTGACTACTTTTGTTTTATTTTTGACATGTAAATATAAAAGTACATACAAAACGTTACACGTATGATATTAAAAAGGTACAAAAATCAGTACGACATGTTACTGTAACTAACTACTAGATACTATAAATGTAAAGTGAGGTTCTTTTACTTGTGGTTTTATAAAAAATAAATTCTATAGCTTTAAAAAATTTAAGGTCACAGTTACATTTCCCTCATCAGGTGACAGCATACGACATCTTCATCAGCTCAGTGCAATATCTCATTCACACTGTTAGAGGGTTACGTGGCTCAGAGGGATAATCAGCAGTCCAAGGGCTCGGTCACGTGGTTGTGCGTCGGTTTTGTCAGAATTAGTTGCCAAATGACTCCTCGGGTTTCTGGCCTCTTTTCCGTTTGTAGCTTTTTAAAACACAGTGATGCTCGAAGTTTAAAACATGATGCTTTAACTGCAGCTTGATGGAGCTCACATTTCATTCAGTCTTTTCTTAAGGCTGGAGGCTCAGGCTTACGCTGGGTTCTGGTGAGAACGTTCTCCCGGGTTCTGTTTTTCAGTATCCCGCTGCTGTTCCCATCTTCCTTTGGTCGGACACAGCCAGGATGCAGCCGTTCTCCTTTTCCACCGCATTGACTACGTTTAAAAAGTACTTCCAGTTTCCAACTTTGTGTCCAAGAGCTTTGAGTCCCTCTATGACAGACTGAGAGCACACGACAAACATGAATGAATACAGGCTGAATCTGACTTTGAGGGATAGTAACTGAACATGAGAGTACCTTGTCAAAGCCCGACTCAAAGTTCACGTCGTTCCTGGCGTCAACAAACACAATAGGAGCAGCGATGGCTTCTTCCAGGTTCATCCCCAGCAACAGGTGATTTATTAGAGCCTGAGAGTAAAATCAAGGCATAAGAGCCAATGAATAAGAGTCTAGAGACTCAGAGGAGCCTAATTCGACTCACCAACGCAACGCTGGGGACGATCATGCTTCCTCCGGATCCACCGATCACAAGGACGCCTCCGGACTCGGACTCCAGCACCACCGGGGTCATGGAGGAGGGGGGCTGCTCACCTGCGACCGTGAACGGGCTCGGCGTTAGGCTGAGACTGGCGCCGAGGCCTCTGTGTGCGTCTGCGACCGTACCTGCCGTCACCGCGTCCGCTCTGCCGCAGAAATCCGTCAGCTCGTTGTTGAGGATGACGCCCGTGCGCGGGGAGAACGTGGCTCCTCCGAAGCTGCAGAAGCAACAGAGCACGGGTTGGACGGGGCGAACGGACGCGATAACGCTGTTGGCAGGCGGCGAATCTGCTCACAGTTCGTTTATGGTGCTGGTGGCGGAGACGGCCAGGCCGTCCTCGTCCAGAACCGACACGTGGGTCGTCCCCATGCGGTCCGAGGTCGGCCTCACGCGGCCGTAGTGGGACCTGTCACGGACGCCGTCTGAAATCGCCTCCTTGACGCGACTGATGAAGGAGGCGTCAAGCAGGTGAAGTGCACTCTGCAATAATGAAATAGGTGTTCAAATTCAGTTTCCTCCATTATTGTACCATTTAAACCTCCTAATTAAAAAAACAGGTCCAAACCTTCTTGGTATTAAACACAGGATCACTGATGCTTTTCTTCTGGGCGTTGGCAAATTTCAGCGTCTCTATGAAGCGATGGTACATCTGGATCTTCTGGTCTCCTTCCAGAGACTTCGGACTTAAGGAGAATTCTGAGAAAAAACAAAACAAAAGCTTCCGCTGAATTAAAATTAGAGACGGAGACATTGATCATTTGAACCTTTTTGGGCTGTTTCACAGACTTAATTTTCATATTTTTGCTTCGAAGCAGTGAGTCAGTTCATCATTTGGCAATATTTGATAATCTTCTAAGACGCTTTACAGAACAGCTTGAACTGTGCTCCAATCCTCGCTCGTCGACTTGATCACGGCGTCCTGTTCACGCAGCTCGTGAGTCGCAGTCTGAGAAGCGTCGTCTCACAGCCCAACAAACCTTTCATGAGCAGGACGATGAAGGCCAGCAGGGCGCCCCCAGCAGGCGGCGGAGGGAGGTGCATCAGGCCGGTTCCTATGGGGACGGTCCAGGCATCGTCAACCCGAACCCGGAACGACTTCAGATCCTCTGCGGTCAGAGTTCCACCTGAAAACGTGTGTAGAAGAAAAAAAGACTGTTTATGACTTGTTTTACACCTGGACCATTTGTTTATACTGTAGCTATGTGTTCACACGAAGCCTGCACCGACCTCCAGCTTTTATGTCTTGGATTAGGTCTTGTCCTATCTTGCCCGTGTAAAAAGCATCTGCCCCCTGCTCTGCAATGGTCTCCATGGTTTTTGCAAGCGCGGGGAACCTGAGCTCGTCGCCTTTGCCCAGAACCGTTCTTTGCTTGTTGCAGAAAACCTGGCTAAAAACAAACATCGATTGAAAAAAGAAAATACATATTAGAACACGAAACAGCAGAGCAGAATCATACTGTGTTATCCTTTGGGTATTTGATGTCTTGTGTTCAGTTAAAGTGGCCTTTGTTGAATACTGAAACTGTAGTGCATTCAGATTCTCCAATTTTAAGATGCCACAGATAAAAAAAAAAACTTTGGCAAAGGACGTGAGCGCTGTTTGAACTCTTTGGGTCATTAAACCTTTCCCTGGAATTTCCTGCTGCTCTGAGATTATGACACTATCGCTAATTTAAAAGGTTTCCAGACAACAAGACAAAGCGGTTACGTAAGTCAATTGTTAACCGAAGGCTTATGACATGGTTGGTCAATGAGTGATTGTTCTAGTGTGGCTCCGCGGGGGGGCGTTACCACAGGGACGAGTTCTGCACGTGGCTCTTCACCAGCGGGGACTCCAGCATCGCTCCCAGGTAGGCCGGCATGCGGAAGCCGCTCCTGGCCAGCTGGATGGTGGGCTCGAACAGCTTGGCCCACGGCAGCTTCCCGTGGGCTCTGTGCAGGGCCTCGTAGCCCCGCAGCTCCCCGGGGACGCCGATCCACTGGCTGCCTGCGGCGGCAGCGAGCGAGCGGTGAGCAGAGATGGGCTTCCGAGCGACCGCTGCGCACGTGCGCGCGCACCGTACCTGGTGACAGCCGGAAGGAGGCGGGGCAGTCCTGCAGCAGGTCCGCTTTGAACGCGCGCGGCACCGTCTCCCTGAAGTTGTAGACCTTGACGTTTCCTGCGAGCAGGTGACGTTTGAATTACCGCCTCACACGCGTCGGCGTCTCCCCGCGCTTACTTGCGCGACGCACCCACCTGTTCTGTTCCTCACGGTGACTATGGAGCCGCCTCCGATGCCCATGCTCTGAGGGTTGACCACGGACGTGCACAGCAGAGCTGCAATGGCGCCATCTACCGCCGACCCCCCCTGCTCCAGCATGTCCCTGTCAAACAGTTCCGCCGCAGGCGTCAGCGTCAGCGTCGCGCGCGCGAGTCGTGGCCACGCATGTTCGCACCCACGGCCACGGGGCGCGCGCCGCATTTACTGAGCGTCGAGGCGCTGCCAAGAGGCAAGTTTAAACCGCGTGCTGAATACCAAGAGAGCGAGCCTGCCGGTGCTTTGTCCTGTTACTTTAACTTTCTGTTGAACCTTTGTTCATTGTTTGTTAAGAAAGAAAAAAATACAGTCACTCATAGACTTGTGTAGACATAATGTTGTGTTGTAAACGTACAGAATGAGGGCAATATTAATAGGAAAAGTCTATTTTTTTTGAAAACTAGATTGTGAACTGCGTCACGAGGAACTATTAGTGTATTCGCCCCAAACTTTTTCTCATATGTGAAACTGGACTAATCCAACTTAATTATACAACAGAGCTGGAAGTTTAAACCCGTCTCACAAAGCCCTGAATGAGGCTTTTCACTGGGATGCTGGCAAGGGATCACTGGTGTTCACTGACTGACAAGAGGCCGCAGTGTTGAAAATCACTTGGTTCTTAAGGTCCGGCTTACTCTGAGCTTTTCTCAGTCTGAGCATGAAATTAACAATTGATAGAAGTCTACACTTCCACCACAACAGCGAGGTCCTTCTTCTGTTTTTGCTAAAGCACATTTGCCAAATGTCTGTCTTTATAATTAATGATAATAAATTGGCTGTGAACTCATTTACCCTAACACATATTGTTTTGCTTCCACGTCTCTATAGGGAGTGACCGACTGCTGGAGCATCAAAGGGCCGTGAACCTGTTTCCTGCGGCCCTTCGCTCAAACCTGACCACACAATCACAGACCCACTTGTCTTTGCTCAGAAGTGGGAAGTGAACTCCTGACAACTGTGGCAGGAGGACGGCACCTTTCTGCAAGCGGGAAACAAAAGAAGGAAGCTCTGCATGCACATTCCAGTGAAAGCCATCATAAATGCCCTATTATTAGAGGGGGGCGATGGCAGACTGATGCAGTTCACCCCTAAATAAATACAGGTTGGAGGTGTCATCTTACAAGCCGACTCTTCATCCCTCATTAGAAAGACTGACAGCAGGTTTGGACAACTGCTTTTATGCCAGCTTCACGTCCACCTGGATAGTTTGAAGTCAGTATGAAGTCAGTAGGAGGTGAGGGACTGATTAGCAGGTCCACACACATGTCTGCAGCTATTCTCCTATGAAATCTCTTAAACAGCTTACCCCATTACTCAGCTCAGCCTTTTATCTAAGCCACAGAAGCAGTAAACTCACAGTCTGTTGGGTTGGGAAACGTGTGAATAAGAAACGTTATAAAAGTTATAAGTCCGAGCACCAAAAAGGGACTTAATTATTTAACAAAGTCCAAAAAAAACACTTTAAGACGCAACAGGTTGAACCAAAGCGAATGCGACTTCGGTGAAGAGTTTCCCCCTGAGAGCGCCCGCTCTTTGCGGACTTACCTGCCAATCTCTGAGCAGCGCAGCGAGTCTGCGGACACAGCTGCGCGCCTGAAGCCGCCGCTGGAGCAGCCGCTGTCCACGAACACGACGATGCGCAGACACACGAGCAGCGCAACGACGGCGAGTCCCACCAGGACTAAGCCGCAGAGCAGCCAGGGCCGGGTTTTAGCCATTTTACCTCTCGTTGTGGGGACGCTGGAGGAGAAGAAGCCGCAGCCGCTGCCGCTCATGACGCGCAGACTCTCAGTGCGGGCGTGTGATCCGCGGTGCGCGCCCCCTCCTCCCTCCACTAAATGAACGCTGCTCCAGAGTTGGAGGAGAGCAGATATACTCTGTGAAGGCCCCCCCCCCCCCCCCCACACACACACACACACACGCACTTTACATTTTACTGGGAAATAACTGTGAACTCACTGGTTTTCCCGTGCTGACGTTTTTGTTGTATTGGGGCGGAACGCGCCACAATAGAGAAGAGAATGACTAATTAGTGCTGCTTCCAGGAGGCTCATTATAGGAGAATCTGAAACAAGACAAGATTCCCCGTTCAGCGTTGAGCAACTTCCAGCACTTCCTGCTGCTCCAACATCTGACCCGCAGTAGAAAAACAGTGGATCCCGGCGGTGACAGTGTGTTGGAGGCGAACTCTGTGTCACTGACACGAGGGGAGAGGGGTCTTTAAACCGAAGGATGCTTAAAATGCTCCAACAGCGGGCGACCACCTCTGATGGATGAATGGAAAGCTACAACATAACTAACCCAGATGTTAAATCCGTACATTTAATTATCTACAAACTTATGATTGTGATGATGAACATAATTTATCTCGATTATCTGTGATCTGTAAGATCTTTCAATACTAACATTTATTTATAAACATAAACTGTTCTGGGAGCAGAGCTTTCCATGAGGAACACACTGAGCCTGTTAGTACAGAGTTGAGCCTAAGGCTGTGATTCCAACTTAAGCCGTACAGTAAACTTTGTTTCCCCAAATACAGGATCATTTTGTTCTTAGAGTTTCGTAACGGCGGCTGTCACAGCTGGAACTTATCCTGGATTTGGAATCAGACTGATGTGAATGGACAAATCCTTTAAATTCTTAAACTCACACTAGTAAATTGGAAGCATTTATTTAAGTGCTTCAAATGCAAACACCTACAGGTTCGTCTGTCAATTGTTGGCAACGTGTGAATGATCTGATTTGCTGTAACCTGTTTATTTGTGCATGTTTGTCTTCAGACCATCTACAGAGGCTGCTCAGCAAAGCAGCATTTCTCTGTTGTTTTCTTGTGTGGCCGCTCACCTCCAGATGGCCTGCCTGCCTTTGGGCTGTGTGAACTGGCACCAGTCCAGACGGGGACATGGATCTCATGGGGACAATGGCGACGCCGGTGTCACAGAACGCAGCCCGCCTCGTTCTGTTCGGCTCGTGTCTCCTGGGCTCTCGTGGGTTAAACGCCGGGGCCTCTCAAGCATCAGTGTCAGTCACTCACGTTGTGAAATGAAAAATATGGGCATGTGTGACAGCCGCGAATGAGGAAAGGCAACCTTAAAGTTCCCGATAAGAGACGTGGACAAGATTGTGCAGAGCGGTGCCCTTGAGTGGTGGGAAACAGCGCGTTCCCACAGTCAGCAGGCTGTAACACCTGGACCAGCGTCGCTGTCCAGGGTGCTGACCCTCCGCTGAGCCCTCACCTTTGCCATCACCCGTGATATGCTTTGTCCTGGATGATTACTCCAACCTGACACATCTGGAATGAAGCCATGGTTATTGTGTTATTAGTTTATTGTGGAAAAAAATGCTGGTTTATTATATATCTTACTTGATGCAGTCGTTACTACCCAGGACTGTTTATCATGTATTATGTTTCAAATGCTGCATCAATGGTTCATACATGTTACCAGATATGATTTTAGTGCTGAATGAGACGCTGCTGATGTGATAAAGGTTCATTTCTCCAGCGCTGCCTATTGGCAGCTGAAGCTCAACACAAGGGGGCGATAGTGAGTTTCTTTTTACATATCAACACCCTGCGATTGCTGATTATACGCTTTAACACTGTCTCTATTCAGATGCTAATTGGAAATACAAACTCGAATCGATTAATGACTAAAAATTTACAATAATAAATATTTTTCTTTAGTTGGGCTGGCTTGTTTTCAGCAACAGATGCACTTGCACCAGTTTCTTGACTTAAATGGGAGAAGACAAATGCACAGTAGTTGTCTGACATTCATGTCACAGTCACATGACCTGTTTCATTGGTTTCACCAGGCTGCAAACGCCCACAGAACTTTGATTCGTTTCTATTATGAAACCAGTTCATTTAAATTAAAATACCAGGTGTAATTGATGCCTTCGTGGTTTAAAAGCACACGGCGATGGGAGGCATACTTACGCCGTACTGTAGGTCGTTCCTTCTATAAATAGTTCAAGTTATTATTCTGCTCTCCCTGCGTCATACCAACCCCCACCCACCCCATGCCAGTCAAATCCACCATCCTATGTGAGGACACAGAGGACGCGGCCATGGGACACATTTGTTTTTACTCATTGCAGTGTGTAACCTTTTAATTCCTCTGTTAATTTGGATTATATAATTGCTAACATAAATTGCGGGGGCTGATAGACGGATGAGTGGCCAGATTGTGACAAAAAAACGAATCTGGATAAGTATCATAGATGATGTATCATCCAAGAATATATTTATTATCATAATTAACAATATATAAATTCTACATATTGGATGGTCACAGTCTTATTACAGACACTAGAAGTTTTTACTTCCCAGCTTTTATCCAACATGTTTGGAGTGAAACACACCCGCTGTGTCAGGTAACAGTTAACTCTGACCGAACGGCAGCCGCTCTCCATTTACTGTGATGAAGCCATTATCGGAGTGGGTGGAAATTAAGCAGTTTATGTTCCGAAGGACTTAATGCCGTCCCAAACAGCCGCCTTTCCCTGGACATAAGCACATGAACACATCACCGTGTTCTTCAAACCAATCATCTCAAGGGTCATCTTATGAAAATGGACTCTTGGTTTGTTTGTAGGTCCAGTGTATCCAGTAAAGGATCAAGCATCAGGCTGTGAGCGTTCTGTCACACTCTTATCGTCCTGCTGTGATTCACATTGTTGCAATAACCTCAGGGCTGTTGTTCCAGGCGCCGCTGCAGGTCCCAGGTACTGATTAGTATTAGTATTAGTCACTGTTAACATAAGCAGTGCAGTAAATGGGTGGTTTAACGGGTGTTTCATCATTAGCTGAACTCGTGATTTTAGTATTTAATCTAGACTTTGCTCAGTAGTTGTTTTGATGATTCAGATGACGAAGCCCTTCCTTCATCTCTTCATCTCATCTCATCTCAAAAAATAACATAGAAGTCACCTTCAAAACTATATCTACTCATTTTTGTAATATTTGCTTAAAGGTAAATATATTTAACTGTAGTGTATTGTCAAGAAAAGTATTTTATTGTTCCCTTTACATTAACTGTGCACTAAAATCCAGAAAGTGACTGTTAGTGGAGCAGCAGCTGTGAGCTTTGCAGCACTTGCCATAAAGGTTCAGCTTTGCCCATTTGACCCTGCAGAGAGCTGGCGCTGGTGATGCTGAGCTGCGAAGGCGAAAGAGGAACAGGCGGCAAAAGAACGGCAGATTTTCATTATTGTCATTCAACATAAAACAACATATTGCTAAGTTCATTTATATAACATGCTAGTTTGAGGCTGTATTTCCTTCTTTTGACTCCTTCTCTGTCTCTACAGACACTAAATGGGCCATATTGCTCCCTGAGGCCGTCCACCCCCTGCTGCAGTCCAATGTTTACAAATGGGAAGAGCAAAGAGAAGAGCGGCATCTTCAGAAAGTGACAGATATTAAAATGCTGCTAATAAGTCGGCAACACTATTATGACTTATATGATCCAAAAACCCCAGAGTTTTTCTCTACATCATGATATTGTTGGCTGTTTGTGGACCTCACGGTGGCGTTAACAGTGGATCTGGTGCACAGAGCATAAAAAAGGTGCAGAGTGAAATCAGGCTGATGTTGCGGGGGGGATGGAGGCACTGGAGTGAGGAGACGCTGCCTCTCCCCGGAGCAGAGGAGACGGAGACACAGATGTCACAGAACAAGAATCCCCCCGAGAGAAACGGGCAAAATCTGCTCGTTTCCCGTCTTTGCGCTGCGAAACGCGGCTGGGGAGAACTCGAGTGTCTAATTGGCCCCAGACGTTTCCATCACTGCCTCCTCCTGCCCTCAATCCCCGGACATCTGCTGTGACAATTATGACCCTGGGTGTGCAGATGAGATTTTGAAGGGATTGTCACGCTTTTATTTTCACTGTTACTGTCTTAACCATAATTAAAGAATATTCGGACGTTTGAGAGCAATCCTTACAACATAGATGTGTAAGTAATTTGTGTTTTCCTGTGGTTTGTTTATCACTAATGGCTTCACCGTGTGGATTCATAAAAGGTTATGTTTCTATTCAAAGCTCAAAGAACCGACTAAGCTCTGAGGTGTGTGAAATGATCTCTTTTATGTGTGGTCCCTTTAATGTTTGGCTATTTTAGATTCACCCTTTCATTTATTTGCTTCATGGTTCAAGGCTTCACAATCTGTGAGACGCAGAGCTACTGCGCCATGTGGCGTGTCCTTGAATATGACCACTGTCCACTGGAACTGATATCAGAGCATCCACTTGTTGAGTTCGTGGGTTTAAATTTTCATCACGACAGGTTTTTCCATTGTGCTCAGTAATTCACATAAAAATAAGTATTCTCCAATCAGCTCATTGTGCAAAAACACTGGCTGTGCAGTGACGCGAGTCTTACTGAACTTTGCGCATGAACTGGGTGCGAGACACAGCAGCAGCGCGTGCAGCAGCGGCAGCAGCCGCAGCGCTGTCATCCAAACTTAGCAGGACGAGCCTGAGCAGCGTCGGACCGACCGCCTGGCACCGGGTCGCCGAACTGCACTGCTCCTCTGCCGGCGCTCGATCAGGTGGTTGCTGCTCCAACTTCGTCACCGCGCGCTGTGCAGTGGCGGTCGTGTGTGTGTGGACGCGCTCCTAGAGAGGAGGGGGGAGGGGAGGGGGTGTCCACTGGCTATTGCTGTGCACCTGCACGTGGGGAGGTCTGCCTTCGTTTTCTTTATTCGACCGACAGCCTCCAGCAGCTTCAATTCGACTCGCAGGTGACGATGAGCTCTCCTATTCCCAAAAGCGAGTCGACTACTTCTCTGCTGAAATCGTCGGGGCTCAGCCGCAGGTCTGCGCACTCGGATCATGGTCCGCACGGTCAGCGGAGCCACCGATCTCACCATCACACCGCGGGAGCCGGAGCTGGAGGCGGCGGTGATGCAGCGTGGACGGCGGACTGCGAGCCGAGCGCGCGGAGACCTCTCTGCCAACCGAGACACTCGGAGACCCGCAACGTGGGCGACCAGCATCAGGGACAGAAGAACCACTCCTACCGGCAAGCCGGCACGCCGGATGACGGTTGCGCACGGGAGGATGTGAGGCACAAGAGCCGGAATCAGAAAGAGCGGAGCAAGTCCTCCAGGTCCAAACACTCACATCACCACCACGACTCCTCCCGAGGTGAGCTGCCTCCTGCAGCGCATCACCAGGGCGCGTCCCGGCCGGACAGGAGGACTTCTCCAACTCCATCCTATCCAAAGCACCCGGACGACGCGGCGTTCTTCTTCGAGCCCAGGGAGAGAGTCACGACCGGCTCGTCCTCCAGCCTCTGCTCTGACGCGCCCGCGTCCGGCGCAGCGGTGATGCCCGCGTCCAGCCGCGCGTCCAAAAGGCTGAGCGCGACCTCGTCCGAGTACGAGTCCAGTCTCCATCCCATCGTGAAGTCGGTGTTCGGTCAGGTAAGACGCCTGTTGGGCTGTAGGGAACATGCAAGCCCGATTCAAAGAACACGTGCTGCAGAGAATCAGACGTTTGTCACTGACTAACAGCATCAGCTTAAGTCCTGTAGGACTGTTAAATGCGCGTAACACCCGTAAAAGGCGCGATTACAAAGTGTAAAGGAAGCAATAACTGAGAAACTGAGCATTTGATTGAAAATGGCACAAAGATCCGAGTAATAAATGGAAAAGGTTTTATATCACAAATAATTTCTTTAATACAAGTAAAGTTCGTGAATCCTCTGGCGAACAGCAGCTGCAGATGAGCAGTGGTCAACGTGGGGAGCAGATGTGGAGTGGAGCAGGTGGAGGTTCACGGGTGAGATGCAGGTGAAGCCGCTGCCCACTGACGCGTACGACAGGGGCGCTCGCGCCGTTTGGGCAGATTAAAAATGGATGCACGTTTTCTATCCCGACCTGTCTCCTCTATGTATCTGGTATCACTTTCATGGTGACGGGCCGTCCGGTCCGCGATGCGTCCCGACGCCAATACAACTGCTTTCATTGTGCCCGTCACCTGAACGGCAGCGTGGGGGATCGGCTTTCCTGCCGCGTGGAAAAACTTTGTAGAGTCACTCAGACCTTATCACGCACACCCAAACGCAAACGCACGCGCACGCGCAGGTAAGTCAACCGTTATGATGAGGAAGGCATTGTTCACCTATCAGTTCAGTGGCAACTGATGCATCACCTCTCCACCTGCAACAAGTCAGGTCTCGAGTGAACCACGGGAAGATCATCAGTTGCTCGGGATTTCATTTCCACTCGTATTATTGAAATCCTTCTCTCGGTGATGATGATAAAAAGCTTAAGAGCAGACAATTACAGCACCTCTTTGCGTGTTAATGTACTCCAAAAATAACTCCTCTGAATCCAGGCCAGCGCTTCAATCAGTCTCAGGGCTTCCATTGATGCACAAATTCATGCAGCTGTGTGCGCTATAATGTGCGTGGAGCTGCTGAACCCGCAAACCGGCGTCCGCGGAGGGAGCGCTCAAACGAACTGCACAGGACGCCGGACCACGCGCTCGTCAGCTCAGCGCACGATCATCAAGCGCTCCCTCAGCGATGGGCGAATCTGTGCTCTTTGAGCGAATCACCAGGTTCACACAGGTTTGCGCCGTCCGCCGTGACGTCACCGTGAAGCCGAGGCGCATCAGGCGCGGCCGGACGCAAGTTCCGCGTCCGTGCACGTCATCGGCCGGGCCGCGTAAGGATAAGAACGGGGCGAAGGAGTGAGAGAGTGAGACGAAGGGGGTCTGGGGACTCGCACAGCATCTTGCAGAGGCTTCTTCCATTTTAGTGACCTCACAGACGCGCTAATACGCTTTTAATGCCCCTTGAATAGATGTGACAGCGTAACACAAAGAGCAGGGTGAGAAGTTTCCCACTAAAAATCTTTTTATATTTTCTTATGTAACATCAAGATCCATATAAAATCCCAAAGCAGCTCATTTGCCGCTGCTGAAAGAGGCTAAAACTACTCCATCAAGACCTGATTTTTGGAGACCAGAGGAAGGAAGCGTTTGCTTTATAGAGGACAACTGGCTCCTCTGCTGGAAAGTGTTTTGCAGTTTGATGGTTATTGATGTGTTTTGATGCAACTGATTGATTTGATTTAAATCAGGCACGGAACGTCCTCAGAATCCCCTTTTCCGCGCAGTCAGACGTTTACGTTCTCCAGGTTACACCTTGATCAAGGGCAGAGCGACAGCAGCTCTTTGTCCCAGTGGAAACACGTTTCTATTTTTAGAGATTCTGAACAATCATCACATCCTTCCGATTCTCTAACCTTCACTGACCTTGTTCTAAAAAACTCAGCGCAGGAAATGTGGAAATGCGCCGGCGAGCTGCGCTGAAGGGTCAACGTGAGCCGGACCTTATCTCCCGCTGAGGAGCTCTTGCTGAGGAGATAATAGCTTTTCTCTTCCAATTAAACCCAGATGACAGCGTTTGCGTACGAACCAGTAGAGGGAGCAGTCGCTGCTTGTAGTCGCAGGTCTGCACGTGTTTGAGTGCGCGAGAGGGAGGAAGGGAGTGTGTGTGTGTGTGTGTGTGTGTGTGTGTGTGTGTGTGTGTGTGTGTGTGTGTGTGTGTGTGTGTGTGTGTGTGTGTGTGTGTGTGTGTGTCACATCAGTGAGCCAAGGAAAAAAGTGAAAGGGCAGTGAAGGAAGCGAGGGAATCAGATAAATCAGGAACCAGGAAACAGAATATAAAGGGAAGGGAGTTTGCTGGCAGACCTGATGACTGTTATATAAGGGGACCACTCATCAGCTCTCGCTTCTCTGCTCCCACCTGACAGCTCTGGAGACAGTGTGAGGAAAGGTCCTGAGCACAGATTAGCTCCTGACTTCCTCCACTGCGTTTCCTGTAACTCACCCTCAGCCACTCACGTTTCCTGTCGGCCGTTTCTTCTCTGTTTGATCCGAGCGCCACCGCTTCCTGGGGTCACATTGAGCTCAGCGGCGTCTGGGACACAGAAAATGGAATGAAACAGGGAGAACGAGCCAGAAGGAAGAGACTGGCATCGTTGCAGCCACCCCCAGCATATGCCTCCAGTGTGTCTGGAGCGCACGTGGCTATTTTTAGACACAGATGGATATTTTTGTATCTGTGCTGGAGAAGAAGGAGGTGGAAGATTCACTCTTTGGTTAAATCCCGTTTGAGACGAGGATTAGGCAGAAACGCAAGAGCCTGGGTTCACAAATGCACAAGTACAGTATATATGTGTGTGTGTGTGTGTGTGTGTGTGTGTGTGTGTGTGTGTGTGTGTGTGTGTGTGTGTGTGTGTGTGTGTGGAGCCTAGAGCTGAAGGGAAAATCAGTCAGAGACACAGGGAAATATCGCAGAATGAGGCACAAATGAGTCAGAGGGAAAACAGAGTTTATTAGTATGAACTGAGACATGTCAATATTTTGAACGCAGGAAGATGACGCCGGTCGTACGCGTCGGCTCCCGAGACGTTCGTGAGGCTCATGACGACGAACGCGCACGCAGAGAAGCGCCTCACGGTCACCGCAGCCGGGGACGCGGAGGTTTCAGGCTCTCCAGAGAAAAGAGCTGCTCGACCTTGGAGGGAACAGCGTTCATTCCACTTTGCAAAGGTTGATGACGAACACGCTGCTGCAGCCATTCCTCCCTTTGTGCCTCATTTACCAGAGCTGATGTCAGAGACGGGAGCAGGATGCATTCGACCTCAACATCAGCATCAGAAGCCGGTTTACTATGTCCATATATGTGTATATACACAGTACTGTACTTTACAGTGAGACAAACAGAACTTCATCTTCACAGTAGGTTTGCTCTTATGTAAACGTGTGCATCAGAATGAGAGTGTGTGAGGGAAATGGAGAAGGATGCAGGCGGAGAGAGAGAGAGAGAGAGAGAGAGAGAGAGAGAGAGAGAGAGAGAGAGAGAGAGAGAGAGAGAGAGAGAGAGAGAGAGAGAGAGAGAGAGGGATGGATCTCATGCCCGTGCCTGACTTTATGAGAGCTGACGGCTCCTATGGCTGACGTCTGATGTGTTCTGAAGTTCACAATGAGCCTCCGGTGAGAGGCCGGCTGAATCATTTGCAGAGATCCTGAATGGGAGCGAGAGCCGAGACGGCTTCTGCGTGAACGTGTTTATTAGAGTAGCAGGGAACAGACAAGGTCGAGCAGCAGAGGAGAGGGAGGAGAGGGAGGATGTGCGTCCGTGTTACAGGGACCTGAGGAGAGAATGCCACTGAACTGGGTTTGTACTGGGAGCTGTGGGTGGGCGTTTTATCCACAGGTGGGAGAGGGGCCCAGGTCTCTGATCACTCAAAGTGTGTCGTTGCTTCACGTGGATGTTTGACTTTCACTAAGTTATAACACTCATCTGATGGAAAAGCTTTAACAAGTAGATGTAGATTTATCACATTTGCATATTTTTTTTAAGATGATGTCATTTTAAGACATTAAACATTCTGCATCTTTAGGATGCTGGAGAGTAAAACGATGGGGAGCCTGAGTGGCTGGTAGAGACTCTCTGCTCCTTCCTGCTCCACGACACTCGTATGAAGTCACACATAATTAGAGGCCTCGTCTGACTGGATAGAAGGTCGAGCCTCCTGCAAACGTGCTGCATCGTCCTTTAGTGAAAATCATTTCATTGCAAAGCAGAGATGCAGAACCAAAGACTTATAGAGACGCGTGTGTGTGTGTGTGTGTGTGTGTGTGTGTGTGTGTGTGTGTGTGTGTGTGTGTGTGTGTGTGTGTGTGTGTGTGTGTGCGTGCGTGTTCCTGTGTGCTGTTTTCCCGGTGGTTCAGAATCCATGTGTCATTTCTTGCGCGTCCTGGCTTTGATCTGGCGCCAAGCTCTTCGGGCTTAACATGACTTTGTGATGCTTGTGAGAGAGAGGGAGGCGTGGATGCAGGGGGTAGAATGGGGGAGCAGTGGTGGAGCACGAGGGGGAGAAAGAGAGAGAGAGAGAGAGAGAGAGAGAGAGAGAGAGAGAGAGAGAGAGAGAGAGAGAGAGAGAGAGAGAGAGAGGAGCGTGTGTCGTATTTTTAGCTCCAGAGCCCCACATCCGCATGTGTTTAATCGAGTGTATATATGGATTTGTGTGTGTGTGTGTGTGTGTATGTGTGTGTGTGTGTGTGTGTGTGTGTGTGTGTGTGTGTGTGTGTGTGTGTTTGGATTAGCGTCTCCAGCGTCTTGCTCAGGGGAAGGTAATATGCTTGTCCGAATGAGGTTCTTCTGTCACATTCGTGATTTGAAACTGTGGCGTAAAACTGTAGTCGGGGAGAGAGGGTGAGGGGAAGAGAGAGAGAGAGAGAGAGAGAGAGAGAGAGAGAGCGGGGATGAGGGAGCGACAGAGCTAGAAGGGGTAGAGTGGAGGGAGGTGGAAAGACACTGTGGGAGAGAGAATGGGACGGAATGAATAAGCGATCGGCTGCTTCCACTCCCGGCGCCTGCATCCGGCTTTGATCTCATGCATGTTTCCTCTCCCTCTTATCTCTGTGTTGTTGTGCTCTGTCCGTGCTCCTTGTTCACACGTTTCCTCCCTTTGTCTCCCCCTTTCCTCCCCCTCGTGCCTCCCGGCGTCCTCGCCTCCGGCGGCTCCGTCCTCCCCCCCCCCCCTCCGCTCCGCTCGCTGCCTCTTCCCCACACGTCCCCACGCATTAGCCAGTGACCCACTGAACCCCCTTCCCCTTCCACGGGCACCCCCGTCCCCATGCATGCACGCACACGCACGCACGTGCACCCGCACACGCACACGCGCAGACCCACGCAGACACGCGTAGAGAGGACACGCAAAACGCGGAGGACTCCACTTCTTGCAATGGGCAACTCTGTAAAGTCGCTCAAAATCTTCACCAAGAAGGTAAGAGGCACCCCCCCCCCCCCTCCCCCCACCGGGGTTCCTGCATGTTCGTCTCACGGTGCGTCGATGACCCGACCCACAGACCCGACTGACTGACCGTTAGGCTCCGTGTGACTGGGTTCCAGCTGGAGGTCCAGGACTCTGCACTTCCAGTCAGTGGTTTGTTTACCTTCAGTTCTCAACGCAGGACATTGTGAACCTGCACCTGCTGCACGGGACCGCTCGGCGGGTCCAACGCGCCGGTTCCGCTGGCCGACCCGTGCTTTGGGCTGACATCTGCCGCCCCCCCGTCCACGCCAGCGGCTGCACGTCCTCCGTACGACGAGCAACTGTCGGCGCCATCTGTGCCGTGGAGCCGCGGAGCTGCAGAACTTTCTGACTTCAGCTCGTCTCTGGCACCGTTTTTTTTTTTTTTTTTTTTTTGCTTATATAACGGCCTTCACAGTGGCGTCTCTGGCGCCGTGCGTTGGTCAGTGCCCGGTGGGGCTGCGTGCGAGCCAAGGTCACCTCACGCCGCGCTTCACCTGCGCGTGACGTGGACTCACCAGCGTTTCGTTCTGCCGACGCTTCGCCCAAACGAGCATCCGAGGCCAGATTCCTGCTCGTGTGAGTGATTTAAGGCAACAGCAGAAGCGGTCCCTCGGGAATGTGCTGTCACTGTGAGTCTCCTCCACTGGCTTTTAGCAGGATTATCATCCTCTGAGTTGGATGTTTGTCGGCGGCGGGTGAAACGCAGGCTTTTCCGTCCACCGCCTGCTCTTAATGAACCTGTAGCTCTGCGACCGGGGCCACTGTTTATAGGAGCAACTCAGCCCCCGGTTGATTCGCTAATTGGTGATTATAATTTTCCAGTTGGCTGATCTGTGGTCTTATCAAACTCCAGCCCAGCATGAATCCCATTAGTTCATCCTCATCGTGCTGTCGGTTAATGCAAATATGCTCACGAATCCTGTCGTTGGGTTTTTTTAGGTCCCAGATGATCAAACAGACGCTAGCGATTAGTTTGATTATGCAGGAGGACACACTCTCATGGCATCACTTGCATGTGTCACGGTACGTTATCCACATCCATCTCATCTGACTGAGGGCCTTCCTCCATCTGACTGGTCCATGACTGATGCGACTCCACGCCTCCCTGTGACTGACAGCCATGTGTCCATTCCACCACCCGTGTGCTCACTGTTCGCTCCACACTGCCTCAATCTGAGTCACAGTCTCTGCCCCCTGTCTTTGCCCCCCCGCTCGGACCCCCACCCCGCACCCAGGACCAGAAGAAAAAGTACAAAGCAGTGCAGTCCTGTGAGGAGGGGGGCTCCGGGGGGGCCTACCTCGAGCCGCTAGTGGCCCTGGCCCAGAACGGAGCCAACATGCACAACGTGCTGGGGCCGGCGTGCATCTTCCTACGCAAAGGCTTCGCCGAGAGCCGGCAGGCTGTACGTAAGTCCAGAAAACGTCCCGTGGGTGCATGAGAGCGGTCGGGCGCGCGGCAGCTAAAGCTCGTGAACGTGCGTGGCCGGAGCGCCTGCGCTAACACGCATGCGCGAGAGGCGGAACCGAGAGGCGGAACCGAGAGGGTGCGTTTTTCGCGACGTCTCTTCGCGTTTCGGAGCTTTAGCGTCTCGGGCGCCGGCGCGCGCGTGCGTGCGTGCGTGCTCATGCATGCGGCTGCAGTTCTGTTAAGCCCGGTGGACATTCGTAGCGGGACGGGGGAACATGAAATCAAATTCTCTTTGTTTATTTCCAGCAGATGAGTCAAGGTTCTGGTTGGTCCTAATAGACGGGGACTGATTCTGCGTCCGTTCTGCTCAGTCTTTCATCTCTTTAAGCCTTTCTATAAAAAGAAGCCTTATACACACATCTATGTACAATAAATGAGTCGTATGACGGTGCCCTATGTGCTGCAGAAGGCTGTATTTGACTCCTGTCCCAGTATCTGCAGCGGGGCTCTTTTTTGGCCCAGCGCCGGGAGTCTGCACGTTTTCATCCTCTCCAAACACGTCAGCGTGTGACCGCCGCTGAGCTCTTCCTTTCCGGCTGGAAGGAGACCTGCTGTTCGACGGCTCACACCTGCAGTTTCTTATCTGTTTCCGTCCGGGGAGGGATGTTGCATACGGGCGTGGGTAGGAGCTCGGATGCTGACCGTGCACTTTTCTCCTCCACAGGATCGAGAGCTGAGGCCGGAAGAAATGGACGGTGAGACACATTTCTGGAATGGAATCAAATTAAAATCACAGACAAACTTCAACAGCCAAGTGCATGTTGGAAAAAGCCTTATTGCAAAAGTTTCTTTATTACTTTTTCATTCCTCTCACGCTGTCAGAGCTGCGTGAGGCGTTCAAGGAGTTCGACAAAGACAAAGACGGGTTCATCGGCTGCAAGGACCTGGGGAACTGCATGAGAACCATGGGATACATGCCCACAGAGATGGAGCTGATAGAACTGAGCCAGCAGATCAACATGAACTGTGAGTGAAGCTGCGGTTGCATGTGCATGAAGCATCTCCGCCTCTGAGCTCTGTTGCTGTGCTGCTCTCCTCTTCCCAACAGTGGGAGGACACGTGGACTTTGAGGACTTTGTCGAACTCATGGGGCCCAAGCTTCTGGCTGAAACGGCTGACATGATTGGGGTGAAGGAGTTGAGGGACGCATTCAAGGAGGTGAGAAAAGTCAGGGGAGAGGAAGTAGTGGTGAGAAGTGCAAATCTGATGAATGTGATTCATCTTCAACATGTGAATCTCTGCTTCGTCTTATTTGCAGTTTGACACAAACGGCGACGGGCAGATCAGCACGGCCGAGCTCCGAGAAGCCATGAAGAAGCTCCTGGGACAACAGGTACGAAGCTGCGGGAGGAGTCGGACCGCATCCTCTAAATGTGGCCCGCGTTGGTGACGCACACGCTCCCCCGACTCTTGCAGGTCGGACACAGGGACCTGGAGGACATCCTGCGGGACATCGACCTCAACGGGGACGGACACGTGGACTTTGAAGGTAAAGAGTGAAATGCTGGTGCCGCGACGGCCCGTTTTAAATCCCAGCGCCCGCTGATAGCGGCGTGAGGGAAGGGAGGCGGGAGGTCCGCCTGTCGGATTATCTCCACGCCCGCGGATTATTTCACCTCCGCGAGCGTCTGCAGAGAAACCGACGCCTCGGCGCCGCTGCTGTTCTCAGTCACTCTATTCACATACACAATTTCGTCTCTGAAATTCACAGAATTCGTCCGGATGATGTCACGGTGAGTTCGCAGCCGGAAGCGCGTGGACCCGAGGCCACCAGAACCTCTGCTGGGAGTGGACCGGGGAGGGACCGGTACCGGTGGATCCTCCCCTTGGTGAACTAGCAAACACAAACATATCAACCCTGCCTGAAACTGCCAGTGAGACGCTGTCGACTCCACGCTGCTGTTTCTTCTTTTGGACTTTTACAAAGTATATTTTAAAAAGTAAAAGGTTTTTAAAAGGTAAATGGGGTCAACGCACAAACACTAGTCTATCACGAGCAGCTGTAGCAGCGAAGACGCAGCTTCGACCCCCAGCGCCGACAAACAGACCAAACACAACACGCTGACGATGTCTTAAGCACAAATACAATGGCAATAAGCAGACCCTGTGTGTGGTTGTGTCAAAGCTGTGCGTTTGTGTTTCGTTGTTCATATAAAGTACCGTTGTTTGTCCCAGAGTCGGTATCTCCTTTAGGATTTCTGTCGAACCCTGAGTGGGGAAACGTGTATTTGTCCCGTGTGACGTAGCGTCGATGCCGTTCTTCTGACTTTAATATCTTACTGTGATGAACTGTGTGTGTGTCAGTCTCTCAGCTGCTCTCACCCACTGTTCGGCCTGTTTCCTTTGACCACTGCCGTATATGTTTTACAGATACTGAATATTACAGTAGATGAGGCCGTGAGATGATCCGCGCTGCGTTCAAGTCCAGATAACACACAGATTCTGGTGTTGTTTGGTGACATTCTCACTTTTAATACCTCAAAGCCAATGAAGCAATCCTCCTCCCGGAACTGATCCTAAATCTGTTTCTTTATTACTAATAAGTGTAAGGAGGCGATTTTAGCTTCTTTATGGAAAAAGCCAAAGAAAGTTTACAAAAGTATCTCAGTGTTTGTGATTTAATAGGATCCATGGGATCAGGTTTTCAGGAAGGCTGCTTGAAACGCAGCCCCCTGAATTATTGGTTGACTCCTCCTGAGTGGATACGGCGAAACACTGTATGCATGCTATGAAGTTAAGATGGTTTTTCTAGGGAGAACTCTTACTTTGTGATTTGACCTGTCGTCGACTGTGTGAAACTATGCATGTTAGAAAAGCATTTGTAGCAGAATATCTATACAACATAAATAAAGGTTTTTATTCGACCTGAAGGTGTGAAGGCGTGATTTCTCCATATGAGAATGAAAACATGTGTGTGTGTGTGTGTGTGTGTGTGTGTGTGTGTGTGTGTGTGTGTGTGTGTGTGTGTGTGTGTGTGTGTGTGTGTGTGTGTGTGTGTGTGTGTGTGTGTGTGACAGACAGTAAAACCTGGGAGGAAGATGGAAAAACACCATTCACTAGACACCGTGGTGCTTTTGCATTTTGTGTGTGTGAGTGTGTGTGCTTCAGTGGAGCTATGACTCTGACGCAGGTGTTTACTTGCTGTTTTACGTTACCTCATGTTTAACATGTGCTGACTTCAACAGCCACAGAGTGTTCACACTTCATTTTTCTAACAGTTGTCGTCTTTGTATGAGCTGCACATGTAGTAATGCTCACCTGAAGTGAACGCTGAGATTATAAAAGCTTCTCTGACTGATATTTGAGCCTTTGTCCAGCACAGACGTCTGATTTCGGACTCAAGACGGGTCAGAACAGACTTGTTGCTGTTTCTGGTGACACTTTGCTCGTCTCTGAAGCGTTTGTCTGAACCTCCGCTACAGGATTTGTCTCGGTTCTTACTCAGTCCTCGCTGGACCGGACCCCTGGGAGCGTCGAGCTCAGAGCACGACGCTGCTGCTGTTGGGACTGAGGCTTTGCAGCAGACTCCTGGGAGGAGCGCTCTTTGGGGACGGGCCGGACATCTGAGGCGGTGAAGGTTCTGTGGGGACCAGGCCTCCTGGGATGAAGTCCCTTCATTCATCAAAGACAGGGAACGTGGCAGCTCAGCCCCTGAGGTCTTAAAAAGTTGCTAAATATTCTCCAACACTTGCGCTAATAGTCTTCATCACACGTAAGAAGGAATGAGGACTGGTCAGTTAAAATGGCTGAGCTCCTTTAAACGTCCTCCCTTCAGGTCCAGGCACCGAGGCCTGATGCATTACAGCATGTGACCTACTTATGCTTGAGTAAGCTTCAGGAGCAGTGTAGAACGTTTCTGTCATTCCTGCCCATTGTTTTCTCAGCTGCAACCTCCTCTGCTGTAGAGCCGTGGTCTCCGGGGATCCGGTTGCGTAATTTCATCACTTTGATCACATCACTGTTTATGCATTAGCAGTGAACGCGAAGTGGGAGGCCTGCGGTGCTTATTAAACTACAGTCATACTTCAACAGTATACTGTATAGTGTATTACAACATTACTGCAGCCTGAGACAGTGTTGAACTGACTCGACTCAGGTCAGATCAACACAGACAGAAACACAGACAGCTTTGAATGACTGAACTAAACATCCTCTCCTGGACCGAGAGAACATTCTTCCAATTCTCATAAGAGCTGAAGTCTAAATGCTTATAAAGTTTTAGCTAAGTTAATATTAGTTAGGTTCCTCCAGGTACGACACGGAGATGTTGCCAGGTTGGATGAAGCTGCTCACACACACACACACACACACACACACACACACACACACACACACACACACACACCACACACACACACACACACACACACACACACACACACACACACACACACACACACACACACACACAGTCTGACAGTACACAACAGCACCACTGTTTCTAATGAGTGGTGTTTTTCCATCTTTCTCCCAGGTTTTACCGTCAGTGACCATGTATCGCATACTGATGTCACCCAAACGCACACACACACACACACACACACACACACACACACACAGACACACACACACACACACACCTCGTACAGAGGCTCCACTGTTTCCAGTGTGTGTGGTGTTTTGGTGTTTTTCCAGGTTTCTTCCAGGTTTTCCTGCTGCTCCCAAACCTGGTTGCATGATTAAAAGTCAAACACCGCTACCTAGTGGTGAAACGTAGCACTGCATGTATTTTTGTTTTTTTTGACCTTGATTTTGTTTTTTGTGTTGTGTTAATTTCTTTGGAAAATATAATATTTATTTGTTTTTCATACTTTTATACTTTTTTTATTTAGTAAGTTTTGGTATTCTCCTTTTTTGAAGGAGAGGATATTGAGAGTATTATTGCATATAGATTAAAAACACTAAGTTATTGGTTATCATTATTATCAGTAAGAGAAAGAAAGAATGCGTTGAACTCATTGCTCTTAGACCGGGACCCTGAAATGACCCGAGTTTTACTTTACTTTCCTGTAGTGAGAGCAATAATTACAGGGTCTAATATTAGTGTCTAGTACTACAGTTTTTATGTAACACCCAGACACGCTGGCAGTGCCAACACTCGTACGTCAGTCGGTAATTGGCTCTAGTTGCTATAAATGTGTGTAGACCTAATCCTAGACTAATCAGACCTTTTCAGGGCTGGAACATAAAGTGACGTTTTATTTGTTTGCTTTGCATTGTTACCAAAACCTTTAATTCAGGGGTTTAAGGTGGAACCTTCAAGCAGAAGCTGTATTCTTTTTTTTATTTTATTCCCCTTTTCAAACAGCAGGAGTCAGTGTCCCAACATGAACGCGTGAGGACGTTTTCCCCATCAGTGCTCATCAGATGCACAGTAAGATCCCGTGCATACACAGGAGTCAGACCTGCACGTATTCAGGCCTCAGCTCACAGTTATTCAAGCCAAGCTCTTCGGTGACTTCAGGTGTGGCGGTAGAGTCAGAGCACGCGAGACTGGATTATAGAACACGAGCTTCGTCCCCGCCTTGTGTCTGACCTTTATTAACGCCACCCAGGAACATGAAATAATAAAAGTGCTTCATAACTTCCTTCTTTTCTTTTGTGTGTGAATGGAGCTGATGTGGGAGGACGCTGATCGGGTCTGACAGGCGTTCAGGCGGCTCAGGTGTGTCCCACAGAGCGCTCACGCCGTTCCAGAAATCACGTAACCTGTTAATCTGTGGGCGTGTCTCCGCTAGCGCCGCCCCGCGGTTGTAGCCACGCCCCCCAGTCAGCTGTTTCCTCAACTCCGGCAAAGCGCACGGGAAAACCTTTCCTCGCTTCAGCTGCGCGTCGCGCTGTGTCCGCACAGATGCTCGGCGCCGTCGCGTTTGGCCGGTGGATTTAACTGTGTCGCGAGGCGGAGCAGCAGCAATGTCCCTGACGGGAGAGCAGTGGTGTCCCACCAGCGTCCAGGTAACGGTGCTCCAAGCCAGGGGCCTCCGGGTGAAGGGCAAAGGCGGCACCAACGACGCGTACGCGCTCATGCAGCTGGGAAAGGACAAGTACCAGACGTCGGTGGCGGAGAAGAGCGTGGCGCCGGTGTGGAAGGAGGAGGCCGCGTTCGACCTGCCGCCCGCGGGCCGCGGCGGCGCCATGCACGTGCACGTCCTGCACCGGGCCCTGGTGGGTCCGGACAAGCTCCTGGGCCAGGCTGTCATCGACCTGCTGCAGCTGAGCGAAGACAAGGGCCGCGACAAGACGGAGTGAGTGCTGCACACGCGGCAGGAAGCTGGAACCAGAGATGTTAAGCCTGTTTATTACTATTAGTACATTGGTGCTGCTCATTTTAATGCTCCAGCCAGTGTCAGTGTGTGAGGGAGCCACAAAGCAACAAACTGCTTTCTGCGAAGCTGCAGGTTAATTTGATTTGCATGGGTTAAGAAGTTCAATATTGTTTTCATCTCTTTCACATTATCTGCGTGTGTTTGGGTTCTTTAGTTTCCTTTAGCTCTATGCAGGTTACCTCACAACAGGGCAGATGTTCCTTTTACTGTGGCTATACAGTACGTAAATGAGGAACTCATTACGGGCACAAACAAGAAAAGTGATTTTCAAGACCTCCTGCTTTTGTCAGTCGCGCTGCAGCTTCCTGGAAGCTCTAGAATCCCCATCAAACCCAGTGTAATTAAAAACCACATGAAATGAAGCTGTGGATTAGAGAGCATGATGTCCGTGGGGAAAAGACGCTGTTGCTGCATGCTTTTCCCCCCACACACACATACACACACGCACACACACACACACACACACAAACGTCTTCAAGGACGCCAATCAGCATTACTCCAAAAAAACAAAGTCAAGCTAAGATTCACTTTGTCCTTGAATCTGACGCCTCACAGACTCCTTTAAGTAAGAGCCAACATGCAGCTGACTGTCTAATTGTTATATTTTCACATTCTGCTCTAATACATTTCAGGTAGCTGAACAAAAGTAATTGGCTTTGTTGTTAAAAACAATAACAACCCTCCGTCCTTTGTGATAATGGAGGCATCGATCTGGCCTCACAGGCTTTACTGCTCTAGAGTCTGTAGTGTTGTTATATCTGCTCATGCCCTTGGCCAAAGAAATGAAATTAATAATTAAAGACAGGTAATTTAAATGACTATGTGTTAAAGGATAACTCGTTTCTGCACAAACACTGTTTTCAAAGCTCAGTAACCTGAGAAATTCAGTAGGATGTTTATTCCTTCCTCATATGTGACTGTTCTTTATAAGCCACTTACTCAAGGCTTTGGACTTTGAGTAGTTTCTAAAACATCTGTGCACATATTCACTAAAACATCTTTTCCAACCTCAGGAGAAATGAATAGCAGCTTGTTGAATCTGACATGTAAGTTGAGTCGCTCCGTGAGGTCTGTAGTCAGATGGGAGAGGAGAGTGTTTACTGCAGCATTTTAGCCCCCACCGTGTGACCAGCTTTAACTGTGTATCAGCCAGTTTGTGTAAATGTACTGACACACTTTAATGGTTGGATCCGAATAACAACCGTCCACGACAGGATCAGTTTCACAGTGAAGCGTGAACGCGTCTGTTTTCACCGTCCGTATCTCTGATCACATCTGGCGTCGTTGTGAAACCCGGTACCAGGTTCAACTGAGCGCCGCTGCGTGCCGATGCATGTTTAAACTTTCCTTCCCATGAAAATGCACTGTTTTTGTAAAAACCTCAAAACCTGCTTCAGCTGATGTTGAGTCAATGTTTTCGCTGCACGTTCTGTACCTGGAGTCTGAACGTTAAGTCTGAGCTGCAGCCTCACATTCCTGACTGCTTTATCAGTGAATAAACAGTAAGGACAACACTCACAGTCTGCCAGGGTCAGGTACACACACACACACACACACACACACACACACACACACACACACACACACACACACACACACACAGTCTAACAGTACACAAAAGCTCCACTGTTTCCAGTGAGTGGTGTCTTTCTCCCAGGTTTTACTGTCGTTGACACTGTATAGAGGGGTTTTGATATACACATACTATAACTGAGAAAGGTCTGCGGTCTCAAACATCTTATCTATGCTGAGGTATCATGTTTTATTTTGTAGGTCACGGTTGAGTGACAAAACACAAGGATCCAGCCATCCTTTCCCTTTGTAACAAGTTCTAAAATGTCTCAAAAGAGATATTTGAGTTGTAGCAATCAGCTGTACAACGGCTCCGGTCTCGTGGATGTGGATGTGGACCGATGGTGATAAGCTCGGTTCTGGCCCTCGGATCATGAAGTCTCTGTCATGTTGCTGAACTCGCTGCGCCGTTTTCCTGCTGCGTCTCTTTGATAAGAAAGGTTTGAGCCACTCAGTGTTTTATCGCTGGGCTTCACAGGGAAGGATGTGTGTGTGCAGAAAGTAGAATGAGTTCACGAAGCATTGAGTCACGCATTGTCCTCTATTTGTGTCTGTACAACACGCTGTTCCAGTTCCAGGACTGAGGGTATTAAGTGAAGAGTTTCAACCATCATCCTCACTTTCATTCATTGTTAAGTAAAAGCCACTCGTCATTCTTTCTTCTGCATCCTCCTCAAACACACTCGTACACACCCACTTGTGCAACTTCCCTTCTGATTTAACTGAAGTTACTAACTTCTTCTTCTTCTTCTTCCACGTGGCTTGAACGCGTGTTCCGACATCAGAGTATCAGTGGTTAGTGTTGGGATCGAGACCAGTGCTGCATTGAGTTGAATTAGGACCGATTCATTCAGCTATGACGATAAAAGCCCTCAGAAGGACACTGATCCTGCCCCAGGCCTAGTGAACCACATCATAGCGTTGAACCAATAATAAATGTCACTAGAATTCTGTGAGTTAACCGGATAAATGCGTCTCTTATCTGTCTGCTGTGTGTTGTTGAAGGCTAATCGTGTAGAAGCCTCACAGGAATGTTGTTTTCTGAAGGCGTCCACCCTGAAACCTCGCCGGTCGTCACCAGCAGGGGGCACAGCCGCCGAGACTGGCCCCTCCACAGACTCCAGGAAAAAGGCGGTTTCCCCCCTTTTATTTGTTTGTGCCGAACAACAGAGGTGTTTTTGGAGGAGGAGGAAATGTCCGACTGAAGAGCGACAAAAGGAAAAACGCACGATGCAGTTTGTCGAGTTGTGATGATGTTTTCTGACACCTGCTGATCCTTTTACAATGTTGCCTCTTATTCAGAATATTAAAACCAGCAGTTTGCTAATGCTGTGTAACCACACACACACACACACACACAACAAGGAAATGAAGCGTCGTCCTCATTTCCTCAGGAATTCATATTTGAGTTGCAGTTGTTTTTTCACTTTTGAGCCGACCTCAGATTTGCGCACGATAGGCACTTTTTATGCTGACTGTTCCTTTTTGCCATTCTGTTAAATTATTCTGCTCAGGCCCTTCTGTCTGAACTGAACCGTGGCTCGTGCTGACACCGACTGATCCCCATGGATTTGTTGGCTTCTGTTTTCTTAGACTTCAAGATTAGACAGTAGTTTGTGATGGACCCAGTGATTTGTTTGGTCTGTAAGCAGTGGTACAACACACAGAGAGGAAAAAGGAACAGGTCGTCAAATGTTGATGACATGGTCAAAAGTTTCCATATTAGACTGTGGAACACATGGCACAGTGTCATTATGCTGAAAACCTTTCTTCATAGTTGTTAGTGGTTGTTTCTACACCGTCACAGACTTTCCAAAACTATTCATGTTCCTTCTGGAAGTAAAAAAGAAGACTGTTAGCAATTCACCAGAATCAATACCCATAAAAAAGACTTCAATTCAATTTTATTTATATAGCGCCAAATCACAACAAAGTTATTTCAAGGCAGACTTGTTGCTGCCCCTGCTCTTGCTCCTTCTGATGGCATTACTCTGTTTAACAGGTGGTTTAAGCTGCTGGACAAGACTGGAAAAGCCGACAAAGACCGAGGAGAGGTGCTTCTGGACATTCAGTTCATGAGAAACAACATGACCGCCAGCATGTTCGACCTCTCGGCTGCCGGCAAGTCCCGGTCCCGCCTCAGCAAGTTCAAGGACAAAGTCCGAGGCAAGAAAAAGGAGTCGGACTCCGGCACCGGGGCGTTGCCGTCGTTCACTCAGGTTCTGACGGACAGCGAGGAGGAGGGACGTGGGGATGGACACGGGGCTGCGGAGAAGGACGAGAAGAAGAAGAAGCACAAGATGAAGTCTCTGTTTTCCCCCAAGTCCAACCTGCAGAGGAACCTGTCTCAGTCTCTGTCGGTTCTGCCTGCGAGCGCCTCGCTGAGCGGCAGCCAGTCGTCTGGGCTGAATGTGGAGACGTCTGAAGGTCAGCAGCAACAGCTTCATCACTGTCGTTTTACTCGGATGGTTTTTTTAATTAAATAAATGCCATTTTCAACTGTGCTTTCAGGGAAAAAGAAGTTCAAGTTGAAGCTACATAAACGCTCAGGAAGCTCAGACCACAAAGAGTCCTCCTCTGGCCTCCAGAAGCACAGCACCGCAGAACAGAGTAACGTGTGCATAAATGGCAGCCATGTTTACTGTGAGGAAGCACCAACGCGGACCTCTCGCATCGACTCCCATCAAGATGTTCCTGAAAGACAGTATTCAGCCTGGACAGAAGAGGAGGAAGCTGATGTGGAGAATTTAAAGGAAAACACAGATGAAGAAGAAGAGGAGGAGGAGGAGGAGGAGGAGGAGGAGGAGGAGGAGGAAAGAATGAGGGTGGAGGAGGAGAAAATTAGGAGGCAAGAACTCGAGAAGCTGGCTGACGAGAAGAGAAGACGAGAGGAAGAAGAAAAGGAAAGGACTCGAGAAAAAAAAATAAAGGAAGAGACCGAGGAAAAGAAGAAACTAGAGGAAGAAGAAAGGAGGACGATGGAGGAAAAACATAAGCAAAGACAGGAAGAGGAACGAATAAAGATGGAGGAGAAACGGATTCAGGAAGAGAGGAGGAGGCAAGAAGAAGAGAGGGTCAGGAGAGAAAAAGAGCATAAAATATTAGAGGAAAAGAGGAGGCTAGAGGAAGAAGAAAGAAAAGCTGCAGAAATAAAGAGAAAAGAGGAAGAAGAACGCAAACAAAGGGAGAAGGAAAAGGCTGAGGAAGAGGAAAGGATTAGGAAAGAGCAGGAAAGAAAACAGAAGGAAGAGATGGCCAAGAAAGAAAAGGAAGAATATGAGAGACTGGTAGAAAAAAAGCTGAAACTAGAGGAAGAGAGGAAACGGATGGAGGCAGAGGAGAAAGTTAAAAGAGAGGAAGAGCAGAAAGCTAGGTTGGAGGAAGAGAGGAGGAGGAAAGCAGAAGAAGCGGAGATGATTAGGAGAGAAAAGGAGGAGCAGGAAGAAAGGAGGAGACTAGAAGAACAAGAGAGAATAAATGAGGAAAAGAGTCTAAGGGAGGAACAAGAAAGGATTCTGAAAGAGGAGAGAGCTAAACAGGAAGAATATGATAGAAAAGCTGAGGAAAAACAGAGACAAAGGATGGAGGAGGAGGAAAGATTTAGAAAGACTGGGCAAGAGAGAATCAGGATGGAAGAAGAGAAGAGGAGAGAAGAGGAAGAAGAGAAGAGGAGAGAAGAGGAAGAAGAGAAGAGGAGAGAAGAGGAAGAAGAAAAGAGGAGAGAAGAGGAAGAAGAGCGAGTGAGGAAGGAAGAAGAAAAAAGATTAGCAGAGGAGAAAAGGAGAGAAAAGGAAGAAGAGCAAGTGAGGAAGGAAGAAGTAAAAAGAAGAGCAGAGGAAAAAAGGAGACAAGAGATGGAGGAGGAGATAATTAAAAAGAGAGAGGAAGAAAAGAGGAGACAAGAGGAGGAAGAGACAGTGAGGAAGGAAAGGGAGGAAGCAAAGAGATTAGCAGAGGAAAAAAGGAGACAAGAGATGATAAAGGAGGAGGAGAGAATTAGAAAGACTGAGCAAGAGAGAATCAGGATGGAAGAAGAAAAGAGGAGAGAAGAGGAAGAAGAGCGAGTGAGGAAGGAAGAAGTAAAAAGATTAGAAGAAGAGAAAAGGAGACAAGAGGAAGAAGAGCGAGTGAGGAAGAAAGGGGAAGAAGTAAAACGAATAGCAGAGGAAAAAAGGAGAGAGGAGGAAGAGGAGAGAGTGAGGAAGGAAGAAGAAGTAAAAAGAATAGTAGAGGAAAAAAGGAGACAAAAGATGGAGGATGAGATAATTAAAAAGAGAGAGGAAGAAGAGAGGGTGAGGAAGGAAAGGGAGGAAGCGAAGAGATTAGCAGAAGAAAAAAGGAGACAAGAGGAAGAGGAGAGAGTGAAGAAGGAAGAAGAAGTAAAAAGAAGAGCAGAGGAAAAAAGGAGAGAAGAGGAGAGAAATGAAAAGAGTGAGCAGGAGAGGATCAGGATTGATAGAGAAAAGAGAGAAGAGGAAGAGCGAGTGAGGAAGGAAGGGGAAAAGTTGACAAGAGAAGAACAGAACAAGTCCAATGATGGAGAGATCTCTGAGCGCAATGATCGTGCAGTGTCTAAGGAACGTCCCACAGACGCTTCTACTTCTACTAATCCCTTCGAGGAGAATCCTGATTCGTCTGATGAACTTGACAGCAGCACAGCGTCACGAGAAGAAAGGTTAGTGGCCCACCTACCTGCTGGCAGCGGTGAATAGGTGCAGTAGGTCGCCGCCATTGATCCGTAAGGTTGATCACGGCTCGGATGATTTAACCAGCAGAGTCAGTAGGGCGCTGTTGAGCGGTTGTTGTTCAGACAGGAGGATCGAAGTTTTGGATTTTGATTTATTAGCGAGCACCTGAAATGTCGTCTACACACATTCCTTTAGTTCCCTTTAGTCATTAGGCAGAAAATCACATGTATGATGTACTGTACAGTCACTGTTTGACTCTAAAGTTCCAGTTGTGATCAGACTTCACAGTATTCACCTGCTCTCTGTTGTGGCTGAGCCGGGTCCGTAGCACTCGCCTCATTAAAAATCAGAACGTGTGCGTGGAAATCCATGTGACAGGAATCAGTGAAGTGAAGTGACAGGTGTTGAAGTTCCTTCCGTGAGGCTGCGCAAAAAGATCGAACCTTTAAAATCAAGCGAGTGTGACGTCAACGTCATCAGTAACAGAGGAGGAACAAAACAGCGAAAGACGCAGAGATGCGACATCTGTATCGAGGATGATCACGATAACAGAATAATCAGAACTGACTGATGCACAGATCTGGATGTTGAACAGGAGCTGCTGCTGAACAGTCACAGCAACAGGCAGCTCTCACTTATATAAAATTGGCACCGCTATGGTTCCACAACCATTAGAGTGAATATGAGAGAGTAGAAACACGTCTGTGTGAGCAAAGATGTTTCTTTTTGCTAATGAGATTTGGTGCTTAGTGCCTGTTTCAGCTCATTATACCATGCAGCAGGTTCAATTACTTCAAAAATGACTTAGACAAGACTTTGATAATCATCTAAAACAAGTCATCCGGGATTTTGAAAGGAAGATTATTAAAGAGCAGTCTCCCCTGAGGTCTCGTTTTCATTTATCCCTTAATTGTCTTGGAACAACATGCAGTCTGTGTCTCATCTCCAGATGTGAGTCCTCTGTGTCATCAGTGCGAATCAGGACCCTTTCCAGCGATGAAAAGTGCCTGATTGGTGCTCAACGGGAGAAGCGGACGGCTCCTCAGCCTCCGGGGAGGCATCGGGCGCCAACGAACCCGCCGGGTCGCGACCGAGACGTCAGAACGGCCAGCGTCCTCCCCCAGCGCTCGCTGAGCAGGGCTCCGGCGGAGGCTGGCGGCAGCGGGAGCCGGGCGCCGGGTGGGAAGGGCCCTGCACCACCCAGGCCCCGCTCTGTGGAGGACCAGGCCTCATCCAGGGCCTCGGAAGCAACACAGGCCCACGGCTTGAACCCGTTCGAGGATGATGAAGACGATGAAAGCGGTGATGCAGGTTCAGTGAGCTGGCCTCCACAGACGAAAGCCAGGTCATCGAAGGGGGCGCGGGCCCCTCCACCCCCCGCAGCCGGCACCAGCGCCAGCCAGGAGCCGGAGGCCAGAACCGCCGTGCCGGTCCAGAAGGGTCCGGTGAAAGGAAGCCGGGAGAACACTCAGGAAGGAGACGTGGGCGTGAGGAAGGACCCGCCTCCCACAGCTTCACGCAGGTGAGACAGTTTAGCCCTTGAGAGAATATTAATGCAAGTCATAAGTTTCTGCTTAAATTATACATCACACACCTGCAGCTGCCGCCGACACTGTGCTCCAGGTCCATCATAAAAAGATTCATCCTCATTTATCTTTCATCAGACGTCCTCCTTCATCTTTGCTTCTAATATTAAGCGTTGTATTTGATTAAGTCAGTCCAGCCTAATTGACTTGTGCACAACCATAACACACCAACTATAATTTGATGAGTAATTGTTGAAGATGATATTTTCCACTTCCAGACTCTTATCTTTGATTTATTTTTTTCATTGCAGGCTTCAGCCTGTAAAACCCCTTAATCCTCTGGCCCAGCAGTCTGTCTCAGGCACTCAAGGAGAAAAAGATAACAAATCCACAGGAATCCTGAAAATTCAAGACAGAATAAAGGTCTTTTTCTTAATAATGTTTTCAAGGTGTTGGGAGATTTCTTTTCAACACAGTTATCAGAAGAATTTAAAGTGGTTTCAGTGTTTTTATGTAAAGGCTTCTAAGTTGGTTCGTTCTTTTCATGTTTTCTTCTCACAGGCGAATGGTGCTGAGCTCAAAGGCCCGTTTTCCCAGCTCACTCAGGATGAACTGATCTCTCTGGTCCTGAAGCAGGAGAAGCAGCTTTCGGAGAGAGACCGCAAGATTTCAGAACTAGAGCAATACATCGACAACTTACTGGTGCGCGTCATGGAGGAGAAACCCAGTATCCTGATGACACTGAGCTGCATGAGGGAGGCTGTGTAGGCGGATGCAGTCTGACCGAAGCTGAACTGAGTGAACTGAAATAACTGGAGTAAAGGTTTCACTTTAGAGGGTATGAACAAGTAAGATTTCAACATGTTTCCCAGTAAACAACAATAATCTAAAGTAAAAATAATCTACGTTACAACAATGTCATTTGTCTCTTTGCTGTACGTGATGAAAGCATCTTGAAGGTTTCTAAAGATAGCTGAGTTTCTAAGGAAGCTCAGTTTTACCAAATAATAAAGTAATTGAAATGAATACAGATTCTTCTTTAGGTCACTGTTCACAGCGATGATATCTCCAGTGTAAAAAAAGAGCTTTATTTTCCTGTTAAAATGCACTAATTACTGTAGGTGGGCGATGTTTACGTTTTGTAATGAATGTAAAACATATTCACAATTTTACTAACCTGAAAAGCACTTTAATAAAAGACTTACATGATTAACATGATGTACTGATTTTTTGGATTACACTGAAGTTATGCGGTATTAAATCTTAAAAAATGAAATTAATAATTACATTAAGCTCATTGATTTGGGTCATATATGTAAATACACGAGGGTCCATACATTACTGCAACTTGACATTTTCCAGAAATGTATATATTTTTGTTCTAACGCCTTCCCTAAAAAGATAAAACCTGTTTCCAGTTCCTAATACCAACTACTATACTATTGTAGTATATATTACTATATATAGCCTATTTATAGTTAGATTTCATTATATTGTACTAATTCAATGTTCTTTTCTATTACAGTGTTTAATTAAACTGCCGCTTTAATGTGATAATTGAATATAGTAATTAATTATCATAACCACCTGTAGCGCGTACGAGAGTTTCCTTTACACGGAGCACAGCGGAACCATTTATTTTCACATCGTTGTTTCTACCCGGACTTATTTTACTCGCACTTTTCCTGCGACGTTTATTGGTCGTTTAGAAGGCGAATCGGGTGTTTACAGTTTAAACGCGGATGTCGAACCGGTGTTTTTCTGATGGACAGACAGGTCATAACGCGTTTAATTCACTTTAAGTGGACCAGTCGCGTCTGACCACTTCCGGACTTCACCTTTTTGAAGATGTCGCGTGCGGGTGCGACCTGCCCGAGCTGCGGCTCGTCCAACATCGTAGACGATGAACTTTACTCTCAGGCGCAGCTGGTGTGCGTGGACTGCGGAACCGTGGTGTCCGAGGGCGTCCTGGCCAGCGACCCGGTCGGAGGTTCAGGTACGAACGAGGGTCAAACGACTTTTTAATAATTAACAATTTAATTCCTGGTGGAAAGATCTTAAAAGAATATTGTCTTTGCATTATCGTTCACTCTAGGTAATGCTCTTCTTCAATATGCACAAAATAAACAGCTTGATGACTGTCATTTATGCTTGGAGCCATCAATGTATATGTGTGTACATATAAAGTCCCACTTCACCTTCATATGATCACAATTTTGTTTTACAGATGTTTCTTACAGCAGAACTACTGCTGTCGCTAAGAAGCCATGTCCAAATCTGATTAAAGGTGAGGCTGTGTTCCTAATGGGAGATTTTATTGGAGTTAATGTTTGATAATAATCTGCATATTTATATTTTCTCCTGCTGAACTCTCAGACTTATACACTTGCACATTTTATTGCTACAGGGCTGCAGCGTGTCAGAGCCTTGTGTCGGATTCTTCGGGTCAAGAGTGAAATCGAAGATCTCTCACAGACCTATTACAGCCAGGCCTATCAGCATGTGAGCTTTATCAATGTCACCCTCCATAAGAAGGAGGTTCTGGCTGGCTGCTGTGTGCTTGTTAGCTGCAGGCTGCTCAACTGGCCCATTACTATGGGAACCATCAGCTGCCTGCTGGACGCCGACCCGGATCTGGTGGGAGTGATTTATAAAGAAATGGTCAAGATTCTCAACATTGAGGCTCCAATCGTCAACTTGACAGATGTGATCGCGACCCACATTCAGGAGTGAGTGAACGGCAGCAGTCTGAAAATCTGAAAGATTTTAGATTCAGGTTTAGGTGACTTAATGTTACAGCCAGTAAATTTTCACATTTGGCTTATTTTGGGTAACATTTTGTTTGAGTTTAATGATACTTGGCTACAGTATTACTGTATTGATACTGAATATACAATGTGTTAATCTAATTTAAGACTATGAGGTCTAAATGATACATGGTTTTCATTGTTCTCTTACTGGTCTCTTACTGGTCTTTTGAACCTTGTTTCTTTTCTTTCTGTCAGGTACAAAATTAGCTCTGCTGATGTCTCTGGAGATTTGGCTGTGAACTCTCAGGACTTGACCAAACGTGCTGTAGCTCTGGTGGAGCTGGCAGCAGATGCCTGGATCGTAACTGGCCGTAGGCCCATCCCAATCATGATGGCGGCAATCTATTTAGCTTGGCAGTCTCTGAAACCCACCAAGCAGCGGCTCAAGTTCTCGCTGGACAAATTCTGTCAGCTCGCCAAAGTGAAAAAGCACCAACCTGCTGCGAAGAGAATAACCGAGATAAAGGAGATGCTGTGTAAGCTGGGTAAGGAGATTCCCTGGGTCAGGGAAACGGTGTCACCAGAGAATGTTGCTCGGCAGGTGGAAGACATTCTGCAGTACAGGTTTGCCCTGCTAAGGAGGGCTCTGAGAACCCACGAAGAGGCTTTGCTGGATGAGTGTCAGGCCAGCTGTCAGGACTCTCCAGCTGAAGAGGCTGTTCTTTCCCACTCCTCTGAGCCTGTAGATCAGACTCCAAATGCACCCTCCTTGGAACAGTGTGAAATGAATGCTGAAAGGGAACCAGGAGATGAACATGAGAATCTCTGCACAGAGCCACAGAGTGACACACAGGAGAGCCAGGCCCCAGCACCAAACTGGGGAAAGAGACTGCTATTTGTTCCCCCATGTGTGATTCATCCAAAGAGGAGAAGAATGGAGCAGCCAGACCTGAAGGACGTAACCGGAGATGAGGAAATCTCCGACAGTGAAATTGACTCATACATCCGCACTCCTCAGGAGACTAGAGACTTTGCTCGCACCCAGAAGATACTGTCTCTTTCTGAGAGCGACAAATAGTTGTGTATGAAGAAAATGATTTCCTGTTCCGTTATGAGTTATAAAAGACAAATGTCTTCCATTATAATGCACTAATACACTGGCCATGGCCATGAACACCGTCGTTTGAAAGGCAAGATTAGCATAAAAGGATGTGTTTGCCTCCCTGTGCTTGGCAGTAGCAGCGATTTAGGCTTTTAGGTAGCATTTGTTACACAGTCGGGTTTGAACACTTCTTTTCACACATATTTCATGTCATGGCAAAATCTCTGCTTTCTTAGTCTTACGAGGTCTCAAATAAAGGATTTCACTCTGTTCATTGAATAGTTGTTAATGAGAATGAGATAAATTAGGCACGTTTGACAGGACGGAGGATTGTGTTAAATTGGTGTTATTTTTGAAAATGCTCAAATACTCTTGACAAAGGAGATCAAGTCCGTTTGTACTTAGCTAAAAAATCCTTGCCTGGCCTAGTTAATATGCAGCGAATACTTTCATGCCTGTGTGTTTTAATTAGTGAACTCAGTAGCCAGGAAATTCTGACCAAATGAATCTTACGGGGTTTCATTATTACCACCTTGCAGTTGCAGCGCATTGATCTGAAGCGGAGAGGGAACTGTGACCATTTATTCATGATTCACATCACATTATGTGAGCACAAATCACGGATGTGTACAGATGTACGCTGCACAGTACAAACAGCTTCGTGGCGATGCAAGTACATTATGTGCACCAACGGCCGTTCAGACAGTTCCTTCATACAGGGAACGGGAAAAGAGCAAAAGTGATGGCAAATGTTTAATCATTCAGTGACACCGGGGCTGGTTTGAGCACGCGCTGCTACAAAGATAAATCTCTCCCGTCCACCTGCAGGAAGGAAACAGATGCCTCCATGCAAACTAAATTATGGAGAGGAAATAGACTGAGAACAAGCAAGCAGCGTCGGTTCGCTGTACAGGACATTGTGTTGGCATTCAACGTCTGGATGGAATCCACGTCAATTTAATAAGCGGTGGAAACTAAAGAGGACACAGCACCGGCCACGGCACAACAGGGGTTTCATCTATTCACAGCGAAGCTGATAGGAATAATGTGATGAATTATACACCTTGCTGCATATTCATCAAGTACAGGTTAAAGGAAAAAAAAGTCCAACCCTCGGGAGCCAATTCGTGAATCTAATTTCCCTCTCAAGCCTCCAAGGTGGAGCAGTGCATGAGGATGAGCTCTGACACCAGCAACCGGAGGCTGGAGCAGCTTCGTCTGCAGTGATCGCTACCAAACGTGATGGGAGCTGACGCTTTCATTTCCTCCCCACAGAAGCGCAGCCCTGTTTGGTATTAGAAGACAATGTGTTTTATTTATTATCTCCAAGGAGTAAACGCTTCTTAAATATTTAAATTAGCAAGTAAATGCTTTTACATTAGTGATGTAGAGCGTTTCACTTTGTTTTGTATTCATAGTCATATTATCGTTATGCACAGAATAACTAATGGCCATGAAGTTTTGTGGAGAATGTCTTTTTTTTCTATTTGGCAACAGAGTTTGTGCTTGTTGATGAATCCACATCCTAAACGGAAGTACCATCAAAGGAGCCGACTCCGTGCGTAATTACAGGGCCACGCCGGCGGCGCAGTGATTGGCGGGCGCTCCGACGCGGTGGCGACACTTGAACATCTTCCGCAGCTCGGCGCGGAAGCGGTCGTGCAGCCAGGCGTAGAGGAAGGGGTTGCAGCAGGACGAGCTCATGGCGCACAGGTGGCACAGCAGCTGGATGAGTAGGAAGTAGCGCTTGTTGATGAGGCGGATGTCGATGTCGCGCAGCACGTTGAACACGTGGATGGGGAGCCAGCACGCTGCGAAGGCGGAGACCAGGAGCGCGACCAGGCGAAACACCTTCCTCTTCCGGGCGCGCTGCGCGCCCGCCTGGTCCTGGGTCCTGTGGCCCGGGGCCACGCAGTTCCTCAGCTTGACGGTGATGCAGAGGTACGAGCCGAAGACGGCGGACAGGGGCAGCACGTACGTGACCAGCAGCGTGCTGTACGCGTAAGCGCGCCTCTGCCTCTCCTGTCCCAGCCAGAACTCCTCGCAGATGGTGAAACCCTCCTCCTTGAACTCCACGTGGTAGGTGTGGGTCACGGCCGGCGCCACCAGCGCGCAGGACACGAGCCAGATGCCGGCGAGGACGGAGGCACAGGTCGCCACAGAGGTCCGCTTCTTCAGGGGGTGGACTGTTGCATAATATCTGCAATAGAAAGACGGGCTCTTTATTATGAAGGTGCACAACCTGCATTCAATAAATGAATTAATGCGCGATTCCTTCCGAACTCCTGCAGCACAATTTGAAAACGATGGACTTTCTCTGGGCTCGTGTGGTTACAGAGGTTGAAAGCTGCAGTTATTGCTGCAGAAGGAAGCTTCGGTGCGGTGACTCTGTGGAAATCAGCGGGCGACCAGGGGACATGACTTTGCAGGACACACAGATATTATGCTGATTGCATTTGAGTCTGCTCCAGGTACGCGCTGTCCTGCCGAACCCGCGCACACCCTGAATTTACAACTCTGACAAACCATAAAAGTCATTACAGTTTGTGAGTGCATTTTTAATGATGGCACTGTTACCCAAAGCGCTAATAGAGGTTTTATCATAAATCCATATTAAGCCAGCACTAATTATATATTACATTATGTACTGGATGAACAGTCACGAGACGTTATAAGTACAGTATGGAGCCTTCTGGTGACTCAGCTCTAGATGTTGAGAATCATTTCTGAAATGTGTTATTTGTTTGTTTACATCGCGTAGGATGATGTGTAAAATGTTAAATGCATCACATAAAGAAGGATCATCTAAATACAAATGGCATCTAGAGATTTAATTCTGTTTTTTTGAAGGATCCTTTGTCTGCGCACATGGCTGCACAATTATATTAACAAGCCCACACAATAGTGTAAAGGCCATTCAAATTATGGCGCTCAAAGGAACAAAACACCTGGAGACGGATTCGGAGCGTCGCTGAGCAGAGTAATTACTTAAGTGCAGTCAGGTGCACCCACCTGTCCACAGCGATGGCAGTGAGCGTGAAGACGGAAACGTAGACGGTGACCGGCTGGATGAGGAACACCAGGTAGCACATGGAGCGGCCGAAGACCCAGCCGTGCGGGTTGAAGGCGTAGGCGAGGGTGAAGGGGACGCACGTCACGCACATGAGCATGTCGGAGAAGGCCAGGTTCCCGATGAACAGGTTGGTGACGCTGTGCATCTTGCGCGTCCTGCAGATGACGTAGAGGAGCAGGTAGTTCCCGAACACGCCCACCGTCACCACCAGCACGTAGCACGGGATGATGAGGGGCTTGAACACCTGCAGCAGGGCCACATCCGCGAACGGGGAGCCGCGAGCGGTGGAGTTGCTCTGCAGCGCGACCTCGTACACGCGTCCGTCCGTGTGCTCGCACGGCGCCGGCGGCTGCGTGCCTCCGGCGAGGCCGCTGTGGTTCCGCTCCATGGCGGCGCGCGCGGCTCCTGGAAAGGTCAGATCGGTGCGTTCAGCCCAAGGATGCGCGGCACATTTAAGCGTCCTAATGAAAACAGGTCGTGACATTTGCAGAATGCAAACGCATTGCTAAGTAAATATGCTTTCACCAACACCACTACACGCGGTGAGAGGCAAAGAGCGCGTTATTAAAGGCTTGTGGAGGCGTCTGGATGTGAAGAGCTAAGATGAGCAACACGACAGCGAACCTCCTTCGCTGAGATGTGCTTAGAAATGTGTGTCAATCACTGGGCTGTGTCGGCATGCGGAGGACTCACTGTGCTGACCGCTGACTCCAGCGAGACTCTTGATAAACAGGAAAATGTTCGGTAAGTCGGGCGGACGGTGGAAAATGGATGGGAAAACTGTAAAACCGCGAGAAGGATCCTCCACATATGACACCTTCAATCAATTATCGCATGAATATCACATGAGAAGCGCTGAGCTGCAGCTGTGATGGGGCTGAAGGCACGAGCCGCGGAGTCGCATTCCTCAAGTGCAATATTATGTTTTGCAAGATTGCAAAGAATAAATACGGTAAAAGACTTTACCATGTCAAACAAAAAAGCTGTTGTGGCTCTTCTGCGGCCCTCGGAGTCATTCCCTCGGCGTCGACCGTCAGACCTTTGCTGATGTGGTTTTCTACATTTTGCATGAAATTTCATCATCAAGCACCTCGTCAGCTCGCTGTGTTGGCTGATTATGAGCTGCAGCTTGAGTCGCGTTTCTGTCTTACGCACGTGCAGCTACGAAAGAAGAACCTGCGCACACTGTTGTACTGTATGTGACATGATTGATCTGTGGTTGACGCGGCTGGCATGGCGGGGGGGGGGGGGGGGGGGTGCTCACTACATCATGTAGGCAGATTGGAGACTTCTCACTGTCAGCTTGAAGTCGAGGGACATAGTGGAAGACAGAGTTCTCTGAAAACGTCACACATCGTGTGAAATAGTTCAGGATAAAAGACTCAGATGGTGTTTTTTGTCATTTACATTTACAATTCGTGTCAGTGAACCCACTAGATGTGATAACAATCACAATTTAAATACTCAAAGCCTTAGATAAATAAAAATAATGGAGCAATGAAACATTACATTTGCTACTTTGCCCAATGAGATAAATGCACACATATTTATAGACTCTGAACGGTGGCATATTGAAGCTTTGTCCATTATTGATGCCAAGGTATAAGCCTTTGATTTATTTATGTCAAGCTCTGAGTACATACAGAGGAGGAAACAATAACAAAGACGTAAGACAGGATTTTCAAACAATGGCTTGAGAAGATGAGGCGGTTTAATGTAGCTAATATGCAAATAGAAGCTTATTCTTTAAAATGGTTAATGTCAAAGTATCTTCTGATGAAACTATTTAAAATAATTATCGCCTTGTGTTTCTATTTCTGTTTTATTTTATATAATTTCACTGGCTAAGACAAGACGCATGCACACAAACACGTGCAGATAAGGACATTTAACTCACCTGAGTGTGCGGCTCTGAAGAGGTGCGAGCACCGTGATGTTCCCGTCTGCACAGCGAGTGAGCCGACGCTGCCGCTGCTTCAGGGAGGAGAGAGGGAGCGAGTGGGAGAAAGAGACGTCTGCGAATGACAGCGAGCCAATAAGACGGCAGAGAGCGCGCGGGGTTCAAGTCTGAGCCGCATCCGTCTTGACCCGCTCCGTCAGTGGCTGCACGGATTGTCAGGGTGAAATGTTGCTGCTCACAGGAATTTGCCTGCTTGATGATATATTTACACGGTAGCCGTAAGAAACAACAATAGAAATGATGCATGAATAATTGTGAATTGTGTTTATGTAAATGATAATTGCTATGTTGAATCGAGCTTTGGCACATGGACCACAAAGGACGCACTTCTTTATCTGGTGCGAGAAAAAATAATTTTTTTACAGTTTCCACATTGATTCAACCTTTATTTTTTTTAATCCGGGAGCTGAAGTCCCAATTGACAGAACACACCACTCACACAGAACACGCTGCCTGCAACCTTATGTTCAATAGAATTCATATTTTACACCTTTGTAATAACAAAGGATGCAGCAACACCTTTTTCAAAGCACGTTGACAGCATGTGATCGGTTTCTTTTTAGAATGCCTCAAAAAAGAGCATCACGCCTTAAGCTCAGGTGCTTTTATAAGTCCACATCCTCTGGATAAAAGGGTTTTAAGTGTGATGTGATTCACCGTTGGACGTCGTGTTTCTGGTTCCAAATAGCAGAAGGTTGAGACGTTTAAATTCCCTGAAGGTAATAACAAAGTGTTGTTCTAACAATCAGTTTCACAAATCAGGTCTTCCGTTTATGTTTCAGCTGCGGCGAGAGGAAGCTGAAGCTGACAGTAGCCAGAAAGCCCCAGGTTCATAGGAGACGACCGTGCGACTCGTTTGGGTCACTTCCGGTTGGAAAAGCGCAGCGCAGCTTTCTGGACGAACCGAACTCCGCCCGCTATAAATAGCAAAACGGTGGCACTTAGCAGAGAACGGGCTTCACCTGTTGTCACACACTGGGCGCTGATTGTGGCTGAGCTGCCATTTAAAGAGACTGCCCGTCCACTGGGACCAATTAGGGTTGGGTGCCATGCTCAAGGGCACTTTGGCACGAGCCACAGCCTAATTAGCAATTGACTTAAGACTAACATCACAGACGAAGGTAATCAAACAAAACTTCTATTGTGTGCAACCACATACTGTATGTTGGATGGCTGGAAAATATCATAAATGCACTTGCTGCTATGTGGAACACCCACGCGATCCATTATAATGACACATCTGTCATCCTTTTAGTTGCCGGCGTTGTTGTAAATGTAAATTGATTCCCCCAGGGGTCAAGTCATTATCGCAGGTTTAGAAGAAGCACGACTTTGTCTGTCCCGGCAGATCCTCCCTCCGCGAAAACATGCGCGAGGCAGCGGAGGTCACGCGAAACGCGAACCAGATGGAGTTATCTGCATAAGTGGGAGTCTTTGAAAAAAGGTGAAAAAGTGTGTTGACGTGTTGCCGATGCAAATGTGTTGGAAGCGCGGAGTTCAGTAGTCAAGGGAATGGGCCACCTGCTGCTGGGGCTCAACTAGAAGTCATTTAGAAATAACATCGTTTCACGCTCCGGCGTCTCAGCTTGTTTTCATAAATGATCTTCTTAACTTTGAGTGAAATGAGTGTAATGTGCTTTAGGTGCACTCTTTAAGGAAGCAAACAGGCGATTCCCAGTCTAAATATTATAAATCGCTCTTCAGTTTTAAAGGCCAGTTGCCTTGATTTCATTTGTAATGCAACTTCCTGTGCAAACCGTTTGTTTTCACATCTGAAGCAGAAATTCCCTGAGCACCCGACTGGCACCGACTGGTAAAAGACGCGACTGGTGCAGCATCTGAGGTCCTTTTCGCTGACCCCGGCGAGCCGTGAGGCGTCAGAGCGACCCCTCCTCCTCACAGGACGTGCGGAGGTGTTCTGAAGAGCTGAAGCTGCAGCTTCTCCTGATGCTGACGCCACTGACGGAGCATCACTGCCACTTTGGTGCATCTGCAGCAGTGATAGCCACTGATAACGTCTAAGTATAATGCGAACACCTATTTGAGGCTGTTTGAACCACGCCGGGTTTTTATAGTGTCCTCTGATCCACCTCTCTGCAACAGCTCGTAAATGTGGGTTTTACATCATTACAGCCGATCTGTCCAACGCGAAACAACCTCCTCCAGGAAGAAACCTGTTTTGTGCTTTATCTCTTGAGAGGCAAAATGACACTTTGATCTGATTCTCACCAGCTCTTTCTTTATTACGTGACCCTTTATCATGTGAACAATGATTTTTTTTTTACATATAGTAACAATATATTGCACAATTACTATGTGAAAGAGGCGACTCATAAGTGAGAGAAAATAGAGAATCTTGTTGTGCAGAACATTTAGGGTTTCTGGTCTTTTATTGGTAGTTTTCGTGCCTTTTACTGCTCATATAACGTGGTTTTCAGCCACAAAGCCCTGACAGCCTCCTACCTGCTGCTGCAGACAGACGAGGCCACATATGAGACGGTGAACGTAACAGGGCGCTCAGCAGCGCTGCTGTTCCCCAGTAATTGGTGAAACAAACACAGAGGCCGAGTTCCATTCATCAAAGAGCACAGCAGCACGAGTCGGAGCAATGCTAATGCTGTGAAAGGCTAAACTGTGGCTGAAAGCAGCATTAGATGTGGTGCAATGTGCCGCCGCCTCCAGGGGACCGGGTAATGAAGACGTCCTGGTGGAAAAGGTGTCGAATCTGAGAGACAGATGTTTGTTCCCTTTGAAGATTGACCTGCTGTCAAGTTCCATAAATATACAGTTAATCCAATTCAAGCTCTGAGCCCAACTTTCTCTTATGAATTATTGTTTCACATTGCTTCTCTTTATTCTTTTATTTTGTCCAGGGCCAGTTGAGGTTTTTGCAGCGATTGTTAGTGTTTATCTATTATTAATGTCACATCAGGCTCTGCAGCATAAACTAGTGAGCCTGTTTGTGTTGATATGAGCCCAAAGTATATTAACTAAGTGCCTTTAAACATTCAAGAGAAGCCTTTCTTCTGAGAGGAGCTGCTGAAATTCTCAGACTTTGCTGCTTCATGAAGTACTAATTGCGATGTGTCTCCCGGCGCTGGCAGCGGCGGGTGAGTCATTCTTGACTTTGAGTCACATCCAGGTCTGAGAAAATAGGTCTAAGCACTGACTTCAGATCAGTTTGTTGCTTGTGACAGTGTCAACCTGACCTGTCGACTTGGATTGTGGCATCTGTGGGATTTCAAGCGTCCGCCTTCATTCTCTTGCTGGTCTGATGTTTTATTCCCTTACACTTTGCAGCTTCTATAAATATGCAAATGGCTCCAGCTGAGCATTAATCAGACTCACCTGTCACCTCCGGAGGTGGTCACGTCCGGAGCCACATTCAGTTCTTTATTATTTGGTGCGTCACAAAAACTTCGTCGTCTGTGACTCTGGCCTCCAAATGACCAAATCCCATCCCTGCTTTTATGCAGCGGCCCCGTTAATCTTTTCAACCAAATTTTTGTCAGGGGAAATTCAATTTTCTTTCATTTCCATCTCATTTTCTTCCAGCGTTGCCCATGAGCTGTCCAAATGGTCTCCAGATTGTGCTACGTACGAAACCGACTGCTCGAACGAGAGATCAAATAAACCGAATGTATTTCCATTGAAGGTAAAATTACGATAATGGAAATTATTATTCTTTCATCAGCGATGAACAGATCTGGGCTTCTGACGAAAGCTCGTTAGCGCAGAGAGAGCTGCAATTTTAAAGATAGATTCTCAGAAGTAATGGTTGCTAAACGATTCTGTGTCGCTGAGCTTAAAGCGTTTGAAATCTCACCTGTTATCTCACGTCTGCAGGAAGAACTGTCTTTCATTTGCCGCTGCGTGTCACTGATCATTATGCGTTAAGTGGCACGACGTAAACAATCAAAACAGTTCACGGGTCACGGTTCAGGTAAACTCTGTGTTCTGCAGATTGTTTATGATGCTGCATTGAGAGTAACTTCCCACATCCTCACATTCACCTTCCTAGTTGCTGTCTGAAGGTCGGTGTTTGCTCTCCCATGCTCCCCCACGCGGCCTACACAAGACTTTAATGCATGGATTTCATCCAACCTCTTCTTTCTTTTTATATATTTAACCACATCTGTTTCCTCTGTCAGCTTTTGCGTTATTTCTCCGATGACATGAAAATCTACTTGTGTTACAGTGCACATTTACATAGAGAACAGCACGGTGGGGGTGAGGATGGCAGAAAAGGAACGAGTGGAAGATGCTGGAAGCGCCAGGAGCCCCCAGTTTCATCACCGGCTCCACGCAGACACGCAAACAAAACCTCGGCTCCAGCTTTGTTCCCCAGGCGATCGGAGCTCGTACAGACTCACAACTGACTCACTGACCCCCTACACATTCACGGATGAAAGCGAGCAAACTAGCCGCCGCTAAAGTCTATAGCGCTGCACCGCTCACTCCAAATATAATAAACTCTGCCGATATGTTGTGTTTGTTTTAGATGTGTATACAGAAGCTTATTGTGCTTTTCTTTAACAAGGTTTATCTTTTATAAGGTTTCTAGTTAAGTTCATTTTGCAGGTTGCCATTTAGTTGCCATGGCAATACAGTATTTGCTGTATTATGTTCATTCACTTAGGATTGCTGGATGATATTGAAGCCTTTTTCACTGTCTGACTTATTTTTACATCCATAAATGTTCTTTTTTACTTGTTTGTTTCATCTGCACTATTTATTGGCTCTTTTATTTTATGTTTTTACAGAAGATCAGTTCATAAATAAAACGTCCTCTCTTGGGGGCGGACACAGCTTTGTTCCATTGGCATGATTTACAGTAAGCAACACATTCCCTTAATGTGGTCTTTGTTGAAATCATTAGCATGCTGTCATTTTTATAGCACACAATGAGAAACAACTTTAAATCAACTGAATCTGAATGTTGAAGAGAAATTAAAAACATTCTTTCCAAATTAAGAATGAGGAACGTTTATTGAGGCAAATAAAAAAAGAAACAACTCTTCCACTGAGACAAAGCCCGTATCAGCCGGTGTAAACAGCCTGTGGAGATGTTGGCTGTGAAACCTAAACTGATTCTGAATCAGCCACGTACAGCGCAAGCCCGAGTCAATAAGAGACAGGCACATACAGCACAGGTCAGGATGTGTTGCCTGAGGACAGTATTTGCTGTAGGGAGTTCTGCAGATTCTGCAGATGAGTCACGTTGTGCATTTCACTGAAAACATCATGACTATTCATAAAGTCAGTTTCTACAGACACACTGCTATTTTGGTTCCACCAAGTGGTCACCTTGAGTACAACCACTCCACAGCATCACAGGTCTGCTGAACTGAAGTGCACCTGTACATAAGCGGGACAGACTGACGTCCTCTTTAACTGGATTAGAGCCCACTTTACTGTCTGTCCAACCAGACCCGCCTCTTATTAATGTGATGGAGTCAAATGACGCAGAGCTGAGTCAACAAACAAAGAACCGTTACCAATTAACAAATGGGCTTCATTGACTGGGCAGCGTAGTTGAAACAAGGTCGGATTCTGGAGGCCAAAGACATTAATCTGCACTGTTTTCAAAAATGTGACAAGCATAGATTTACGTCCCTGATACAAGTCATTCCCAATGATAGAAGCGGACACGTGTGAAAGGTCGTTAGTCTTTGGTTTAATTGGTATTAAAAACTTTTAAACAAAGCACCGTTCTCAGTTCTCAGAAATGTGATTGGCCGTTGAGGAAAGAAGGTACGACAGATTAAAGCCATAAGCGGAGAAAGGCTCTTGAGGCAGGTAATAAGGACACGACTGGATGCTGCTTTGATGCCTCCTCTACTCGCCTCCACACAGCTCCAGCAGGATTTTACGGTAGTCACCAGATGTGTCTCCCTGTGCAATGAGAGAAGACTCTATGAGGCTTTAAAAAAGACCAGTGTGGGGATTTACTGTCACGTAAGTGACACTAATAACCAAACTAGGCATAGTTTTATTCTGATTAAGACAACATACAGTGAAACATTCTTTAATAGGGATTAAAACCATGGCCAATCAAATGAAACAAGTAAACACGGTTGTCACCTTGATGAAGGAGTACAGGGTCTTCCCATACATCTTCTGGAAATGGGCCTTAATGTCCAACATGTCAATCTCTGCCCTGGCAACCATGATTCTGATCAGGACGGTATCTGTGGTGCCCAGACCCTGACAGGAGAGAGGGAGCGTGTTAGTCTTCACTGTCTCATTTTATTCTTCCAAATTATCTTATTTATAGATCTAAATGTCTGTATAGTGAACGTGGAAGGACAGGTGGAAAACGTAATAATGAACCGATGAACTCAAACCTTACCTTCATTGATTTGTATAATCGCTCAGCAAAAAATGCCGGCCTGCTTCTGATGCATTTCACTGCAACACAAAATCAAAACCCAGTGTTTGAGATACGACACAACCCTTAAACTGACACCACATATCTACTTGCAGGAGACAGAGGCGGACCTATGGCCAGGAAGACGTCCTCCAGGCTGCCAGACATCTCCCTTTTAATGCTGTCTTCGATCTCTCGTCCAGAAATCTTCTTATACTCATCGAACACTAAAGCAGGAGCCACAGAATTAGTAAAGAGGAACAACAGAGCTTGCTCTATCATGATGTCTTGTGCCAGTAGTTAAGGAAATATTGTACTATAAACAGTTTTCATGAATAATTTTTTTCCTCAAACTTCCCAAAGGAGAGTGTGAAGCCTTTTAAATGGCTCATGGGTTATAAATGATAAAATGACACAACCCTAAAAACCACAATAACACTGACTATGCATATTTGAAGGGGACAGACCTCGCAGCAGATGCTTTTGGTTCCTCACACAGAGCACCGTGAGAAACTTAACCTCGTCCGTGCCCCATCGAGCCTCACCAGCCTGATAGATGTCCTATGATCACACATAGGAGGCGAACACGCTTCAGTCACATCATAAAAACACGCCTTCATTAGCATCGGCAGACCTAATCCCCGACTGTACCTTGGCATCCTGCACGGCCAGGGCCTCGTCCACTTTGTCGCTTTCATCCCGTCCAGCCTGCAGCACAGAAGTGACGGCAAAGCGTTATGGCACAGGAAGGGACATTTTATCATCACATCAACTTCCATAAACAACTGATGCCAAAACACACATTGTTCAATAAGGAACACACACAAAGGCATCTTCTTCTTTTATAGTGTCCATTTGTTGATTACCTACTAGTAAGTGCTAGTGCTCACCGTGAGTAAAGAGATCAAAACCCTGCGAAACATTCCAGATGTGTCTCCAGACACAGCGTCTTCCAGGTCCTTCTCGTATTCTAACATGAAAAATAAGATACGAATTCAAAGCAGTTCAACTAATACAGTACCTGCGTGCACACACACACACACACACACACACACACACACACACACACACACACACACACACACACACACACACACACACACACACACACACACACACACACACACACACACACACACACACACACACACACACACACACACACACACACACTTCAGTGAACTTATAAACTCAAACATCTGCCATGATAAGTACATGCAAGTGTTACTGCTAAATACTATGCAATTATTTGTCCAAGTGAGTGCAGCCACAGAACAAAGGAGCAAACAATACACAGGCACACAGAGAGAAGCAATGTCTTTTGTGAATAATTTATGGCATCCTCTGTTTTCTGATAATGGATGCCGCTGCATCTCCAAACAAAGCACAGAGGTTTAGTGACGGGTGAACGCTATCAGGTGTCATAGGCCGCCGGCCTATAAACCGTGACCCCAGCGTCAGAAATTCTATTCGCAGACGTTACCTTTCTTGTAGACCTGGCAAATGGTTTTGATTTCCGCGTTTGACCTTGAGGCGAGAATGTCGATGAGCGCAGCTTCTTCTGTTCCAGCCCCCTGTGAAACAAATAGAGACAGACATAAGCTAAAAGGAAATATGTTTCATTATTTTTAACTGGCTTGAATGTTGTTTGGGGATTTGGTAAAACTATTAATGAATTGTCTACTGTTTGAATTCATTCCTTAAAGGCAGGATAAGAACCTTCATTGCGTATTTTAGCTCATAGGCGTCATACACCGGTGCCAGCATCAGCAACCCTAGAACGACAGCCTTGAAGTTCCCACTCAGCTCAGAGGACAGCTCGTCAGCCAGGTCCTGCAGGAGGGAAAGAGCGACAGTCATTCACACAGTAGGAGTCAACACAGGTCACAAGCGCCTCGAGCCCAGGATGCTGCTCTCCCTTCACTCTGTTGTTGTTTGCGCTGCCAGCGTGGACATGAACCATGATGTCACCCATTCCAGCAGCAGGGCCTCTCCACTAGAGGGTGTGGTTCCTGGACGCCTTGCTTTATCCCAGTGCCTCCACACAGTTCGCCTGTGTGACCACATGTGGGCGTCAGCATGTGCAGCATGACTCACTCCTTCTGACTGCAGAGACTCCGGCCACTGTCTCTGCTGCTGCTGCTCCCACTGTGGAGCCTTTCTGTGAGCCGGTCATTATGTCAATATAATAAATAAGCACACTTCCCCTTTAGTTAATATATTGATCCACACCATCATCAAACAAAGAGATTTTCAGTTGGCAGTTTTTTTATGGTTGGGAAACATTTCACTACCCTGCAAACAACAAGCCCCTCTTTGTTATATGTGGTACTAATTTGTGATTTATAGTCACTGATTAACTAGCATTATCAGTGAGAACCAAAAATAAAACCCCACCTTAAACTAAACTTGGAGGCTATGAGAGCCACAGCTATAACGTTCCACTGAGGCTGCTTTCACAATTCATCACTGTCTTTCTTGCTTTTTGTGACACCGTGATCTGAGCACAGCTCATCCAGATTTCTCACCTTTCCAACAGTTGTTTTGAAGGCCTCCTTGATGCGCTGCCTCTGGGCAATTGTACGGTGCGCCAGGACCTCGATGATGGTTGCTTCGTTAGTGCCTGCGAGGTAATAAATATCATGAGCTAGGAATCTTTCATATTATGGTTCTAAATTATTAGAAATGTGTTGGAATAGCAACCAACACAATCTCACTCCCAGACGACCTGAACAGACAATGGTTTGTTGACATCAGCACAGAAAACATCTGTTCGAGCCATAACTAACTAGAGTCAGAGGACGATTATTATACTAACAGCATCAACGTGTCGTTCCATAAAATGTTGCTGACACAGATGAAAATGTGACTGTTTCCTGTTTGTTAGAATGTTCCTCCAGAAGTAGTAGAGTAGATTCACGTTTACTACTACTTCTACAGGCCAAAATCCTTATCAGGGGCAAAATGTTTTTTTCTAAATGTATATTCGTAAAGGTCATAGTACAGAGTTGCATGTGTCAGAAATAAACGCCAAGGATTTGAGCGTCCGGACTCTCACCAGCTCCCTTCATGGCGTCTCTAAGCTTCTGGGCATCAGCCTCGGCGTTGAACCCGGCCGCCTCAGTCACTGTCCCACGGTTTCCAATCTGGTCATACAATAATAACAAATGTTCAAAGTTAAACAGATTTTCCTGTGACTATTTGTAAAAGGCAGTATCACAGTAATACCCTCTCATTATAATATACAATACAAAATATGAAAATACATACATTATTTAAATGCTTCCTGACCCTATTCAAATCCTAAATCAATCAAACTGTCCAGTGTTCTGTCAGACTCTCCGTCGCGGAGGCAAATAAATGGAAATGTTCTGCTTACTCTATGGGAGAGACTTACCGCAGCCATTGCAGGAGTGGTTTTCCAAAGTGGATGTGCAGGGAGCTACAACAAAGCAGAGAATGAATAAAACAAAGCCATAAGAGCCACGATGTGCAGGGTCGAGTTGAGGGGTTGGTAAACGGTCTCAGTGTTGAATGGGACCCTCATTAACCCCTCATCAATATTGTACGCGGTTCATCATCTCAGAGAGCGTTTCTGTCACACACTTTTGGTCACAGGTGCTTTTGTGTCCCACGTCTGAGCATCGTGTCACTGGGACTAATCCCATTGAGCCAACGTTTGTTTGGGGCACACCTGTAATTACTCCAATGAGCTGAGAGCTGGTGGGATTTCACTGCAACCCGACGCTCTGCGTAAGAAGAACGCACGCACCAATACACACAAGGTGTCTTATTTTTCCCCGCACAAATGCAAAAAGCCCAGATGTGCCAGATGTGTTGTGTTATAACTCAAAGAAAAAGCATATCATGGTAGAGACATTTATTAAGCAACACATATTCATAGTAGCCGGAGGTCTGCGTGTAACGCACAGACACACCTTAGTGGTGCGTAGTGTAAATATGGGTCGGGGAACCTCCACACAGACACACACACAGTCTATGGTCACAAGTGACAAATAACACAATGCTTGTCCTGTTGCTGAAGCACATCTTATACAAACACAATCTTATTTATACAACTAAACAGCCTTTAAAACCTCAGGTGAATAACTTTAGGAATTGGTAGCAACAGTATGAAGTGTCTAAAAGGATTTTACACATTTCCCCACCTGGTCAAACTACTTCATTCATTCTGTTTATTTATTCAGCTTTCGTTTTACTAGAGGACATTATGTAACCTCTGGTTACTGGGGGGCGTTAAAAGAAACCTTGACAAAAGTTAAAAAGCAGCTATAGTTGCGTTTGCGGCTATTATGATGCACATGAGTGATATTCCTCAGCCCGCACAAATCTGAAGACTACTGTGGAAAAGCTGAGATAATCAAATGTAATGTAAAAGTCAAGTCGTGAAACGACTCAGGAAGTAGAGGACAGTTTGGCTGTTTAGTGGACACACCCACAGACAAAGATAATGTCACTGCTCTGACAAAATATGTCCCAGAAACATGACTAACTGTACGCGAAGGTTCGTCTTACCTGTGCTGAAGACTTTACTGGGCCTGAAACTTTGCAGGAAGGTGGCGACTCACCCGGAAAGTGAAGATTATAACGTTCAGTCCGACGTCCCTCCCACTGGACGCATTTTTTTCCTCTCTTCAGTCCGATGCACTGCTGCATTCAGGGACGTCGGTACAGTTGGAAAAAAGCGATGCCTCCTTCAAAGCACAGGGCTGTTTTCTTTATACCATTGGGACATGCCACATATTATATGCCACATACAGTATGCCAACAGTGTGTGTTCAGGTGTATGTCGAATGACGTGTATTTCTATGTTGAGTCTTCCTTATTTGTAATTGGATCACTTCAGTTTTTACTTTAACCATGTCATTGCGTTTATTCTGTCTTTAAAACATAGCCTCTTCGTGTCATTTATTACTTCTGAACCTGGTGTTTGGTACTTCTGCACCAATGTCAGTTTGACATTAATTTTTATTAAGGTCCCTTTTGTAAAGTCACACTATATTTACCTTTACAGTAAGTAACTGTAAAACTGATATTTTAGTTTTACATATTTCTGGAAATTAAACAATTGAATGCAGCTCTGTTCCATACAAACATGAACGCATCATTTAACCACAAATTCTAAGGGGAGGGGCTAGCTACAGCTGCACGCTGAACTGCAATACCCACAATTCCGTCCGCGCGTCACCAGCAACAGCTAGGATGTTGCGATATCACTGGCAGCCCAAAGATTGCTGTGGTTGCAGAGATTAGGCAGCGAATGTTTTGATAGATGTCAAATTCTGCGGTTTGTCGCCCGCAGCTCGAGTCGTAACAAACGGGCTTCGGCTTCCTGTCGACCGAGCGCGCGCTCGTCGGCGTTGACGGGAGGCTGCGTCGCGCTAGCTCCGTAGAAATCACAGTTTTATTGAAGATGGAAGCATTTGAGATGGATCGACGGGGCGGCTATGTGGCAGCGGACGGCCGCTCCACTTGAATGGGGATGGAAAGATTCTTTTCGGGCGACGCTATTACACAAGCTGCACGTCGGATACGTCGCACTCGGGAGCGTTATCTTCGGAGGATAACCTGGGTAACCTTACACGACATGTCATAGCGTAAGTAGCTAGCACTTAGCTAGCTCGGTAATGGCTGGACGAGATGGAGAAGGACCAAATGTTACCAGCAGCAGCAGCAGCCGAGCATGAACAGCTGGATGGATAGCCACAGAAACACTTCCTCTGAGATGCTTTAGCCTCCTGCGCGGTGTAATTCACTTACATAACAGCTAGTCGCGATCGCTCTAGCTACAGTATCACCAACCGCCCCGCGTTGGCAAGCAAATGGGAAAATTGCCACTGAAATCTGGGTTGTCTCGGCTTAATCACAAGTGACAAAGGCACCGCTGCACGTTGCAGGCTGCACATAGACTTTCTTGAAGCGTCGCAGTCGGACACGCTTTGTCAATCGGTGCAGCAGTTCGGCGCGCAGGAAACGAGCAGCGCGTCCGCCACCGGAGACGCAAACGCACCTCCCGTCACCTCGACAGCATGAGGAAGTTCTTTGATTCTCGCCGGGAGTTGGTCAGCTCCGGGCCCGGTTCCGGAGGAGGCGGCGGCGGCGGGGGAGGCGGCGGCTCTGGGTCCAGTCACGCAGGCGGCAATTTCGTCGGACGGAACTTCACTGTCGGGCGACACCAAGTCACTGTCGAGGAGGTTGTTGCAGAAGGTGAGAAGGGGACGCACGGAGCTGGGGGTGCTGTTGTTTTCATGCATGTTGTTGACGTGAGCCCCGCAGTAGTCAAGCAAAATGAATGAGGGGAATCTAACCTATTTGCACCATCCCCACAGGAGCCATGGAGCTTTACTGTATGTCCTCAGCATGTGTGCTGGAGTCATAAACACAAAGCAGAGGCCCACTGCCTGCTCCTAAGCCACACATCTGGTTCCTCCCAGCTGTTTTATGATTCACACGTGTGATTCAGACATATGGCGATGTACCTGACACCCAGTATATAGAGCAGGATGAAGGAATAGCCACCTTACACACTGCACACTCTGGGTTTATTTATATAGAGGTAGGCACTTTGAAAGAGGTTCGCACATCAGCACTAAATTACTGATGCTCAGGCAAATTGCTGTATTTGACCAAAACAAAGTTGTTTAATCATCACCCAAAGCAGATAATGCAGTACTCTATTTCTAGTTCATTGATTGTGTGAGCTAACGTTACAGAGTGGATTGGACATGTGCTAAGCTACAGAATATGAACTGACATATGATTTGTGTGTGAGATACTGATTTACTGTACATGCATCTACTTTGTTTTGCGCTAATTTAATCTGTTTTGCTGCATCTGTGTTTGGGATTATCCTTCTCTGCTGCATTTCCACACCCTCATGATGTGTTTTTCAGATGTATGTACCTACACAGGATCAGCCATGTGTCGAGTTGAGGATGCATTACAGAGAGAGCAGCGTTCGACTGAAACTGATGACTCCGTCACATCTAAACTCGGCAAAGTGAATTTGCGGTCTGAGCGATACCAGATGGTTAGGCCTCAATGTAGGCCTTTACGTAAACCCTGCAGCAATGACATGACTAATACATAACGCTATAAGGCTGGACCATTTGGACTCGTTCAGTCATATTCATACAGTATGAGGCCATTTCATGTAAAGTTGATCATGATGTTTAAAATGTGAAAATGATGAGGACTTTTAAAAGGCACATGATGCGTATTTTAAATCAACGTGTACTAAGAAGCAGGTCATGTTGTGTTTTTTTTTCTGAACGTTAACTGCTGTATATAATATTTGTTTATATGTCTCTCAAGATTAATAGAAGAATATCTTGTCTCTTTTTTTATTTTGATTGTGCAGGTGGATTTGCAATTGTTTTCCTTGTACGGACAAATCAAGGGGTGCGTTGCGCCCTGAAGAGGATGTATGTCAATAATGAGCACGACCTGCAGGTGTGCAAACGCGAGATCCAGATCATGGTGAGTTACTGACATTTGTCTGTGCCTGTGAAAGCTACAACTACAAGACAAATGGGTTGTGAAATTCTCTTTTGTACAGTACCTAGACAGCTCCAAGAAAACCACAAATATCTTATTCTGCCTGGGACAACACAGCAAATGCTGAGTTGAGCACATAATCAGCCTGCAGCCGAGTTGCCGGGTTGGTGGTTCTGCGTTTATTTATTTATCTGGTTTTTGTTTGGATTTGTTAGTTTTCACAGTATTGTTTTGCGTGTTCCGCTCGTGTCCCCTGGGATGTTCTGTAGAATGAGTTGCAGAGGTCATTTATGTGGACACGTATTTTTAACGGATCATTTATTTCTAGATGAGGACAGAAGTGCCTCCAACGTTCATTGTTTTTTTTAGTCGAGGAAAGAGCAGAAAAAACATTTGCTGTCTATAAAATATGCTGTAATTGTCGTGGTAGATGAACACAGAATGGAGTTTTTCCATCAGCATTCTTGGAAAGTCAGGTCCTGGTTTTTCTATAACATCTTCACATCGTTCATTAGGTTTTTGGTCTGTACACAGTCTGGTCAGAGTCTGGTCTTCACTCTTATGTTCTACTTTTGTTCCTAAAATACATTTTTTTCCAAAATGATGTCATTTCACTTTATCATAGTGTTTTTATTTAGCTTCCAGTGTTTCTCCCCTCCTTCTCCCTGACATGCAGACATATACAGGCTGCACTTGACACCAGCTACAGCTGCTTGTCATTCTTTCCTTACCTGTCATAGGTGTGAGTTGTTCTCTACGGCTCCCTCTGCAGGCGATGCTGTTGCACTGCGTCTCACCTCATGACACTACATCTGTTCATCTTCATCAGAGACACATTTCAGTCCTTCTCACCTCCCTTTTCACATCTTGTAGGCGCAATATGCAGCGGTGTTTTAAATGCAAACTTTAATCTCAGCTGCTGAACTGTGCGTGTGTGCCTTTGCAGAAAGACCTTGTTGGTCACAAGAATATCGTGGGTTATTTGGACTCCAGTATCACAGCTATGGGATCCAGGGATGTATGGGAGGTTTTCATACTCATGGATTTTTGCAAGGGTAAGTGCTGAAGGAGGGATGGAGGGTGTGGCTGTTTAGATAGTAAACAATAGACTTTGTGCAGCTCAGAAAAGTAAGAATAATCTCAGTGTGAGATCAGAACAACATATGGTGTCATCAGTACATTGGTGTGATGAAGATGTGTTTGCCGTGTTGTTCAGTCTGCTGTAACGTGGGACATTATGTTGCAGGGGGTCAGGTGGTCAATCTGATGAACCAGAGGCTGCAGACTGGCTTCACCGAGGCCGAGGTGCTGCAGATCTTCTGTGACACCTGTGACGCCGTGTCTCGCCTGCACCAGCGAAAGGCACCTATTGTCCACAGAGACCTCAAGGTGAAACCTTTCACCAACACAGCTCTGCGTAGCGCTCTGCAGTGTGTTGAGTGCGGTAGCTGTGGCATCAGTTCTAACACGTGTGTCGCACATCGTCGTGCCATGACGTCCTTTGAACAATCATGTCTGAGTCACATGCTTAATTATGGATTGGACTAATAGGAAGAGAAAAAAGACTGTCAGGTGTTAAAATATTGCAAATACCTTTTAAATTCTGCAGTGTGGATTTGCATTATAAGTTTCTGTCAATCTGAGTTTTTGATACGTATGAAAACTTAGCGCATGTATAACAAATCCAGCTCTGTGTGACGATGAGCGTCTCACATCTCGTGTATCTGCAGGTGGAGAACATCCTCCTCCACGACAAGGGTCATTATGTGCTTTGTGACTTCGGCAGCGCCACCAACCGGTTCCAGAGCCCGCAGACTGAAGGAGTGGCAGCTGTGGAGGAAGAGATCAAAAAGTTTGTGCCTCTTTACGTCTGCTTCGATGAACTTAGCATCTTTCGTGCATAAGCATTTCCTTGAGCTAATGCTTTGTTGGTTGTGGACTAACTGAGTTTTCTGCTGTACATTTTCACCTCATGTGGATTGTATCTGTCCTGAACAACTTGCGTCAAAAGGGATTAATGAAATATTGAATTTGTATTGCCTTCATTGGTGCACTTAAAAATATTTCTTATTAATTTACTGTTCTGTTTGTTTTGGTTTAGGTACACAACTTTATCATATCGTGCCCCTGAGATGGTAAACCTTTACAACAACAAGATTATCACCACAAAAGCAGATATCTGGGTGAGTGTTAGAGGCTCAGAGGACCATTAACTAACAGCTGTGTAAGGTTTAATTTCTGCAGGGCTATAAAGTTAGAAATGTTAGTCTCTGTGGTGTTACTCAAAACTTTTATAACTTTAAACCTGCTGGTGTTCAAAGGGGAAACATTTTTTTACAGTGTTTAATTAACCTCCCCTCTTCCTCTTCTCCTCTTCCTCTCTTCCTCCTCCTCTCTTCCTCTGGTTTCGGTGTGATTTTCTTCTCCAGGCGCTGGGTTGTTTGCTGTACAAGTTGTGCTTCTTCACTCTGCCCTTTGGTGAAAGCCAGGTGGCCATCTGTGATGGCAGCTTCACCATTCCAGATAACTCACGCTACTCTTATGATCTGCACTGCCTCATTCGTTAGTGCCTCATTTATGTTTTGCTTGCAAAATCAAATTAGTCTTTTTACAAATGAGTGCATGCATGGTTTAATTGTGTGTGTGTGTGTGTGAGAGAATGACCCTTTGAAATCTTTTTTAATTTCTTAAGGCTACATGCTGGAGCCAGACCCAGATAAAAGACCAGACATCTACCAGGTGTCCTTCTTCGCTTTTAAACTAGCTCAGCGGACGTGCCCTGTTCAGAACGTGCAGGTCAGTCACTCTTAGCGCAGCAGCCCGCTCAAATGCTTGGATTTGTTTTACTGGTTTATCTGCACTAGATTAAAAGCATACAGTCATGCTCGTTGTCACTGATCTTTCTGTTCTCAGAATTCTCCAATTCCTTCTAAACTTCCTGAGCCGATCAAAGCGAGTGAGGCTGCCGCAGCGAAGAAGAGCCAAACAAAAGCCAGGCAAGCGTGACCTGCTCACACTGAATTCACATTAAAGCTGTAGTAACAGAGTTCTGGGGGTAATTAGGTACAGGCAGTATCCTGATACTCATTAAATCATTATACTAACAAAGTTTCCCTTGATTAACGAGAAGGCCAACATCCTGTCTTTGTTACCAGGCTGACAGATCCAATTCCCACCACTGAAACCTCCATCACCCCTCGCCAGAGGCCCAAAGCAGCCCATACCCAGCCCGCTGCTGGCATCCTCCCCATCCAGCCTGCTGCTCTCACTCCGCGCAAGCGGGCTAATCTCCCTGGTGGCGCAGCTCAGCCCGTGGGTACGTGTAGCAGTCCGTCTCTGTCCTTATTGTCCTGCCGCAGCTTTTGACAGAAGATGAAAACAGGAATCCCTGTAATCTCCTGTCACATGCCGCATCCTGCAATTCTCAACAGGAACAGATTAAGGATTCAGTTTAAGATTGTGCAAATGACGTGTGATTATAAAAGTCTCACTTTTTACAGTACTTGTTACAAGTACTTTGTAATACTCAGCATTTATTAGGTTATGTAACAATCTGAAATACATTATTTCCAAATAAACCAATTGTGCTGCATGATGTTTAGATTTTTCTGCAGCTGTAGTAGTATCAACATGGTTCCATATTCTGTCAAGTGTAACATGTCGATTGTGTTCTTTTCAACATCCCACAGGAGTCAGCCTGGACCTCTCTCAGCCAGCTGCAGCTCTGCAGTCACAGAAGGCGCAGGCTTCAGCGCTGCCACTCATCCAGCCACAAAACAACGCCTTTCAGGCTGCTGCTCAACAGAAGCTGGTTCGTACTGACTAATTCATCTGAAAATAGCAAATAGTTTAAGATTTTGTTTTATCACACTGAAAATGAAACATAAAAATTTTTACATTGTAAATGTAACAAACCAGACATTTATAAACAAGACTCAGCTCACAGTATTAAATTATAGTGTAAATTATGAAATCAGTTCATTAAACGTATACATTTCAATATATTTTTGAATGATATTGAATAATCGGGTTGCTCCTCTACTTGTGATCTTACCTGTAATCTGTGTCTGTGCAGCCAGCGGCTGCTCCAGGAGCAGAGGCTGCTGCAGCATTAGTGTCACCAGTAAACAAGGCTGACATTCAGCCACAAGCACAGTCCTCAGTCCAACAACAGACTACACCCCCTACCGGCGCCACCTCCCAGCAAGGAGCGCAGACTCCCTCCAGCCCGGCTCCGCCCCAGCGACCAGCAAGACGCAAGCAGCCCAGCCAGGCCCAGCAGGGGGCCGTTCAGCCTTCGCCCAGCAAACCGGCCCCCACTCCGCAGCAGGCGCCTCAGCCGTCAGCTGGCCAAGCTCCGCCCGCCTCCTCTGAGACCGACCAGAAGTCCGCCGAGATGGTGGGTGGTAGCTGCTGCTTGTCATCCGCTCTTGGAACAGAAGCATTCTCATGTTTTGTTTCAAACTCCCTTTGATCAGACTCCACCTGCTTCCCCAAAGATGACTGAAGAAGGAGGCCACCGACGCACCCCAAGTGACACGGCGGCAAGCAATGTTACTGATGCTAACGGTGATGCTGCCCTCAGCCAGTAAGTAGCTTTATTAGAATTAATCCAAGAACAGTTCAATGTGGCCTTTTTGCCCTGTGTGACGTTGTGGTGTTTTGTGTCTGTGGCTGCAGACAGACTAGTGTCAGCGATGTGATTCAGGACGACAGCAAAACTGGAGGCGCCGCCTCTAGTGGGGCCACAGACAACCCCACACAGCCTGCGTGGAACCCCTTCGATGACGACGGCTTCTCCAACTTCACGGCTGCTGAGGAATTTAAATCTGATGACACCAAGCCTAATGGTACAATATATGTCTGTACAAGTGTGTGCTGTATGTAAGACGGAGGAAATGAGTGTGATCTTGTTTCTGTCAGATGTACTTTCAGAGAATGACACCTCCTCTTCAGAAGAGTTGATTCCAGGTCTGCAGACCTCAGCTGTGGACAATAAGTCCCAAGAAGCAGGTGTGTGTATATATGTAGGGGTACAGTATATACTCTACCTCATGAACTAATTATACTCTGTCATGTAATGCTGCTACTTTATAACGTAGCATGTCAGATGGAGATGTGATGTTTGAATTAAATTGATTGAATGAATGCTGTATAACACTGCCTTGTTTACAGTGGAAAGACCATCAGCTCTCCTTGATGTGGATTTAGGAGCCTCCCTGCTGGCTGTCCCCGATCCCTTCCATACCCTCGAGCTGTCGGACGCCCCAGGTGAACGTCTCTGCGGAGCTGTGCTATGAGCAACCATCCGTCAGCTTTGATATTGATATAGATTTTGTTAATGTACTTTGGGCCTAAGCGGCATCTCTCTTTCTTCGCTGACCTTTTAGAGAAGCTCATTGAAGGCCTCAAATCCCCAGACACGTCCTCACTCATGCTCCCTGATCTTCTGTCTTTGTCGGATCCCTTTGGTGGTTCTGTGGAGGACTCTACTAAAGGTGTGTGTGTTAGTCTGTGTATTAAAATGCAGACTTTTCATGTGTGAATGAAATGTATATCAAGTTGTTTCTTTAGGGAAATTTCTCACTGTTTAAGCTTTACTTAAGAGAAGGTTTTTAATATTATTCATAAAGCAATAAGCACCTCCAGACCTCAGACATGGCTTCTCAGCATTATTAAAGACATCAGGATGTGAGTGCATGTATCTGTGTCCTTGTTTTCTTTGTGTATCTAAACACTCCGCTCTCTTCTGCCTCCTTTTGCTTTATCCTTGCTCGTCCCAGACCCGCTCACGGCAGACGACTCCCTCCTGAGTTGCTCCCTGATCTCTGGTCTATCCGTCCCTCAGGCAGCAAGCAGTGCCACCTCCTCCATCTCCTCGGCCCCCACCTCTGCTGCCTCGGCTTTAGATGATTTCAGTCTGTTGTCTGGAGACTCGGCACAACCCAAAGCAGGTAAGATGTAAGAGTCTTTTGAAATAAGGCAGCGGGCGAGAATTTATTATGTTTTATCTGAACCTATGGCTGTAGCTGCTTTAACATAGACAGAAGGAAATGACATCAGCTGCTAATGTTCCTTACTGTACCATGGTCAGGGCAATGAACTTTGTGTGCAAGATTTTAACCACTTGATGGCAGCAGAAGCATTTTCATCTCATCTGAACACAATTCTTTAATCCAAATTTAGCATTTGTGGTGTCTATCAAATTCAGGGATCCACATCTGAGGCTTGTCACCAGCTGTATGATGCTAGTCACTGCTGATCTCTCTATATAACATCTTTATAAGACAGCATTTTTTCCACTGGAGAGCAGCATGTGTGCTTAAAATGTCCCTCTCACCTAATTTTTGTCCTCCACAGACTCATCGCTACTGATCTCAGACCTTGAGCCCCCGCCAGCCAGCGCAGAGGCAGGGACAGAGGACGAGTTTGATCCCATCCCCGTCACAGGCAGAAAGAATTCTCAAGGTAAGTCCTTAAGCTCCACAAGGAAGCACAGGTGGGTCAAGATTGTCTTGGACACATTTAGACAGCCACACTTGACAGCACGACCTGGTGTCTAAAGCATTTTATGCCCTTGTAGTTAAAATGTTTTAAATAACCACTAGACTAAATGGGTAAATTCTATCGTCTCTCTCTCTCTCTCTTCTGTCTCTCCTCTCCTTTTCTCTTGCTGTATTTGCTTGACGTGACCCCTCGCTCCTCTGCCTCCTCTCCCCCTGTTTGCCTGTATTCGTCTTTCCCCCCTTTGCCTTTCCCTTGTCTCTCTGGCCAATTTTAGGAGGCCACTCGCGCAGTAACAGTGGCGGCTCTGAGTCCAGCCTGCCCAGCTTGGCCCGCTCCCTGCTGCTGGTGGACCAGCTCATCGACTTGTAGGCGCTGCCCCCTCCCCCCGTAGAAGCTGTAATACTGGATTATAGACTGGCATAGCATAACAGCGATCAGCACTGTTGTCACGGCTAGCTTCCTGCAACCTCTGCCTGCCATTTCCATCGTAGTTCCTGCAGTAGAAGCGTCCTTTCAGTGCTTTGTCATTGCTGCCCTCTCCATCAGATAAACTGCATTATCTGGTTTCTCTTCATCTCTCATCCCTCACTCAAATTTTTCTTCGTTGTAGTCGCTTTACATCTATAGTGTTGTGTGTCTATTAGTGCACTAACACCATTTTTGTAAACATTACACATTACACCTTTTTGTCGATCCGGATATAACATTGCTATCCAGTTTGTTGAAACAATATTGCATTATGTCTAATAGTAAACAATAGAAGATCATTGTTGTAGTGTGCGATATGCATAGTTAAAGTGGTTGTAGTTAATATTGTGCACAAGTGTATTTGTTGTTGTTTGCCTTTTTAAAATTCCCTCCTCAGATTTATTTGCACATTTTAAAGTGAAACCATAAAAAGTCAGTTTGTTCCATCTATATAAAAGGGAAATTATATTTAAAGCTCCATGTAGCTCGATTTGCACAGTAGCATAAATGTTACATCTGTTTGCCTTGGGCTGTTAGATGCCGTAAAATACCCTTAGACTGAAGAACTCCATCAAATTGATTCACGCTTGAGACGCGACAGCCATAAACACAACCTACGCCTCCGTTTGCTGCTGCTGCTCCGTCTGCACAGGCATATTAAGAAAAGCATGAAGTGCCATAAAATGATCGACTCTAAACTACTGACTGACTGGAATTAGACACTAACAAACATTTTAGAAATTATGTCCCATCGAGGTGAACGTGCTTTTGAAAAAAAGTGTACTTTTAAAATATGGATATGTTCTCACTCCTTTTTTCCTCAATTTTTTTAATTGTATGAAATATTATTCCTATATTTATGCAACCAGCAGGTGGCTTTGGGATCTAATGATAACTTAAGGTCATTTAATTTAGTTTGTACAGTAGCAGTGTGCCATACAGTACCAGTAGGAAATGCATGAAAACAATTTGAACATTCAATAATAAAAGCAATTAGTAGAATAACACACAATAGCTGCTGTATGGGGGAAAAAAACATTCATGATTATTCAAGTAGTTAGTTGGAGCTGACAGAAACAAACTAATGTGGCATTTAGAAGCTAATTCTCATCCTCTTGCGCTTGTTTAGAGTATTACCACACACATTCATTCCGCATTGTGGAGTCCCTCCTACATTCCTGCCCCTGGTTTGCTCCTTCATGTAAATAATGGTCTGCAGCTCCTGCAGACTCTCATCCAGACCATAGAGTTGGTTAAACGTTCCGTGTATATATGAAGTCATTGTCATAAAGCTTTACTTGTGGAAAACATATTGCTTTACTTGTGAAATATGTCATATATTCTGTATATGACACTATATATATATGACATTGTTTTCCTGTTAATAAATGTTAATATGAATAGAGTGTTAGAGAATGAATGTAAGAGATACATAGTAGTCTATAATGAAAATATACCTAGAATTCTTATCGCCATAGTCACTAAATAATATTGGTGAATACTCTACATAAAGTATACTATATATAAATATATATAAATATATATAGGTTTTATTCCTCTTGTGGAATTGTGTGTTGGGAACGTCTTGTTTTTTTTTCTTGGTTTTATCTACTCAATAATTGTCGGTACATTAAAATGTATAGATCCTAGTTTTTGTTCAGCCTTGATGAAAAGGCTGAATCCCATGTCTTATTCCACCTTTTGTGAAACGAAAGTGAGCCTGTGTTGTGCGTGTTTACATGGACTGATGAAGGATTATATTTTTACTCTGAGCATTTCACAGTTTCCTGGAGAGTGAGAGCGAAACCCGAGCTCTGTGTCTGAAATTGTGCTTTGTCAAAGCCTCGTTCCGCTCCTAGTGATTACCAAATTCATATCGAAAAGCATGGCAGTGTTGTCGAATGTTCACGTGTGTTGGTATACAGTGTTATAAGTATGTATGTGTGCGTGTGTGGAGTCAGAATTGTTGGATGTGTTTTCTAGTAGCCTACTTGTATTGTTTGCTGCGAAAGCGACAGCGATCATGTTATTAGAAACTCCTCTGAAAGCACAGACCCCTCTTAAATTCTCTCAGGTAGTCCGAGCTACATCACTCTATCTGAGAGGCAGACACATATTGGGTTACTGCTTCCTAAGTGTCCCTGTCCTCTGGAAGTCTGTGATCCGTGTTGCGGTGGCGTGTGCCGGGCTCTGTGGCGCGGGGGAAAGGGTTGATCTGCCGGTCTGATGGTGCAGACACAACAGCGGTGCTGTGCTGTAGCTGCGCACTGGTTTTCACACAGCAGGGAGTCCAGGGTTTGAAAAATCTGCTCCAATTAGCAATATAAATGTTTCTGTAGGATCAAACAAGGTCATGATGCTTCCCGTTCATGGTGACGGTGGGAAGACAACCTCCACTTCCTGCGCTTTCATTATGTTTGAGTATCACACACGGTCTGTGTATTGAGAAGTGGAATTACTCTGGAGGTGAGACGGATGGAGAATTCTCCATCTTGTACTGTTCAGCGAGGCTTCTGAACATATCAGTTTTTGTGCCGTTTCAGTGTCAACGTTTGAGCAGAAAGTTAAAAATTTGACTTTTTTCATTAAAAAATAAATCAACTCAAAAGCGTTGCTGACCTTTTAGAGCTGAGCGTTTACTGTAGGTACTGCATGTGCATCTGAAGGCTTGTGTTTTTTTTTTTTTTTTTTTTTTTTAATCATCCTCTTTACGATCCTTCCACTGAACAGCTCAGTCATTCGCAGTTACTGTTTGAACCTATGCAACTCCCGAGCTCTCTCCCTGTGGCCGCCTGCGTGCTGTTGTGATCGGCAAAGCCAAACGGGTCATGAGATTAGTCCCCGACGTGAAGCAGAAGCCCCTTGTTCTCTCTGTTGTTTCGCCAAAAATGAAAACTGTCAACTATCTGATACTATTGAGTGTTTTGAGACGCCTCTTGTCTTTATGGCCTAAACCTGCGTGATATTGTGTGCTCCTTCTATTTTTGTGAGATAGTTAAAGAATTCAAAAGGGGTGGCAAATAAAATGCAAATGTCAATGTCACTGTGTTGCGTATTGATTTACGATTAGCACTCTTTTCACATAAGTCAGTGGTCATGAACTTGTGACTTAAATATTCCCAATATGTTCCCAGTTATGTTACAATATGCAGCTTTAAATTAAATATTGGAAGTATATTGAGAAGTATTACATCCTACTGAAGACAACTGGTACAAAAGAAAACCTTTTCACCGTTTCTCCCTCACAGACCTGCAGAGGGAGCTCATCGCTAATTCACTGGCGGGCGCTGGGACTGTGGAGAGTCCGAGTGAGAGGTGGAGGATCCAGCAGGAGGTGGCTGCACGTGTCTGCAATAGGCACACGTTCCCCCATGATGACGGGAGCGTGCAGCACCACTTAATGCCGCCTCCTTCCACCAGCCTTCATTTCATACCCGTCAACCAAGTCAAGCAGGTCCAGTGGCAAAGCGCGCCGGTCCCGTGTGATGTCTTCCAGCTGGCCCCCTTCAAAGCGGCACAAAGAGAGAGCACGGTGTCGTTTAGCCGCTCCGCTTTTCCTCCATCTCCCAAAGCAGCTGAGGCAGCTGATGTTTTCCTCCAGGCACCGTTTGGTAGGAGGCAGGACCCCACCAAGCCTGTCCCCGCTCACCCCCTCATACTTAGTTCTGCTCCGCAGCCGGCCCGAGCCAGCGGCCGGTGTCGCCTGGCGCCGGCGGCCCCTCCTCTGCGCGTGGAGGCGCCTGTGGTGCAGCAGCCGGTGGCGGTGCACCGGGTCGTCTCCCGGGTTGGTCAGCAGGCTGCTGTGGGTTCTGTAGCTGTGGGGCCTCTGTACGCCTGGACCATAGGGGGAAGAGCTCTGGATGATCCGTTCACCTCTGCACCGTTTCAGCCTCGAGGCTTTTAGGGGAAGCTTTGATCATATTATCAACACAGCTTCTTATGCAGCTATTGTAGGAACACATTTTCTACTTACTGTTATTATTAGTGCAGTGAAAAGTTAGTTATGCTTTTACCAAGTAAAATACTTCATCATGGATCAACATAATGTTCTACCTCAGTCCTATAAGTGTATACTGAGCACAGAAGTAAGTCATTGTCTCACTTGCCTACAGTAGAACCTGAACCTGGACTGAGAGGTTCTCAGTTCACTCTTGAATGGAGGTGCCCTGGATTCATTTAAACTGCAGTTCGGAGATCAAGGGGGTTTATTAGATCCATTCCTCTTGTTTGGACTGCATGCTTATGTCTTTGCAGACTCCATATTGTGAACTTGACTGTAATTGCAGTATTAACCTTTAAATTATATAGTTATGTGACCTTTTGCCGGTGGCAAAGTGATTGTAGAATCTACATAATTCATAAAAGAGCTTTAGAAGTCCTTAAATACATCACACGTCCACTAATTGTCAACAGGCTTGAGCTCAGGACGTTGCCTTCAGGCTCATTGTCCAGTCGCTTTGAGGTTGTGCTAAAGAATCCTGAGGTTCTCATCATCCTCAATTATCCCAAAGCAATGCACCAGGTCCACTGGCAGCAAAATGCCCCCAGAGCCCAACGGTGCCAACACATGCAGCCCTAATGTCGGATCCGTGGTCTTGGGTTGAATTCCCCAGCTACTTCCCCACATACAGCACCTCTGGAGTGCAAACAGCTCGGTCTTTGTCCCGTCTGACAGTTCTACCTGCTCCATTTGTCTGTGTTCCACTGGAGGTCCAAGGTGTATGCAGAGTTACAATTTTAATTTTGATGCATGCTGTAAAATCCTTCGGCCTCAGTGAAATAGTTAAATTATGATGGACACTCGTACTTGAAGGCCACAGGTCACCAATTAGATCAGCGCTAAACTGTTTTTTTAAAGAAGCTGAAGACGTCCTGACAAAAAAACCAAACAGAATGTTATGAAACGTTTCACATACTTGAAGTTGAAACCAAATCTTTTATACTGTTTGTGAAATAGGCGTTTGAAGGTCATTTCACGGTGTTTGAAGCGTTGGTGAGACTGCTGTTACATTAACTGCCGTGTCAAACGATCAAGTCATTGAATCTGCTCACATGATCTTCATATTCAAAACAAATCAGCAATAATTGAAGTAATGCTACAGTATATATGTTGAATTATTACTGTATCAACCATGCTGCCTTTGCCAACTATAGATTATGCAGAGTATATTTCACTTATGTGTCTGTTAATATTAACTGTTAGTTATGCAGTATTGTATATGCTTGCACGTGTAATCCTGTTTATTTAGCCGTCCGTCCATCTTGTCTTCAACCCATCCAGGATCAGGCTAATGCAGGTGTATCTGTCACCCACAGTCACAGTCTTCTTTCTTTATCATTTCCAGCATTCGGGCACTTTGAGGTTTTGGCCATGCAAACTTTTGTTCTAGCTTTGTTTATATCGACAGCAGATTAAATGACACGCGAAAGGTAAAATGGAAACTATGTCTGTCTTTTTACGAGCACGCTTGAGGAGGTCTCCAATAAACTTGTCTCAAGAAGCCTGACTTGCAGCTCGAGCGTCCTTTTCCAGGAGCAAAGCGGGTTTGTTGAAGATTTAAGGAAATACGAGCCACTTGTTTTTCAAACGGGGCGACTTGCAAAACATCATGTGATCCCAGTTTAATTGACCCGACGCTGGAACAGGGGAAACGCATGGGGGCAATGTGGAGCGTGGACCATGTAGCGCCGTGGGAGGAAACGGTTCGTGGAAATAGGCCCAGCTCGCGCTCAGCCCTAAATCAGTCATTCAGCCTGTCATTCATTCATGTGTTAACTCGTTAACTCATCAGCAGCATCGTGCAGCCGACCTCCGCAGGTTCAAGCTCCTTATGAACTACAGTCATTTGTACTTTTTCCAGCTAATGGACTCCAGCGCTCGGTTGGGTGACGGTTGTATAATCTCCGCCTTTGTTGTTGGATTTTCATTTGGCTCTGACTTCTTCTGCTTCTTTTCTCGGACACGCCTCCATGAGCTCACAGGCCGCAGGACTGCGCGTCTGTCTGCGTGCGTCTGCAAAAGCATTTCCATTAGAAGCAACTACAAAAACTAGGGAGGGCACATGGAAAAGATCTTTTTATTCTAGTGGATCTGAGTGGAATAAAACTCAGCTGTCTGGCCGTTATGTGGATTGTTACATAATCAGATGTTTTTTTGTTTTACTATGCAGAATTCTGAAAGGAAATCATTTCATTTTTTCTTTCTAATTACCCGTCCTCATCCGCTGGCGGTGTCAGTGGAGACAGCAGCTCAAAGTGGCCCAGAGTTGATTTTACCACAGATTTCTAATGTTGTCTTTACTGAAGTGTCTTCAGTAGCAGCACTAATGAAATCTATGGGCAGCACAACAAGCAGACACCAAATACTACATATAGATATACAGTCTATGCATTTAATGACTATTGATTCATAAACTTACACTCAGAGTGTTTGCCAGACAGACGTGCATGTATAAAACACATGCTGCAGCTGATGTTCTGCAGGGAAATCTCGTGGTGCTGGTATAAACTGAATGAACGCAGCTGTGAGGTGAAGCGCGTCGGCCAGGTTGTTGCAGGAGGAAAGAAACGTTTGTGCACGAGGAATTTAGCTAGCGTTTAAAAGCCAAAGCTGTGCCTGCTACACTAAAGATTCACTTTCTAGACTTGGAAAAAAAGAGTCCTGGTTTATGGAACGTTGTGAGTGAGCCGCTCAGGCATCACTGTGCAGATGTCCAGTCGCCGGCAGCAGACTCATACGGCAACACTCACTGAGTCTGCTGAGCCTTCACCGGAGGCGCTGGGGGGAGGTTTGAGGTCCCCCCTGAGCTCAGATCCCCCCGCAGCTTCGCCATCAGCAGGGGTTTTCGTGATCGGGACGAGGAGGGGGCCGTGAGGGCGGGGGGGCCCTACAGGGCGCTGGACCGGGAGGGGGGGTCGGCAGAGAGCCCGTTGGAGACGGAGGAGCGGTGGTGGAGCCGATGGCGCCGGTGGTGGAGCCGGTGGGGGGGGGCAGGGCCCTGGTGGGAGGTGGGCTGTACACCGGTGGCAGAGGCGGAAGGGTGGAGGTGGGCGAGGGGGGCAGATGGAGCAGCCGGCTGTCCTCCGAGGGGCGCCGCGGGGGCCTGTGGGGCAGCGCGTAGATGGGCGTGGGGGGGCGCTTGTAGACGGGGTAGCGGGGGGCGGGGCAGGCGTCGCTCCGCGCGAAGCTCATGCAGCGGCCCTGGGGGACGACAGACAAAGATGCTGTGGGGGCTCAGCTCAAGGCAGCGGCGTCACGTGTTTGGTGACGCGTCGACATTTCTGCGGCGCGGAGTTTGGCAGCTTCACAGAGGTGCGGATTTCAGCGGATGGAAAGAAAGGAGTGAGTGAGAGCCGCATTCCAGTCGCTCCCGATGACTTCCACAGACGAGACGCCTGCAGTTGTTTTCACCTCTGTGCACTCGCTATTTAGCATTTGAATTCATCGATGGAACAATAATAAGCCAGCGGCTCGTCCTCCTCCAAATTCTGCAACACGCGCCTGCCAAGAGCCGTCACAGCTGTTTCATAGCTGCTATTAATTGCTGCGGTTTGGACGCGCGTGCGTCGTCCCGTCACCCGTGCGTTTCTCTCACCTTGTCTCCGGGATGAGGCCGCATCACGGACACTCTGTCGTAGCCTCTCCTCAGCAGCACGCACAGCGCGTCCAGTTTGCCCTGTGGACACGGCCGTAGGTTCACACACAGTGGGGAAGGCGGCTGCGGCTCCCACCGCGTCCCCATTCCCGCGTGGGACGTTTTATACGGCTGAGACGCGCAATTAAAGAATGTATTTTGTTAGGAATAACACCCACTCAACAGATTCCATATTGAGGGGTGAGCTCAGTTCATGTCTGGTTTCTATTACCGTCCACCCAGCTGATAATATGTGAAAAAAACACACGCTATTAACTATTTCCTGGCAACGCGTCGTTCCAAGAAACACCAGCAATAAATCTTATTTTCGGTTGCAGCGGATTGACGCCATCGTTAAGGAGACGTCTCCAATGTAAAACTAGATTTGAAACATCTGGGATATGCTACACACCGTATATTACATGTGTTCACGTTTCATCATTCGCGTGGTGACAGCGGTGCGTTCGAGGTCTGCGCGTGGAGCATTATAGAAGATTTCAAATAAAGCAAATACGAACAGACATCTGGAAAATGCCGAAATTAATGACTGTGAGAGTTAAACTTGAGTAAGACCTTAATGGGGGAGTACCACTTCTGGGGTCGGCTGGATTTGTGCAGGGTGTAGTAGGACCTCGGCGGAGGCAGGTCGAACTCCTGCTCGGGCATCACAACCCGAGCGTTCTTGGCTTTTTCCAGTTTGGCTCCTTCTTCAGTGGAGCCTTTATCTCCCCAACGGACCTGAGCACAAACGAAACGCTCTTTTTTTTATTTCTCTCGCTGCTTCTGACGTCTGGCTGACGCAGCACTGTGGCCACAAGTATATAAGTGTGTACACACATTCATTGTTCCCAGATGATGAGTGACTGACTCTGTTGATCCACTGACTTTCAGTGTGTTGGTTCCAGGAGCTCGATATGTTAGTTTCGAACTAAAGCCACTCATTACCTATGGGATGAGTTTTATTCTGATATTCGAGGCAAACGTTGCACATCCAGATGTTTGAGGCACATCTGCACAAGTCACGGAGTCTAAGCTTTGAAACCGATCCTAAACCTCTGAGAGCAAACCTAGAGTCTGTTTATAAACCCGTCAATGACTTAAACCTGCACAGCTCCATAATAGTCCCTCTGCCTCAGGTAATTTACATGATTATAGGTGTTTGTTTTATCCAGATGATCCCCTAAATGAGCAAATGTTGAAACTGAAAGCAGCAGCAGCAGCACTTAGCTCAAGAAAACCGGAGCTTGGCAGAGGAGGCGCTTTAACGAAGCTCTGCATATTTTCCACGACTGCGCTGGCGAGTCGACTTCACTGCTAAGTAACAGAAGCGCTTCGTACTCTTTATTTGTGTGAGCGGCGGACGTCTGGGTCCAGCTCCTCCCGTCTCTCAGGTACCACACGCTCCAGCTGTCAGACAACTCATCCTCATGAATGGCTTTGCATTTTCCTTTTTCTTGCTGTCTTCCGCCTTGTTCTGTTGTGTAACGGGCCTCAGACCTGGGTCACGCCGGGCTGCACGGTTCGTCTGTTAACACAACACACTCTGCAGCACCCGGGCCTTGAAACAGTGCTGCTTTTTGCTCCAACCATGCGTTGGGTTGATCTGTCATCAGATTAGCAGCCAGATGGCCTGAACGTAGCTCTCACTGCCTCCCACCGCTAGTCAAAGCGGCGCAGCTCAGATTTGCACAGTCGTGTTTTTGAAAACATCAGCAGCATCCTGCTTTTCTTTTGTTTCCCTCCATCCGGCGTTCAGCAATTACAGAGGAGCGTTCAGCGTGTTTGGCGCTCGCTTTGCTGTTCTGCAGATCTAACAGACCTATTGAGCTGATACTGTGGGTGCAGTGGAGTTGCGTCACCTCCATTCTCTTGATGCCTCCAACTCCGCGGCCTCCGTAGTAGGAGGCGTCGACCGTGGGCCACCTTTTCTTCGGAAAACCATCCTCATCATCCTAAATGAGACAGAACCCTTTTTTTTATGTACATCCACTTCAGATACAGATGAATAGAGATTCAAGTCTCTTACTGAGCTGTCCTCTATAACTGGTGGAGGTGGTTCGTGAATGACCTGCGACCAGAGAAGCATGTGGGTCACGTTTCCTATTAAACACACAGCGAATGTGTGAGTGCTTCCCATCATACCACTGTGCAGCAGAGGGGCCAGAACCACCACAGCAGAGCGACGGTGAGCAGCAGCAGCAGGATGAGCAGCGCCACGGCCACGAAGGTCCCGTCGGACTGGAAGGAAAACAGGACGTTGGTACGGTTTCATCCGCAGCACCGCGGTGCCGCGTTTTCCCTGCACTCACACACGCGACCGTCGTTATCGTGACCGAGCTGGAGATGAAACTCAGGCCGCCGTTCATGCTGACGTAGAGCGTGGCCGACCTGCGAGGGCGGAGAAGCACCAGTAAAAGGGCGCCAATGCACTGGTGGGACTGGGAGGATTGTGGCGTCACACTCACGTTCCCTGTTTTTCCAGAACGGGAGCTGGACACAGCAGGTAGGTGTCTCTCACCACCAGGGGCCTTTTCACTGCGGAGGTGAAACGAGACCTCACGTGACCACAGCCTTAGAATTAATTATTAGTGAAGGCCTGGATTTCCTTCGCACATCACCTGTTTAACAATCTGAACCGTGAGGTTTAACATCAGTGGCTCAGACCTTGAAAAGCTGCGGTTACTCACTCACTGTGACCGTGTCATTGATGCGGAAGCTGCACAGAACCTTCTGCACGTCGCGCGCGTGGAGGAAGCCGTTGCCTCTCACCACCACCTGGAAGGATTCTGAGGAGGAATTAGAGTGGCCGCATTATCAGCATCAGCAGAGCGAAGCGGCCGCGGGGCCCAGCGTGGGGCTGCTTTACCTCCTCCACAGATGCTGGACGGCTCCACGGCCAGGATCTCGATGCAGGACCTCTTCAGGATCTGGCAGCGAACAACAGAGTGATGGGAAGTTAAGGGGTTAAACCGCGTGCGTTCCGTCGGATCGTGCGTGTGAGCGGTACCGAGCCGATGATGCCCTGCAGCGCCTGGAAGCCGTCGTTCACGGGGAACACGTGGTCCTGGCCGTCAGCGATGGTTGCGAGCTGTCACGGCACGTGACTGAGTAATTAATGACCCGACTGAAGTTGCGCTCCACTGATCAATAACCCGTTCACATTATGAGTCGATCGGCTGCTCTACCTGGGTCTCATTGAAGTCCTTCACGCCCACGCAGTACACGGTGGCGCCCAGCTGACGCGCCCTGCTGGCCTGAAAGCAATGACGGAGGCTCAGGTCACTGCCGCCGCGCTGTGGAATTCAAGCGGCCAATCGGCGCCTGCGGGTCTCACCTCTCTTTCTGCCAGGTCGAACTGGTTTTCCCGCAGCTCGCCGTCCGTCAGGGCGATGATGACGCTGGCCGTCCGGTACCCTGGAAGTCGGCAGAGTGGGAAGCAAAACCATTAACACGACGCAGCGAGCAGCTGGGCTCTCGCTCGCGTTCCGTTCTTTATTTGAGTCTGCCACGTCTGCGTTTGGATGAATGGATAAAAATATCACACTGTCGCGAGGCTGATTAAGTGCGAGGAGGGAAAAAAGCTCCACTCACCATCGCCAGTCGCGTAGTATATTTGCTCGCTGGCCTAAGAGAGAGGTTTGAAGGCGTCAGCGGCCATAAACTTAAACGAGTCCAATTTGTGCCGGGCGGAACCGGCGACCGAACGGATGACTCACTCTCTGGAAGCCTCTGTCCATGAAGGTGTCTCCACCTGGCTGCACCATGCGGAGCTCCTCCAGCCCGGCGCGAATCTGCTCCCTGGTCGTGGAAATGGCGAAATATTACGGGCGCTCGTGAAAATCGTGCCGCGTGGCGGTAAAATCGCGTCACCTGTCTTCCGTTAGCGCCATGAGGGTCCTGCCTTCGGTTGAAAACACAATAAAGGACATGCGCAGCTGCGGACTGGAAAAGAAGAGCAGACGGTCGCGTTTTAAAAGCGGCCCCTCGCTGGTTTCCACGTGACTCTCTGCGTGGACGCACCTGAGGAACTTGTGAGCCAGGTGGTCGACGAAGTAGAAGATCTCGTTCCAGTGATGCTGCACGCTGCCGGACCTGAGGAGACGCGTCGAGTCAATAACGATCCCGTGTTCCAGCTGTGTTTTCTCTGTTAATACTCTGTGTGTGCGTATAGGTCACGCGTGACCATACAGAACATATGGGCCGGAGCCGATCATTGACGTTTTTGTGGCTTTACTGCAAACTTGTAAATGCCACACAAAAAGCGGCCTCTTCTCCCACTAACTGCGCCGCCTTTCTTCTCCCCCCTCCCTCCTGTTTTCATTTATCCGGTGATGTGAGCCTGGGGATGTCTGGAACATCTGGCTCCGATGGAGAAAGGGTTCTGCAGACGGAGACCGAGCCGACACTGGGCCGGGGCGCGTGGGAGGCGAGGCAGAATCCCCGCGGTGCGCTTTATCCACGGAAGGCGCGAGGTGGACGCCGCTGCGTGAGCGCGCTTTGCGTCGTTTGTGTGAATCGTAATTGCTGATGTGCTGATTCAAAGCGCACTGCATTGCACTGCATTGCGTGGGCGGCTCTATTCAACGGCGAATCTCGCCCAGAAGGACGCGACCGTGGAACCTGTGCAGCAGCACAACACCACGCTGACGTACGACTCAACTTGACCTCTGCAAAAGCTTCAGCTCGGCTTCATGACAGATTAATGGACAGTGTAATTAGAGCCTCATGTCAGTCTGCACGAGCTCCCGTGTGTTTCTAAAACACTTTTTGTGTTTTAAAGTAAAATTAAACAAGAATGAACAAGTAAATATTTTTATAATGTAAGAATTTTAGTTCACTTTTTTAATTAGATAAAATAAGACGAGCGAAAATCTGGAGGAAATAAACACGATGGAAATTGACAATTTAATAAATCAAACCGTGAATAAATGATTAAAACTGTTTGTAAATTTGTTCCTGACAACATCCGACGCTGTTTGTTTGCGTGTCAGCGTCCGAAAGCTGTAAAAAGCGCTGTTGCCAGATGTGTTGACTGCACTCGGTCTCTGCTTTGTTTAGAGCTTCACGTAACTCACATTCGACCCTCGGTGCCTCTACAGATATTTCCAAATGTCAGCTCCACTCAACGCTCAGCTCAAGAGGCCGCCGGTTACAGATGGACGCGACTGGTGTTTGCACCTGAGTCCCAGTGTGAGTCATGCATCAAGCACCATAAAAGTGGAAGCACTCACTTGTCCAAAACAAAGTAGAGGTCAAATCCTCCATAACAGGACGAGCCTGCCTCCCTCCTGTCGTGCGTCTGTCCTGCACTGCCGGACACGAGGACCAGCACCGCCAGCATGCCCACTTCCACGCTGAGCAGGACCTGCCCACACCGGCGCTGGGACGCGGCTCCGAGCGTGGCAACGGGCATCGTGAGGCGCCGGAGAGCTGCTTCCTGCCGCCGCGTGCCCGACAGCTCTGTGGCACAGCGAGCCGCGCCGCGGAGACGCTCCCCTCCGGATCGATAGCCCACGTCCTCAGCAGCAGCTGTGCGCCGTTGGAGGGGGAGTGACGCTGGTGGGACTGGGCTGTCACTGGTCCCAGTGCTCAGTCATTTTTACGAATGCTGCTAAAATCTCCCAAACAGCATCTGAGCAACTTTCTGCTTCGTTCATCATATTATTGCTTCTTCTCGTGCATTGGTGGTTTTAATAGTTTCTTTTTTTTTTGCAGTGTTGCCTAATTCTTCGTGTTAAACATCAGTGCCACTTAGTGGTGCACACTGTTCACTGCCTTTAAACAACTGACTTTGCAGAAGAGGCTCCAAAGGGCTGAGCGTCAGAACCAACCCGGAAATATCCGCTGTTGGTTTGTTGTCAGCAATTAAGTCTTGGCTTGACACGACCCAGAGTCACAGTGAATGAGATATTCTGCACAGCATGTTGATTGCGCCGGTAGATGGACTTTAGCTCTGCACAGCTGTTTGTGCCCAGACAAAATGATGGCAGGTGTGGACGTGATGGCGCGTGTCCCAGTTGTTCAAGTGACGTGAGAGCAGTCCACCTGCAGGTGGAGCATCAGCCCCACGTTCAGATCACCGATGAAGCATCAGGTTGTGTCCAAACTGGGATTGTGTCGAACTAATGAATCCAGTTTGACGTGCTAGAATTTTAAATTACAAGGTGATTTTTCTTCGTTTGCATCGTGTTTTATTAATTCACTTACATTTTTGGCTCCGCGCTTATTTCTAGTCCAGCTGAACAAATGTATTTTGGGTGAGGAGGCTGAGACGTGTGTGTGTGTGTGTGTGCGTGCGTGCGTGCGTGCGTGCGTGTGTGTGTGCGTGCGTGCGTGCGTGTGTGTGTGTGTGCGTGCGTGCGTGCGTGCGTGGCTGCAGGTGGACGTGAACTCTGAGCTCCGCTCTCCCTCCGTCCTGCATGTGAGTGAATGACTGCCGCGGCATGGAGACATGACAAAGCGGCGCCGTGTTCGTAAAATCCCGTCGCCGCAGTCGGTGAACTTTTTTTTCTCACCGCTCCGACGCCGCTTGACTCCGTCCCGGTCAGACAATGGCAGCCTCCGCTGCGTTCTGGCTCCTGCTGTGCGGTCTGCGCGTCTCTCCGGCGGCTCGCTGGGAGGCTGTGGACGTCAGTTCGACCCACCTCGGTGATGCAATGGACTACAAGGATCCCTGCAAAGCCGGTACGGTGCGTTTTACCCTCACTGGTTTCCCCGCGTGTCGTGTTCAGTGAATGCGTGACTCCGTTCGCCAGTGGTCCCAGTCTTTTAGGCCTCGTTACTGTAATGTAGATCAAAGCAAACAGCCTTTGAGAGTGAAATTTAGATGAATTATTGATGATCAGTTTAAGCACATGAACAAAGTTACGACTAAATGCAAACTACTGAAAGCAAATAGGTGAAAAAACAACCCAATTGACGATTATGATTAAATCGTTCACTAAGAAAATGGCTGTTTTATTATATTAGCTTCATATTTAATATCCTTAATGTTTTCATAGTAACCTATAATTATACTAAGTGCCCTAATTGCTCGAAGTGCGTCTAATTTTTATCATTTCATTTAAGGCTGTGGACTATTTTGTTAACAGCACAGGTCTGATAACATCAGGTCTCATTGATTCTGTACTAACAGTTTCTTTACTACAGCATCACTAATACGTCCGTAGTCAAACCTTTTTTACACAGTACGTTAAATCAGCTTCTACCTGAGATAAAAACAAATGTGAGACTTTGTCAATAAACCCCGCTGTGTTAGAAGTAGGATGCTGATGAATGGGATGTCCATACAGTAGCATCTGTGACGTGCAGCTGCTGCTCTGATTGGCCGGTTCTGCCGCGTCTCCCTAACGAGCCTCCTCAAGAGATGAGGAAATTGCTTTTTCATCATCTCACACGCCAAACAACTACTGTGCTTATGAAGGGAGGCCTCCAGCTGCTTGTGGCCCCTTTTTTTTCACTTGTGACTTCAGAAACAGCCAAAACACAACACTCGTCTTCTCTGAGACAGTTGCCTGGAGACCAGAGGTCATTGAGGCCGTGCCAGCTCTGTGCTCGGCTACATGCCGGTGAAATGCCTCTGGCTTCGGGGCATGGGGTGCACGCCGCGGGGGTGACAGTCATTTACAGTCACCCTTTGCATGAGTGAATTCACTTCAAAGGCCAGCGCAGGGTCCGCTGTGTCTTTCCATTCTGCCTTTCAAAGGTTGTTACATCACACGGCTAAACGAGGTATTTAATGCGTGCGACCCCAGCCAGCTTTTCTGCTCGATTAGTGCTACCGTGTGCGGCCGGAGCTGAGCAGAACATGCTCTGAACGATGGAAGCATTATATTATTGCCTTAGAATGAAAAGCATGTGTGATGCACGTGACACACGTGTTTTTCATTGTTTCCATCGCTCAGAATTCACTGCTTACAGACTGTTTTCTATTATTATCAGGGGAAAACTGATAATATTTTGAAACATCTCAGCTGCTGCAACTTGTGGGAAATAGTAAAAGTTGTTAAAGTTGTTTCCTGGACCTTCAGTCATCACCTTACTATTGAATATACAGTGGGTGTGAGTTATTGCTGTAATAACTTTAAACCTGCTTTGCACGTTCTGACATTTGTGAGTTTTAGATCACTTTTAAATAAGGTTTTCTCTTTGAACCGTTTTCAGCCATTACACTTCAAGTCAATATTATTATCAGTTTGTTAAACATAATCATTAACAACTTTGGGCCTCATATTGAAGATAATCTTAACTGTCCATGTGTCTAAAAACACAAATGATGTTATTTCATAAGAATGGATCGTCTCAAAAACATAAATCTATTAGTGACTTAATCAATGTTTGACATTTAAATAATTTACAGTGTGAAGCTGTGGAAGTCACGCATTAGATCCCTTATCAGGTACAGTACAGTAGGTCTTTGCTCCCACGTACTCGACTTCATTCCTGGGTTAATCAGTTGCTGAATAAAGCAGAGAAAGGAAACACTGCACTTTAGGAAATTGAGCAACCCATGAAATTAGAAAAACTCAGCTGGAAGCTCTGAACGTGTCGTGCGCGGTGTTAGATGGACATCGGGCGATTTCATATGATCAGCCAAACGCGCTGAGCGGTAAAGATGCGCGTGTGAGAGAAAGAATGCGACACATCATCAGAACAGAGGCTGCAGAGCGCACACAATGCGTGTCGGTGCGTGTGCAGCGGTGTTTGCTGATCAAACAGATGCAGGCAGACACACGTCAGGACAGAGATACGGCTGAAAACACGTTCTGCTCCTTTTATGTTCAGGTTCAGCACATTTAATAAATACCGGATGGACAAATAATGATAAATGCATTCATGTTTATTTTCTTTTCTGATTACAAAGCACACAACTTTGAATGTATGAAAGGGGTTTTGTTTGTCATTGTCATCAGTTCATTGCTTCATTATCTCAGCTGTTTTTATGTCCGCTAACATCTGATCCGCTCATCACCTCGTGCCTCAGCTGCGTTTCTGGGAGACATCGCTCTGGATGAAGATGATCTGCGCATGCTCGGACAGGCCCTCGGCCCTACAGGTGCTCGGCCCATTGTCCAGAACAATCAGACGGACTCAGGTAGCGGAGCAGACATGCGCGTGAGTGTTCTTTTAGGACCAGTTACGGGTTCCTGTAGATTCCTCGTGCTGTCGTTGCAGTTAACGGCTCCGGTAGCGACGGAGCCGCGGTCGGGCGGCGTCTGCAGCGCGCGAGGAGAGCGGCCACCTCCAGGGCCGAGCGCGTGTGGCCCGACGGCGTCATCCCCTACGTCATCAGCGGCAACTTCAGTGGTGAGTTCTGCGGGGGCGTCGTTGCGTCCCGTTGGCGTTGCGGAGACCGTCAAAGTCCAATCCAGAGTTTCCCCGCAGGCAGCCAGCGAGCCATTTTCCGCCAGGCCATGCGCCACTGGGAGAAACACACCTGTGTAACGTTCACCGAGAGGACGACGGAGGAAAGTTACATCATCTTCACCTACAGGCCCTGCGGGTGAGTCTGCGGCTCGTTTCCCACGTTTGATTCGCAGGGAGGCTTCTTGGTCTTAGGCAGCGCTGAAGGCTGTCGCCGCCGCAGGTGCTGCTCCTACGTGGGCCGGAGGGGCGGCGGCCCTCAGGCCATCTCCATCGGCAAGAACTGCGACAAGTTCGGCATCGTGGTGCACGAACTGGGCCACGTCGTCGGCTTCTGGCACGAGCACACGCGCCCGGACCGCGACCGCCACGTGAGCATCGTCCGGGACAACATTCAGCCAGGTACCGCCGACACACGGAGACGCGCGGCCGCGGAACCGGTCCCGCCCGCGTTCACCCCGTTGTACACGTGTGTGACCAGGGCAGGAGTACAACTTCCTGAAGATGGAGCCGGGTGAGGTGGACTCGCTCGGGGAGGTCTACGACTTCGGCAGCATCATGCATTACGCAAGAAACACGTTCTCCAGGTTGGTTGGACCCATTCTCCTCACTATCGTCAGCCGAGCGGCACCAACCCGCTGTTTCTCCCTTTGCTGCTCCACGCTAGTCCTTTTGATGTCCATGTATTTATTTTACCTCCATCGTTGCTGTCCCGCTCGGGGTCATGGATCCGGGCCAAGGTGCATGAAGTCCTGGCAGCCCGGGCTCTGTTGAACAATCTGGGCTGGAGTGGCCTTTTTCCCTGGCATTGGGGAGCGGGCTCCACCGAGCCGCCTGGCACCGGCCAAAGGGCCCATTCAGGGCGCTCTGTTTGCACATGCCTGTCATTCACGGGCGCATCACCATGGGAACCGGAACAGGGGCGAGCTCCAACCCCAGTGGGAGATTATCAGGATCAATAAAGTATCAAGGTGTTGAACAAGAGCTGGACCTGGAACAGAGGCCTCTGGAGGCGGGTCTGTGTGTTGGAGTCGGCCCTTATCAGGATGTCAGGGGTTCGTTGCTGTTCTCTGTGCATCCCTCTCTTTTATTTCCCTCTCGTCTGAAACAGAGGACTCTTCCTGGACACCATTTTGCCCCGCTATGATGTCAATGGAGTCCGGCCACGTATTGGACAGAGGTCAAGGCTCAGCAAAGGGGACATCACACAAGCCCGCAAACTCTACAAATGCGCAAGTAAGAGGCGGACGATGTACAAATCATCTGTCATCACTGTAGAACCAAGAACCCAGATTCGGTGTGTGTGGTTGTGACAGAATGCGGGGACAGCCTGCAGGAGAGCGCCGGGAACCTGTCCTCTCCCGGGTTCCCCAACGGCTACTCGGCATACGCTCACTGTGTGTGGAGGATTTCTGTCACTCCCGGCGAGAAGGTGAGTTGAGTAGGAAATCACCTACAGAGACATTAACCGGAAAATTAATTGGAACGATGGCTGATGTCGCCTTGTTTCTCGCAGATCGTGTTGAATTTCACTGCGATGGACCTCTTCAGGAGCCACTTGTGCTGGTACGACCACGTGGAGGTTCGAGATGGGTTCTGGGGGAAAGCTCCCCTGAAAGGTAGCGCTCTGTGGGCGTGACCCGGGTGCGTACAGGTGGGCCGCGCTCTGGCAGGTGACGTCATCACTCCCCTCTGGCGCCCGCAGGCCGCTTCTGCGGGGACGCGCTCCCCGGTCCGATCGTGTCCACCGACAGTCAGCTGTGGATCGAGTTCCGGAGCAGCAGCAGCTGGGTGGGCAAGGGCTTCTCCGCCGTCTACGAAGGTGCGTCCGTTCTCCCGCCACTTCCTCCTTGGGCGGCGGACTACATATAACCCCGTTTCCCGCCTCCCGTGCAGCCGTCTGCGGCGGCGAGGTGCGACGGGACAGCGGGCAGATCCAGTCCCCCAATTATCCCGACGACTACCAGTCCAACAAGGAGTGCGTGTGGAGGATCACGGTGGCGGAGGGATTCGACGTGGGCTTGTCGTTCCAGTCGTTCGAGGTCACGCCCCCACAGTCGCCTCTGGCGTCCGTCAGGCCACGTGGTCCTCACTGTTCCCGCTCTGGCTGCAGGTGGAGAAGCACGACAGCTGCGCCTACGACTACGTGGAGGTGCGGGACGGCGGCTCCGAGGACAGTCCGCTGCTCGGACGCTTCTGCGGCTACGACAAACCCGACGACGTCAGGAGCGGCTCCAACCAGCTGTGGCTGAAGTTCGCCTCCGACGGAACCGTCAACAAAGCTGGCTTTGCCGCCAACTTTTTCAAGGGTCGGTCGCCGCCGGAAGTGGGAGCGCGTCCGGTGGCGCTCGCAGGGGCTTGATTGTGTGTGCGTTCATTTGCCAGAGACAGACGAGTGCTCGGGGCCCGACAACGGCGGGTGCGAGCAGCGCTGCGTGAACACGCTGGGCAGCTACAGGTGCGCGTGCGAGCCGGGCTACGAGCTCACCGCCGACAGACACAGCTGCGAAGGTGAGCGTGGAGCCTCTGAGCGCCGCTGCCCTCTAGTGGTCGCCACCCGCCACTGCACCGCCTCGCCTCCGCTGGCTCCGCTCACAACAAACCTCCTCCTTCATATCATCACCTCCGCTTCTGCTCTTCATGTCTTCATCTGCTTGACTTGCTCTGTGTAAAACATTGGCTTTAATGGCTTTTAAGCAGGGATGATATTAGTGCTCAGAGTCTCTAGTTTTGCCCAGTTTTTCTTGTGTGTGGGTGTGTTTATTTTTATTTGCTGCTAGTTTCTTCTTCCGCCACCAGAGGGCAGCACTTCTCTGCTTTAACTCGTCTTAGCAGTAAAAGTAGAATTACATTCTCTGTTTCTTTGTTTGCTGCCACTATGTTTGCTACCAAGACCCTTTCTGCTTTTTTTTTACCTCCATCCAACTTAGGATAATTCACACACGTTGTCTGATTTATGCCCTGCTGCCCTGTTACCACTAAGATTATTGGTTTGCCCCACCAGCAGCTGCCTGCGGCGGCATCGTCACCAAGCTCAATGGCTCCCTCACCACCCCCGGCTGGCCCAAAGAGTACCCGCCCAACAAGAACTGCGTGTGGCAGCTGGTGGCGCCCGTTCAGTACCGCATCACGCTGGTGTTCGACGTGTTCGAGACAGAAGGCAATGACGTAAGGCTGCTCGTGCAAGTCCAGTCTTCTGGGTGACGTGAGGTGAAACCTGTTGTAAATGTTCACCACCAGGTGTGCAAATACGATTATGTGGAGGTGCGCAGCGGTGTGAGCTCAGACGCAAAGCTTCATGGGAAGTTTTGTGGGGCAGAGAAGCCTGAGGTCATCACCTCCCAACAAAACAACATGAGGATTGAGTTCAAGTCTGACAACACGGTCTCCAGGAGGGGCTTCAAGGCTCATTTCTTTTCTGGTAAGGGGTCACAGAGGACGGAGGTCTTTCATCCAGCCTACATCCACATTTACTGTAGTTACAGCTGATTTTAGACTGTGGTTCATCAATCATTAGAATGATGTTTGCATATTTTTTGGGCCTCAAATCCTCAGTGAACGAATGCTTTTACTATGCTTGAGAATCAATACAGACAGACAGTTGGCAATTCACACATCGTATTCTTCACTCTTTTGGAAAACAGGCCTCGTTTGTGCCTGGACGTCAACAGGAAATGAGGCCGAACTGCTAATTCAATATGTCCCACAGGTTTTGCTTCGGCCCATTGTCTCACAATCACATGCCGCTGCTAAAGGGGTTACGAAATAAAGGTCTGGAAATATCCCCGCAGATATCGACGAATGCTCCAAGGACAACGGAGGCTGCCAGCACGAGTGTGTGAACACCTTCGGGAGCTACAGCTGCCAGTGCCGCAGCGGCTTCATGCTGCATGACAATAAGCACGACTGTAAGGAAGGTACAGCAGCGCCAGGCCACTCCTGCTTCCCAGAAAAAACACCCCCAGAGCTTTTGTGTTGAGGAAGAGGAAACGAGTCGCAGTTTTCCTTGTTTTGTCTATTCCAGCCGGATGCGATATCGTAATAAACAGTGTGTCGGGGGTGATCCGCAGCCCCAACTGGCCTGACGCGTATCCCAGTAAGAAGGCCTGCACCTGGTCCCTGTCCACCACCCCAGGTCATCGAATCAAACTTGTATGTCAGTGGATTTGGTTAGGTTTTACCCCACGATGCCAGCGGTCGCATAGAAGGCTTTCTGAAGGCATTCATGTGTAAATGGCGTTCAGGTTTTCAACGAGATCGACATGGAGGCTCATCTGGAATGCGCCTACGACCACCTGGAGATCTACGACGGCCAGGACGCCCGCGCCCCGACCCTGGGACGCGTCTGTGGCACCAAGAAGCCTCCTCCCGTCGTCTCCAGCGGCGACAGGCTGTTCCTGCGCTTCTTCTCCGACAACTCGGTGCAGAAGAAAGGCTTTGAAACTTCATACCAAGCCGGTGGGCAAAACAACTACACACTTACTGTACTCCCACCAAATAAAGGCTAAAAATACTAGAATTCTAAATGTGATGTTTCTGCTAAGGGTTTGTTTTGCGCTGTGATGGAAAGCTGCAATTCTTTCCCCCCTCGCTTTTACGAATTCCTCCTTCTGACCCTCTAATTTTGTGGCTGTGAATTCCCAGAATGTGGAGGAAGCCTTAAAGCCGAGGTCAAGACAAAGGACCTGTACTCTCATGCACAGTTCGGGGACAACAACTACCCCAGCGGCTCCGACTGCCTGTGGGTGGTCACCGCCGAGAAGGGCTACGGAGTGGAGGTCATCTTCCAAGTGTTTGAGACGGAGGAGGAGGCGGACTGCGGGTACGACTACGTGGAGTTGTACGACGGCGCTGACATCAAGTCTCCACGTCTGGGGAGATACTGCGGATCTGGGGTGAGGCTAAAAATACCCGCCCTGTGTAGTAAACACTAGTTACAGCCAGCGATCCTCCCTAAAGAGCCTCCTGCCTCCTCGTTGCAGACGCCGGAGGAGGTGTACTCGGCCGGAGACGCCGTCCTCTTAAAGTTCCACTCGGACGACAGCGTCAATAAAAAAGGCTTTCACGTGCGCTACACGAGCACAAAGTTCCAGGACACGCTGCACGCCAGCAAGTGACCGTCTCGCCCGGGCCCCAAACCTCAGTGGAGGCTCCGGCCCCAGCATCTGGTCGGACACACCCGTTCCTGGGCGAGCGGCGAATGCATGGAGCGACACCGCAGGCTCCAACTCGCATACTTTACATTCACATTTAATTCTGCTGTGAGGCCGCGTGGAGACACGGCGCCTTTACTCCTCCTCAGCTTCACCCCGTGAGTCGAGTAAACCGAGTCACACCACCAGTAGTGAGCTGATTACATTGTAGCACTGTGATAAGATAGAAACTCTACATATTGGGATGTACTGTAGTTCATCATGGCAGCAGTGTTTTTACTGTCTAGGGTTAAGAGCTTGATCACTTCACGCAGTATTTGGTGACAATGGAAGAAATTAGCATCTACTCAACTTCTCTTTCTGTCTTTGCTGCTGTGGTGTTGAGTGATGTCACAGGTGTTCCCTCACACCAGTTTTCCATTTTCAGTATTTTGCAATAGGCTTCGCTGACGCGTGACCTTCTCCTTGTTGGCACGTTGCTCCATTTCAGAAAACACAAAGGAGCCCCAGGAGTAATGTATCAAGCCTTCGCATCAGGCTACAGTAGTGCATGATACAAACAAAGCAGGGACTCGCTGGTACAAAAGCGTTGCTTTACTTTAATCCTGAGTGACGAGGAAAGGTGTTAACATCTTCGGTTTGTTAATATGATATAAAGCCCACACTGTGGAACAGGTGTTCAAAAATTGCCTTTATTAAATTGTTACCTGCGTAATACTGTACGACATTTAGCGCCTCAGACTCTGGTTCGACCAAAGTAAACAGCTGGAGCACAGTTAGCACAGAGTAGCCATTAAATCATTTGGTCAGAGGTTGCTGTGAACGCAAACACATTAGCATCCTTAAGGTTCCTGAATGCATCGTCATCAGAGAATATGACGAGTAAAACGTTAGAATAATAAACAAACACGATCGCATATGAATTTTAAGGAAGCAAGACAGATCACTGAATATAAAAAGTATGATTGCATAGTTCAACGATGTCACCACAGTCACAACCAAAGAGATTCACAGTCTTCACCGAAGCTCGGCTTCTCTGACATGAGATGTGTGGCAGTAGATCCAGTCTACAGAGTGGCCTGTGCTACAAAATAAAGGTCAGGCTCAGACACACTGGCTGATTTCATTCGTCTATATTCAGCACAAACACACTGTTTGTCGCTTTTCTCACGTGCACGTTCAGTTCACAGTTCTTTGGTCTCTTCTCTGTGACGTCTACGCTTCCACTCAGTTAAATCTTTGGTAAGAAAACCTTCAGAGGCTCGTTCTCATGCACTTTATCCAGGAAGCCCAGGTTAAAGTAAGGATACAGGGTCTCTGTGAAGGTCTCTCTGAAGGTGTACAGGTGAGTCATGCTCTCTGCGTTGTAGAAGGACACCAGGCCCCTCCTGTAGTCCAGGTACACCCCGATCCGGGCCAGCGGCTCCTCCAGGGACAGGACGGTGGGCGGGGACGTGCCGGCCATGTACTGCACCCCGTAGGAGAGGGACAGGGTCCAGAAGCCGTTGGCCGGGAGGGCCTTGATGACCCCCTTCCTGGGCACGGACTCTCGGGCCACGCCCACGGTCCACACCGTGCTGCTGTACACCTCGATCTCCCAGTAGTGGCGCCCGTGGGTGAAGCCCTGGCTGCCGAGCAGCGAGAGGGCGGCGTTGAACCTGTAGGGGTTGTCCTGCACCGTGTGGTTGAAGGTCTGGTAGCGCACGCAGGTGAGGGAGGAGGTGAGGCTGAGCCACGGGTTGGCCGTGCTGGAGTTGAAGGTGATGGCTGCAGGAACTGGAATCAGGAAAAGCAAGGCTTTAAATCGCCCCTCCACTTCTCTGAGAAGGTTGATTAGGATTCCCAGTACCTGGATAGATGCTTCCTTTCATGGATTTCCACACTCTGTACTGCAGGGGCCCCGCGAAGCGGCCCTCGCACAGGCTGGGCGGCGTGAAGGCCGGTTTCTCGAACTTCAGCGACGGCCTGCCAACGAAAGCAAAGTCAGAGGAGCAAAACAAGAGCGGGTCCCAGAGCCGGCGGCTGGACCGTTCCCACGCTCACCTCTGAAGCAGGACTTTGATGCTCTGAAACAGGACACGGGAGCAGCCGCGGGAAAGGAAAGACACAGAGGGGTGATTAGTGTTGAATCCGTGAGAGGAGAAAGCTTTTTCCTCCCCCCATGACATCAGCGCCTGAGCTCACGCTATCCCACCCTGCGGGATCTCCCCGCGGCCGCGGGAAAGTCCCGCCGCCGTGGTCGGAGCGTGGCCCCGCGCCCGAGCTCCTTATCCGCAGATCAGCGGGTGAGGTCACCGGCCTACATCCTGTCTGCGCCGATGGCCTCGTTAGAAGCTAGAAGCGCTCCAACCTTTGCACTCAACGCGGACGTGTCCAAAGGAACGCGATTAACGCGACTGCGGCTTTTAAAAATAGAAGGCAGTTTCACGGGGAAGCCAAAGCGGCCACACCCTGCGCAGCTTAACCTTCAGCACTGATGTTGGAGCCTATTTAACATCTTGGCGGATAAATGCATTCCTGCTTCATGACATGATGTAAAACTCACTTCAAATCAACCACTTTACTTTTTGTGCCTTTAATGTGATATACTGTATTTTTTTTTTTTGCTTGGAAAATAATGAGGAGCTCAGCATTTCTGGTCGTGATCGCCCCTAGCGCTGACTCATGGCGCCGCTGATGCCTTCCAGATGCACGCGTGTGACGCTACCCTGAGCAGAGTGAAGGGGTCCTGCTCCTGCAGCTTGTCCTCGATCTCGTGCACGGCCCTCTGCAGACGGGAGATCTCCACGCACAGCAGGGCCTTGTGCTCGTCCAGGCGGATCAGCTCCCGCCGCTCCTCCGTCTTCAGCTTCACCTGCAGCAGCTTCTCCTCCTGATACAGGAACTGGTGCAGGTCGCTGAACTGGGCCTCGATGCGCTGCTTCAGGTCGGCCGTGTGCTCCTGAGTGGTGGACGGGGAGTCTTAAACAGCGGCAAGCGGGGATATTGTTGCTCTTAAAGCATTTCAGTGTGCGTCCGCTCACCTTGAGCTTTTTGACCTCGTCTTCGGCTTCCCGGTCACACTGCAGCGCCGTGTTGAGCTCAGCTTTGAGAGAATCCATGGAGCTGTTCAGAGAAGCCTGATGGGACACCGTTAATGAGCAAAAGCCAAACACAGTTAGATTTTGCGTTCGCGGATGCAGCAGCTGGGCTCTGACTCACCCTGTACTTCTGCTCAGCCTCCTGCACGCACATCATGGTGTGGTTCCTGTGCTCCTGTGAAACGCCGCACACCAGACACACCAGCTCCTGGTCCTCCTCGCAGTACAGCTTCAGCTCCTCCCTGTGCCGGCTGCACCGGGGGACGGGAGCGGGGGCCCTCTCCGGCACCCCCACGTCCACCAGTCGGGCCCCGGCGCCGCTCTCCTCCAGACCCTGACAGTAGCTCTCCACGATGTTGGCGACGATGCGGTTGGGCCGGTAGCTCTGCCCCGGGTACACCTTCCTGCACTGAGGGCAGGAGCCGGTGCTCCCCTGCGCCGGGCACCGGGGACCCGTCCAGTAGCCCTCGATGCACCCCTGGCAAAAGGTGTGATCGCAGGGCAACGACACGGGCTGCTTGAAAAGATCCAGGCATATGGAGCAGGTGAGGTCCCTGCTGATTCTGTGAGCGGAGCTTTTGGTCACTTGTCCGGCTATGGGAGTCTGCAGCAGCTTTTCCATCGCTGTTTGCACAGCAAACTCGCCTTCCTTTGGTTTCCAACTTTTCTTCTCCTGCCTCTTCCCTTGGTTCAGCCTTTCTATGTTCTGCAGATAAACGGACTGGATTTTCTTCACCTCGTTCTGATTCTTGCTCATTCCTTTGCCTTGATTGTTTTCCCTGGGTCTGAGTGTGCAGCTAGACTGCGTCCTTCCCCTCGTGCAGAGTGTGGCCGCGCTCCCTGGCCTCCAGTCTTCCTGTTGACTGTTAGGAAATGAAGGGGGCGGCGCTGAGGGAGCCTCAGCCTCTCAAATCCTCGGGAAGATAGAGAAGGAATCTCAAGTCCGCCCCCCTTTTTCCCTCCAGGCTGATGTCACGTCTTTGTCAGGAAACCGAAGCGGCTGTGGATATTCTATCTATATTCTAGCCTTTTAGTTTGAAGGCTGAGTAATAACTCCACTAAGCCCCTAATCTGTTGCAGAACAACAGAAAAATGCAAATCCATCTTATGTGACTTTGAGTGCACATCCTGAGAGAAGGCAGTGACAGGTTTCCTCCTGCTTTTAATGGAAACACTGCCCAGTTAGAATCATTGTTGCTGCAGGGTAAACAAAGCAATTAGAGCGAGATTGAAACAGACAGAAAATGTCCCACGGTAACAAACCTCCGAGATCAAATGCGCTGCAGGCCTCCTCCTCCTCCCATCGTCTATTTATTAGAAGAGATATTTACAGCTCGTCCCCTGAGGCTGAGCACATCTGTCCAGAAACCCTTGCAACTAAAAAGTCCAATATGTACCTGCTGCCAAAACGAAGGGTGGAGAAGTATTATACCACATGAACAGTTTTACAGTGTGTTGCATCAGGCTCATCACAGACGCAAAGGAAACACAGAAACCCCCTGATTATGAAATGGAAAATAATCTCGGGTCAGGAGAGTGAAGCTACAGCTGAATTGAATTAGTGTGTCAGTGTGTGTGAGAAGACAGTGTGTCTCCTCTGTGCAATGTATTTCTATTGTTGCTAAAAACTATATCACATTGTCAATAGGAGGAAACCTGTGTCCTTGAAGAGGCTGGAAATTCCTTGAACGAGTCGACAGCTTTGTTTGCTGCTTTGTTATTGTCAGCTGCAGAAAAGGTAACAACCACAGAAGGAAAAGTCACCGGGCGGTGGAGGTGTTTAATGCTGACGTCGCCAGGTGTCTGTGTTGCTGCACATGCATGAAAACATTTTCTATCAGAACTTTATCCAAAATCTGTTGTGCAAACTGTAGATGAAACTTTTACGTTTGAGCTCATGTTTTTGTATGTTATGAACAGTACTGACATCTGGTGTCCAAAGTGTGACATAAACAGAAATACAGTACATTTGTCCAGACACTTATCTAAAAAAAAGCCCTGGGCAACACTTTGTTAGTAAGCAATAAATATGAATGAATTTACTACTTTACTTTTAAAGTTTGGTGTTTAGCAGCGTCCTGGGATTGGGTGAATCCTGAATATTGCAGGTGTGTCTGAGCCTCACTGTGTAACCTCACTGGCCAGGAGCTGTCTGTGGTGCTGAACCTTTGCAGGTGTCTGTGCTGACGATGGGGAGATTCTGCAGTGTAAAAATAAACATCATCAATTAGTCTGAAAAACGTCGATGTTGAGTTGACAAGTCATTATGGTGTGCAACGATCTGAAAGTATGGGCCAGAAGGAAGACGTTGACGTTCATGTGCTGGATGTCACATTTAGTAAGGAGTTATGGAAAAGAATGTAATTAACCTGTAACCTTTAGTGGTTCTTGATAAAAAAATGTCCATGGCATCTTCTTTAGAGCTGCACACAGGTAATTAACATAGGGACAGATTAGTATTGGTGAGTTAATTAAAACGTTGAAAGGCTTTTACTCTGTGGTTTCCAGGTCAGGACGAAGTGAAGCTGGGTGCAGCAGAGGCTCAACGCTTACATTTAGCTGCTGCATTAAAATAAAAGCTGTCATAATGGGTCAGCGTTTGTTTTTTGGATTCACAGTGCAGGAGATGAATGATCAGCTGCTGCATGAGAGGCAGAGAAAGCGGCAGGAGGAGGAGGAAGCGCATCTCTGCACGTCTGCAAGACACATGGCTGCCTTAAAACACAGTCTGCACTCAGGCGACCGCCGTTTTCTCAACAAAAGCCTGATTGAATGAATGCTGTATCATGTACAGGCTGCTTTTCGGTGTGATATCCATGCATTCACGCAGCAGCCGGGCTGTGAGCGTGAACGGCACAGCTGGAGACAATCTGAGTGCGTGCAGCCATGCATGTGAGCGTTTGTGGCAAATTCTGAAAGGAAAATGCAACATTTATGAGGAAACACAGGAAATAAAAGAAGCTCCCACACACACACACACACACACACACACACACACACACACACACAAACACACACACACACACACACACACACACACACACACGCATCTGCATGAACGCAAGCCCTCAATTAAACCCTGAGCTGATATGTGGGCCACCAGGGAAACCGAGTCTCTCAGGAACTCGCAGGTCTAAAAATAAGTTGAGCGTCTGCAGGAGTGAAGCTGACCTGAAGACAAAAGCAAGGACAGACAACATGAGAATATGGACTTCTACAGCTTTCTAGTGATAGAGACAAATATTTTCATAATGATGCATAATGATGTATAATGATGGAAGCATTTTGACCCTGTGCTGTTGGGCACCGCGGTCTCTGTTGCTCTGCTTCACACTGAAACGCCCTAAAATGGCTTCACTCAGTTTGTGGTTCCAGGAGCTGAAACCTGCTCACGTTCCTCCTGCATGAACCGCTGTCCAGACCCACACAGCTGCTAATGTGGCTGCAGAGTCTGGACCCTTTGTGTTATGTTTATGAGTCATCGTGAGTTTCCAAATCCTTCTCCACATGCCCTTTCCACTCCTTTTGTTCACTGCTGCCATTTCTTAAGAGACCTTCTCACGTTTTCTGTTTAACGGTTATTTGCTGAGATTTCATCTATGTCCTCACATTCCAGAGGAAAAGCGATGGACAGAAAGTCATGAATACTGTATTTTATGACTTATAACCACTAAATGCTGTTGGTGTCATTTGTGGAAAAACGGATGCCTGTGGAAACAGACTGTCCATTTTTTATCCTCATGTCTAAAGGGACTGAACCCAACACTGATTTTTTATTACGTCAAAGTAAGAGACTTAATTGACTCCAACAACTGAAAAAGCATTTAGTCGTTTAACTTCAACATCTAATTGTTATTTCTTTATTTTATCGCGTCGCCTATTTGTAATAACCCCCCTCCCCCACCGCCCACCGTCTCGTGACTCCCACTGAATTTGAGAACAGGCACTTTGGCAGGTTCAGACGCAATGTCAGAGCATATTTTTAGGAGCGAGACGCAGCTTCCTGCTCGCGTATTCATTTACCTTCCCAGTTAATGTGAAACCATGGATACAAACAGGTGCACGGCCCCAAGCGCAGCCTGGGCTGTAATTTCAAAACTCAAAGTCAGATGAACTGCGTTTCTGCAGCCTGATGCCATTTAGTGTCAGGGCACGTGAGTCAAATCAAGCAACGATGTGCTCTAAATGATCTTTAAATAACAAAACGCAAAAACAGGTAATAACGTTTTAAAATATAAGTTATGGCTTATTGCTGTGTGTACATTCTTTAAGTGACTCAAAAATGACTCACATTGTCCACGAAGCTTGATTAAAGTTCACTGTCAACATAATAACATCGTGTTATTGTTACAGGTGTTATTAAATCTGAGCCGCATCTTTTTAATTTCCACAGAGAATTTCTAGTATCGGCCACGGCGCAGGCGCCTTTGCGCACCTCGCCGCTCGTGCGCCTCTATGAATTGTTTGCCTCCTCGTCACTTGTTGAGAGCGACGCTGACGATGCTGCTGGTTCCGATTCATTCTGGCTTTTTTTTCTCTTCGGCCGAGCGGCAACGCGCAGATGTGACGAGGCGCAACACGCGCGCACATCTGACCGCGTGAGCTCCGCTCCCGCTGCTCTTTGCGGACGCCAGTTCTCCCTCTGTGCCCGTGCGTCGTCGAGCAGCGCGACTGGAGCAGGATTCCGGCGAAATTTCCTTTAAAAGGTCAACAGTGAAGCGGACGTAATGCAGGTACAGTAAACGTTTATTACTACGTGAAGAACTACGAGTGATCAGAAACGCGGCTGTCTGTGCTTGTAGCTGTGGTAGTGAACTTATTATAACCACTGCGCCCCACTTACACTGCGTAAACTATAAAAAGTTACAGTAACATCCGATTCAGGCAAATTTATTTTATTTTATTTTACACAACACTTAGTTGTGTAAAGGTTTGTTGACTGCCTGTGGTTAAATTCAAACTGTAGTAACAATTAGGATGCACTGACCTCAGGGCAAAGTGACACCATGCGCTTGTTTTGGACCAATAACCTGAGGCAACACACCATGAAGCATGAACCAACGAGTGGAGGTGGGTCGTAAAGCAGGTCAGCAGCATCACATGTGGTGGGAGGTGAACAGGAAGCCAGCATCAGGACCGTAAAGGGTTATTGTCAATGATAAGGTAATAATGGGCTTGGCACATATTGGGTGGTCTGACTGTGGACTGAGTGTGTTAAACATATGTGACAGTCAGTGGAGGGCGGTCGCCCCAAGCGTTCGTCGTGACTGTGATCATCACATTCAGAAACAGACTGTGACTCCTCGGACGTCCAGACTCCTCCAGGTTCTCATATCAGTTCACGCCTCTGGTGTGTTTATTCAAAGGCGTAATTGTGTGTCTGACATGAGCGCTGCTGTTTGTGGCTTCTGTGTGTGCGTCTGCTATTAGTGTTCTCACCGTGGTCGTCATTCACCTCGCCATCGCAGCCAACGCTGATCTTTTATTCATGCAGTTTTAAGGAATGTGAATTATTGAGCAGCATTTTTGATGCTCGGTGGCATGATTTTATATTCAAACAGCAGCCCGTGAATTCCTTTGCGGTAATTCTGCCTTTTTTCTCTTTAAACCTCTTTAAGAAAACTGTGGAACGCTTAATGCTACAAGGAGAAATATTTTAAAGTTTACTATTTTAAAATTCTAATTTAAAAAATCGAACGTAGAATTTAAATCATACAAAGCCCCAAAACCTCCACAATTATCATATCAGATGAGAAAATGTGACATGATGCTGAAAATAACTGGACACAAGATCTTATGTGTCCCCGTCCTCAGCTCTGGTTACAGACCGATTAGATCTTTGCTCATTCTTTCTCTCTTTTTCCAGAAAACCATATTATATAAAAACCCTGATCCAGTGAGTCCAGTGCTAAACTACATGTGACATAGTTTTCATTTTGACTCAGTCATTTGCATCCCATTCCAATGAGCAGCCTCAGAGCATCAGCGTATCACTATCCAGGTAGCGACCCGTTCGTCCAGGTTGCAGGAAGTGTCTTCATCCACTTACTGTCACGGGTCCCTGCTTCTCCTGGTGCGTGAACTTCCCTCATCTCCTCTCAGGCAAACGAGAAGGCGGTGGACGGCGGCCTGCTGCCCGACGCCAACGGCAAAGACCCCAACCCGGGGGGGGCGACGGAGGGCTCCAAGTGGCAGAGGCCCCGGCTGTCGCGGAGATCCCTGATGAAGTGCTGCCTCGTCAAGTGGATCATCGCCAGCACCTCGCCGCAGGGGCCAGGTAGAAACGCCCGCGTCAGCAGGTTCAGACAGTGAACGGGAGGGGACGAGGCCGCGAGCGCGTCCACGCCTCCCAGACACAGCGGGAGCACAGTGTCTTCCGCTGGCTGCCCTCACATGCCCCACTTTTCCCTTTTATCTAAATTATTGACGGTGCCCTTCTGTGCAGACAGGCTCTGCAGACCCGGAGCTCGTGCACCCGTTTCCATTATCTGCAGAGCATGGACACACGCGTCGTGCTTAAAATAGGGTGCAAACAGTATCTTCAACTTTAATGTCCATCCTGACATGAACCCTTTATGATTAGTCACTGGTGGCCTCATTTCCTGCTGGTTTCAGTGGCAATGCTCCAGCGTGGAGAACGGGCCGAATGTGCTAAAGAGCCTCTGCAGCTGCAAACAGAAGCCTCACAGTCACATGTGCATTTAACCGACTGCTTTCATGAACCTCTCATCTCGTCCTCTCCGTCGTCTGGTGGCCCCTCGATGTATCAGCGCTGCCTCTCCACACTAGGTGGCGATGTGTGCTCGCTCTCAGTCAGCTGGAACTCACTCACAACAGCAAAGAAGCCGAACATGTCATTCCTGCATTTGTTGAATGTAATTTTAGAAAGGATTGGGTTAAACTCAGTGAAATCACATCTTTTTTGAAAAAGTCCAGTAAACAACACGCTCACTGTCTATGTTCATTATACGTGAATTTCTCCATTTATAATAAATAATATGGCGATGACATATTTCCATGTTGGAGCACGACTGCAAACGGCCATGACCATGCAAACGACTGCGCGAGGCCTTTTGCCAAAAACAAAAATGCCTGAGGAAATAAATAAATAAAGGTGTTCTGAGAGCGCTTAGTGAAAGCAAAGGTGCAGTAATGGTGTTTAACCGTGTGATGAGAAGTTGGTGGATGGCTCTGATTGATGGACTCTGGCTCTGAGTGGTAATGCTGCTCTCGCTGCAGTCATTAAAGCCTGGCGATGCTCTGTCTGCGTCTCCTCGAGCTTAAGTCACCTCACCCTCGTCTGTATTTAATAGAAGAACCAGCACTTAGGCCGCATTAAACAGTGGAATGTTGCATTATTGTTAGGGCAGGTTCCCACACCAGCGCATGCATTTTGTATGTGATGGGAGTGATCGTGTCCTGCGAGGCAAAATTAATCATCAGAAAAATTCCACAGATGCTCTCAACTACTCCAATGCTCCAATGTTTATTTTTTCTTTGAATATTCTATGATGATGTTGTTTTGCTTCTTTCCGGACTTTTCGGTAGCTTTACAAAATACAGTTAAGGTAAAAAAAAAAAAAACACCTTCCGGGCTCCAATTTATTGAAATTCAAGTCAATAAGGAATTCATTTTTCATTCAAGAAAAAGACTTGTGTGTTGTTCTCACCATAGCACACGTTCTGTACGAGCCTTTAGGGACGAGTCTATCAGGAGCTTCTAACATGAAGCCACTGAAATGCTTCTCCGCTTCCTCGGTCTCAGACCGATGTTTCACCTCTCGCCAATTGATTTGCCCTCCACCCACCTTTTACACAGACTCCATTAGCGTGTGCACCGTCATCAGTTGTGAAATATACTCCTATTTGTCTTACAACAATATATTAAGACTATAATAATACAACTTACTCACACTAATTTAGCAGTTCAGGTCTAGTTTGCTTTCACCCGTGTTGTTTTAGACATTGACCTCTTCTCCTGTATGTTCTATCACACATGTGCTCATCCTCCACTTCACTACTCTTAACTACAGTGTCATAAACAAAGTAGTTTTACAGTCACATTGCTCTAAGTTATTGTCTGTACGGCTGAACAGCCCAGTCGACTGGAGCAGCGCCGCACAGGGCAGGGCAGGTTACTTTACTCTAAGTGCTGCTGGTGTTCCAGCCATCAGCGGATGTGGATCAATGCTTGGTTTTACAGCTTTGCATCCTTGAAATGACTGAGCAAATACAGACGGCTCAGAGTGTCAGTCGGGGACTATTAGTAAAGAAAATTCCTTCAGTATCAGCCCCCACCTCACCGACCTCAAACACACAGAGCCCAGGACCGGGTGAGGCGAGATGGGCTGAGTGCGGTCGGAGTCCACAACGAAACATCCAGGACACGACATGCGGCAGAGAGGAATCAGAGGAGGAGCGTTGGCCGGCGGAGGTGGCTTTGGAGCCTTTTGCAAAAGTAAAAGTCTGGAGATCCTTTGCAGGAGCCGATAATGGAGTCGGGACGCGGTTACTTAGAGTCAGTGCAGCAGCTTTCTGGTGGGAACGAGCCGGGGCTTTGCTCGGAGCGCACGCATTTGCTGATGCCTGTGCAAAAACCCCTGATGATGATGATGATGATGATGATGAGGTAGCCGGAGGGAGGAGATGAGTGGCAGCAGGTGATGGCCGTAGCCCTTAGCTACACGTCGGACGGGCGCCTTTTCCTGCAGGACTTCCGCACGTATCCAAGGCCCCGCAGCGATGGACATCGAGGGCATGGAAGTGTTTGCCATCGTTGTTGTCATTGGGCTGTTTATAGTCGTGCTCAAGCAGTTTGGCATCTGGGAGCCCATGTCACTGGAAGGTAAGACACAGAGTCCAGAAACGGGAACCGGCTGTGGAGTTTTTCAGCTTTCATTTATTTGTTCTGGGGACGTTTAATTAATTAGTTAGTTGGACTTTTCATTGTCTGACTTTCATTTTGGCGAATGGACTGAACCTTCGGCTCAGTTCCTTTGTCTGAATGAGACAATAACTATGACTCAAACTCAAATGCTGTGTCTAAAATCAATTTATATAACAGCGAACTCTCTGTCTCATCTTTTCTTTTCACACAGTTAAATACATTCTTCTTACGCCTGCTTGTCTCCCACTCCATTCCTTCCTTCATCCTCATCTTCCCTTCAATATCTTCCTGTTTTTTATTTATATTTGATTTAAGATGGTGAGCATTTTGTGTTGTGAAGTTTTTCCTTGCTTCTCGTTTGTTTGGTTCTTCTGGCATCTTCAGCTCCTCGCCACCCCTCCGCTTTTTTCTTTCTCGTCTCACCACTATTTCTTCCCATCCCTCTTTATCCCCACCCGCCCCGATCTCTCTGTTTTCCCATCTGACAGACAGCAGCGACAGCGACCTGGAGCTCTCCATGGTGCGCCACCAGCCCGAGGGGCTCGACCAGCTCCAAGCCCAGACCCAGTTCACCAGGAAGGAGCTCCAGTCACTTTACAGAGGCTTCAAAAATGTATGAAACCAGTCGCCAAATTGAGGAGGAAGATTCTATGTAGAGGTCAACTTGATTTACAGGGTTTATAATGACAAACAGTTAGGAGATTAAGCCACACAGAAACACTGTCATTGAATTAGATGCACCGATTTGTTAATGAACTGTTTCTTAACTTTGATAGGAATGTCCCAGTGGACTCGTGGATGAAGAAACGTTCAAAACCATTTACTCACAGTTCTTCCCTCAAGGAGGTGCAGTATCGTCCGTAAAGTCTGTAAAGACGTGGAGTGACTCTGGTTTCTTGACATTTTCATCCATTTGCATCTTCTAATTGTAGACTTGATTTCACAGAGCTGTTATGCTCACATGCAGTAAGTCAACGCTCTCTCTAACACTCTGTTTGTTCTTAGATGCGACCACCTATGCTCACTTCCTTTTCAATGCGTTTGACATGGACAGAAACGGCTCCATTCGCTTCGAGGTAAGTCTTCTTGCATCTGTGTCTGAATTCCACAGTTTGAGTTTCACTTTTAAGTCGAATCCGGCGTTTTTGCAGGACTTTGTTTTAGGGTTATCAGTGCTGCTTAGAGGCTCCGTTACAGAGAAGCTCCGATGGGCCTTTAACCTGTACGATATCAACAAGGACGGCTATATTACAAAAGAGGTACAGGCAACATGAGAATACAGATGCCAGACTGACTTTTACCCATGATTTGGACGAGTGAGGTATTTATTTATTTATTTCCCTGCAGGAAATGTTGGCAATAATGACGTCCATTTATGACATGATGGGCAGGTATACTTTACCCAGTGTACGAGACGACTCCCCCTTTGAGCATGTGGAGAAATTCTTCCAGGTACTAAATGTAAACGTCCAGCGTTTCTGTGTAATCTTCAGCATCTTCATATCAATGTGAGCAGCCTTAATGCCAACAAGTGCTGGCAAATGGGACTTTGGTCTGAGTCTCGTTCCTGTTTGATATTTTCTAGAAGATGGATCGTAACAGAGATGGTGTGGTGACGTTAGATGAATTTATAGAAACCTGCCAAAAGGTAAACTTGTGCTTATTGTCTGAAGTATGTTGCTTTTTTGGCACCTTATAACTATGCTCCTTATCTCAACAGGATGAGAATATAATGGCTTCCATGCAGCTCTTTGAAAACGTCATCTAGTTCTTTAACGGAGCGTGGCTCAGTAATGCTGCACGGTTGCATCTGCGAGAGCTTGGGCCGAAAATAACATCCTGAACAATTATCCTGATAAAGAAAGATTTCATCACAGCACAAGGAGAAATGTTTCTTTGCATGACAAAGTTTTTATTTTGTTTTTGCACAAGAAGTAAATGTGAAACTTTGTCATCACAGTCAGATGAGCATGAGTCTAAAAGCATGTGATGCTAACCACTCCTAGCACAAACAAGTTCTTTTATTGTTGACCCCTTTAAACCTGAGGCGTTAATCAGTAGGTTTGCGAGGGTTTTTGTGTAATGTTGGTGTCCAGTCATTATCGTGTTGAAGCCTAAAAAAATAAAGTGTTGAACAACTCTATAGAATATTTCTTGACTGTGTTGTAATTTTCTTCACAGAAGAAAAGTGGGTCTGAAATAATAATGTGCTAAAATCTAAAAACATGGATACAGTACAAACCTGTAAGGTGTTAAAGAGTATAGTGAGCCAGTAATAGCTGTAGAGATGAAAAAGTCTGTTTAAACTGAGATGTGTTTGTTTGTGCATTTGTTGAATAATGGGAGAAACTATACTGTGATGTGACACAAGTGTGAAATTCCACCATCAGCAAAACTCACTGAACCTGCGCTGCATCACCGACTCCATAGCAACCAATAGAAGAGCAGGGTTTGTTTTTGGGGAGGTGGGAAAGGCCGTGTTGAGTGAATGTGATGTGTGAAGGTGACACTGACAACCAACATGCTGCACTGGTGTAACGTGAAAAGGATCTGCCGCACCAGCATCAGTCACAAAGGTAAACGAACCATCATCATCATCTTTGTCTTTTTATATGATTACCTGCAGGGTCATAGGGACCCTGCCTTTTTTTAATCATCACGTTTCATCTGTGGATCTAAACTTGATAAAGCATTTTAATCCAAGTGTATTTCCCACAATATGTTGTTTATATTATGCATCTATTTTCTATATAACAACATTTGTTCTTAAAAACTGGAGAGCTGTTGCTGAAATCTAATAAAAAGCAGCAGCAACAAGCTTCCTATGCATAATGCCCAGCTAATCCCGGTGTTGACAGAGCATATGGATCATTCTAGATGTCCGTTGTGCTGCGGCTGAATGCGCAGTGCACTAAATCAAAAGCTAACGTCAGTCTGAATGACAGACACAGACAACAGACACACAAACTGCCTGAAAACAAAAGGAACGGGGTAAAGCAACTACATTCATTCATTTATTTGAAATGCATTTCATTAGAAAATGTTTTATTCTACTATAATTTTAGAGAAGAATTTACTACTATAGAAACTCACTGATAGGGTGGTAGTATAGCAGTAAAGGGAACAGATGTGTTTCTGCAGGGTAAAGACCTTCAACCATGGCGGTCCACAACAAGCTGCTCTCACTGTGTGTTTGCCTGGTGCTCATGGCGGCACTGGGCCCCGGCACGCGCTACGCGTCCGCTAAGCGAGGCTTCGGCTTCAGGGGTCGAGGAAAAGGTGACAGCAACAAAGCGCCTCCCTCCCAGAGCCAGGGTCTCACCAAGCAGGGCCTGAAGTGGGCAGGAGCGGCAGCAGCCGGGGCCCTGGGGGGCACCGGGTACGGGCTGGGGCTCTTTGGCAGACCCAAGCATGGACCCAAGAATCACCACGACCACAAGGCTGCATCCACGGAGAAAGATCAATGGCGTTACTACAATGACAGCCAAGGAAATCCCCACCGGTCTCTGTGGAGAGGCTTTGTTAAAGCGGCTGGTCCTGCTCCTCCCACAACTAACATCTTCCTCACTTTTGGACATGTGGCTTTTCTTATAGCAACCTGGATAAGAGTTATTTAATCCAACGTCTGCTCACTGGAACACATCAAGAAATCAAATAAAAGCTCATTTCAGCAAATTATCTGTCCTGTATTGTTCAGTGTGATAAAGGGTATTTATTCAATAAACTTTAATCAGGGTCATACCATAATACCCTGAAGAAGACAAAAAACAAACGTGTGATTGCTGCTATTAGCAACTGATTAACTGTCTTATCAGTGCAGTTTACCGTACTTTTTCCATTTGCAATTATTATGTATCAAGAATTAAGTATTTTTAACCCTATATAATTTAGACAGAGAAACATATTTCATTTACTTATTTTATTTAAGACATGAACACACGTAACTATCCATGACAAGTCATTTTACACCACTATAAACATAATATAGAGTAACTGAAAGTGGTACAATTGGAAGTCAGAGTCAGAAGTAGAAGATTAATGCATTTAACTAAATGTCACAGTTACAGAATATCCAGTCCTGAAATGAAGTAAGTGCACTTTACAGATATTCTACAGTCTAGATCATATAAACACTTTTCACCTGACGTAGCCCATGAACAGTCCTGGGTGGAATATTAAATTATTTAAATTTGAGAAAAATCATGAAGAAATGTCAAGACAGACTAGATAGGAGCTACATACAATGTACCCAATCATAAATTTTGTGTGTAAATCCTTTGCAAGCTTGTATGTTTTACTGACAAAGTGCTTCTTCAAAATAATTTTGGAAAATAAGTCATAAGTTGGAATAGTAAAATAAGCGTGGTCAAAACAAGAATACTGTCCCAAAAGCACGACAGACGTTTGTTACAGCAGAGACACATCATGACTGTGTGGAGAATTTGTATTTACACCAAGATGAGTAGCGTAGTATCCAGCTCAAGCCTGGAAAGCCTGGGAGGTTCATCTTAAACGTACAGTAAATCTGTCTGGCACCAGGAGCTTTTGACCAAAGCTGTTTCATTAAACGATCTAACTGTTCATGCACAATGTAACACTCGGAATAAGGCCTCCACTGTTTCCCAGCAACTTTGAGCCAGTGCCAAAGCTTCCAGTCCCACTGTTAATCCCATGTGACACTGGACATGAAGAAATATACAGAACTGTACAGCAGTAGATTTAAACTCTTGGATTGTTATGAAGTTCATTTATCGAGAACTAAAATGACTCTGTAGTGGTCAGCAGGTCAGTATCAACATCAGGCAAGACACAGCAGGAGGGCTGCACATCAAAAGCCACACGATAACTGTTGGAGTCTTTATACCAGCAGTTATTACATGCAATGCGTTTTTACAGGGCGCTGAGGGGAAACACCTAGTGTGGGAGGCGCGTACCTCCATGAAGCAAACCCATCGTTAGAGGGAGGACGTTTATAGTCGCACTCGTGTTAATCTGTTTATTGAGGGTTCCTCACTTCGGGGACAGATGGCCTGCAACATTTCCCACTGTCATTAAATCCTGCTAAGAATGTGGGGGTTTCACTTTGCCCGGAGCGCGTCAGAGTGGCATCGTCTCCTGAGCACAAAATGCTCTCAGGACTAATCGAGTGACAGATTTCAGAGCTTTTCTCTGATCACAACTTATTAGTACTTAGCTGCATTGGGATACATAGTGCACTTTGGCAGTACTGGATGTGAACATGCAGGTTAGATGAAGGAGCAGGTTAGAAACCCATTTGGGCCAGGATGAAGGGAAGATTACGTGTTCTTATTGGAGCAAGAAGATGCTGAACAACAGCATGAAGGAGGACATGAAGAACTGAATCACACCGGAGCTCAGGGAGCTGCTGTGGTTGGGGTGGTTGATCTGGGGCTCTGCTTTGCGTTCCTGCAGAAAACTCTCAGAGTAGATCATGTACTTTTCGACGCAGCGGCGGCTCTTCACTTGATCAATCAGTGCTGGGTATCCGATCTCCTCAATGCTGACGGTGTCATCATCCTCCTCTTCCCCTCCGGTCGTGGGGGTGCTGGAGCTGCTGTTGTTGTCCTTCAGGTCAGTCGAATTCATACAGCGAGCCATGAAGGCCTCATACGTCTCCGCCCTTGGTGGAGGCTTGTAAACGTAATCACGGCCATAGTCTTTTTCATCTGTGGAGCGAGAGCCATAACGTCGATACATGTAGTTGTTGTAGTAATACTCTTCTTGAGGGTTGTGGAAATTGAAATGCGGGCGAGGGAAGCGCCCAAGTCCGTATCCAACGGCCATTCCGGCCACAGCACCGACACCTGCTGCCATCATGGCTTTCTTGGCAAAGCCTGAGGATTTAGGCTGGTATCCCATACTCTGTACAGAACGAGAGAATGGAGAACCCCCCATCCCATAACCACCATATCCATACGCTCCTCCGCCACCGTAGCGAGGACTGAGGATCTTATTATTTGGGTTCCAGTTGGGGTAATGGCCAACCCCTCCACCAGGGTAAGCCCCTGGATATGCGCCAGGTGCACCCCAGCCCTGTCCGGTATTTCCCCCTCTGGCTGGATAACCACCTGCTTGTGGATACTGGTAAGGGTACCCTCCCCTTTGGTTTGGATAACCTCCAGCAGCTGGGTAACCTCCTGCAGCTGGGTAGCCTCCTGCAGCTGGGTAGCCTCCTGCAGCTGGATATTGATTGGGATAATTCCTCCCTGGGTACTGGTTCGGATAACCTCCAGCAGCTGGGTAGCCTCCAGCAGCTGGGTTGCCTCCAGCAGCTGGGTAGCCGCCTGCAGCTGGGTAGCCGCCTGCAGCTGGATTTTGATTGGGATAATTCCTTCCTGGGTTCTGGTTAGGATAACCGCCTGCAGCTGGGTAGCCTCCAGCAGCTGGGTTGCCTCCAGCAGCTGGGTAGCCTCCTGCAGCTGGGTATCCGCCTGCAGCTGGGTAGCCGCCTGCAGCTGGATTTTGATTGGGATAATTCCTTCCTGGGTTCTGGTTAGGATAACCGCCTGCAGCTGGGTAGCCTCCAGCAGCTGGGTTGCCTCCAGCAGCTGGGTAGCCGCCTGCAGCTGGATTTTGATTGGGATAATTCCTTCCTGGGTTCTGGTTAGGATAACCGCCTGCAGCTGGGTTGCCTCCAGCAGGTGAATGCTGGTTAGGATATCCTCCACCAGCAGGGTTCTGGTTGACTCTACCAGGATACTGGTTAGGGTTACTTCCAACTCCTGGGTTACTTGGCTTGTTTTGTTTGGGATATGGATAACTCCCACCAGCAGGATACGGATTGGGGTTTCGATTAGGACTCTGTGGCTGCCGAGGGTAGTTTGCTGGTTGGGAGCTGGACGGCTTTGACTGTGTGCCCTTGCTGCTAGATGTTCTCTTGCTGCTGCTGCTGCTACTGCTGCCTCTTTTAGCCCATGACAATTCAGAGCTCAGTAGCAGCATAACCAGTAGGAACACAAACACCTTAGGACAAAACCTCCCCATCGTGGACCTGAAAACAGAACAAAAAGCAATGTAAACCTCATTAACAAACCAAACAGCCCTGTACCCGGTATGTACTGTAAAGCTCCGGCACTGCCACCCAATGCAGCCCCGCAGAACATTAGAGTGAGGCGCCCCCGTTATTATTCCCCGTCTCCTTTCTATTCTTATTACATTTTTACTTATAAAAACATTTTATTTTCAAAACACTAGCATCACATCATCATTATCCAGCACATTCGCTTAGGTAAACATTAGCGCTATAATAACGTTATTACGACAATGTGTGTTGATTTCCTTTCTCGTCGAGCCAGTCCACAAAGACTTATTTATAGCCTCCATTAAACATAAGCGAATTGGCGTCTTACCGTTAAGTGAAGATTTGTTGTGTTTCGACGGTAATTCAGAAATAAAAGGTTGTTGTTCTCCGTCCTTCTGCGAGCCCTCTTTCACGGCCTGGCTCAGAGTGGTTTCGTCTAGAGGAAGTGCGCTCGATTTGATGCGCCGACAGCACCATATAGTTCTTATGGAATAGCTGGGTGGGGGCACATAATGTTACCGCCCTGCAGTGCACGTCATAAAGACAACTTGTTTCTGCAATTTCTATATCCCTACGCACGTGAAATATTTAGCAATACCCTCGGTTCCCAGAGTCATAAATCCTCGTATCATCCAGGTAAATACAGCAAATTCCACTTTGCATCAGTTGTGTTTAGGCTGTTCGTGCTGTTATCATAGACTCGTAGAGAAACCCAGTATTTTTTTAAATATTTTTTGTTTTCATTTGGCAATTTGTTGTATGTTTTGATCAGATATGTTTGCTAAGAATGCTTCAAATATAAATAATAATATAATATAAATAAAAATATCTAAACCGTGAATATGTCAAACAAGAGTGACGTCACTTTTATTTTAATTGTTTTAGGAATTAGGTTTACTAATAAATAACATTTATTTGATCAACTTAATAATAAAAAATGTTGAGCCACAGACTGGTGGTGTAAAGCTTTTATTGGAATCAACAGGAGCTGATGAGATGAGAGCTCATATGCAAAAGAACAACAACGAGATCCCGGTTCGACCCGTCCGTTACGTTCCGCTACTCAGAACAAGCGCACAGCGGTTCACTGAGCCGTCTGCTACGGGTCCAGGCTGCGCGCGGCTCTGCCGTTGAATGACGTCAATGTTGTAAAGGGGCGGAACGTACCCGTATGTACTCTCCGCTCTCCGTCCGGTAAACGGTGGAAACATGTCTGGAAGGAGGGAGCCCGGCGGAGGAACTGCGCTTGCGAACCGCACACTTACCTAAACGGCGGCGCGGGCGGTGGCGTTTTTATGCGGGGTTAGCGCACCGGCGTGGACTGGTTCGCGAAAGAGCTGCCATTCGCGGGCGCATGGGCCGATAAAGACCCGAAACCAGCGGCTTTATCTGAAGAAGCAGAGCAGCCTCGGAGGGAGGCGGGCGACCGAGCCAGGTGGACAGGGGGGGATCGCGTCTGCAGGCTCGCACCGGAGCACCGGACGGGGCTGCTGCTTGCCCGGGATGTTATCCGTGTTGTCGTATGGCAGACTGGTAGCCAGGGCTGTCCTGGGCGGACTCTCTCAGACGGACAGCCGGGACTACAGCCTCATCACCGCCAGCTATGGCTTCGGTAAAGACTTTAGGAAGGGGATCCTGAAGAAGGGGATGTGCTACGGGGATGATGCCTGCTTCATCGCGCGGCACAGGTCCGCCGACGTCCTGGGTGAGCAAACAACCGTTCAGATGCGTGTCGATCAACGCCCGTGCTCCGGTGACCTTCAGCGAGTCCACGTACACGTGTACCGACCCCCTCGGATACAAACACACGAGCCCCCACCCACTCCAAAACGGAGGCACAACTTTAACTCCCTGCAGGCTAACGTTAGCAGGGTTCGCTTAGCGTGAAGGCTCCCGATGCTTGTTTATTGGTTATTACCTACATTTCACCTGTAGTTACGTCATTTTAGAGATAAAAGATGAGAATGTTTACAATTAGCGGCAATTAGCGGTAGATTTTACTGTAAAACTCCAATGACCTTTCACCTAGATACGCTCCGAGTGAAGACTATACGCCGGAAACACACAATAATAAACTATTTGGATAATGCTGCATACAAATGCTTAAATAAAGGTGTACATGACTAAAAAGCCTAATTTAAAAGAGCTCAGACGGAACACGACAATGTCTTGCAAAGGTCAGAATGGTTGAGTGTGGAGGCAGCCATATTGCTAGCATTACCGTTAGCCTGCTAGCTTAGCACAGCGTGATTGCTTTGTCCTCGCTGCCCTGTCGTCAAAGGGTTAACACGGCAAAACACTCGACAGCGTGACGCTCGCGCGGCACGTCCACTGTGTTTTGCAGTCTAAGTCATTGCCATTGGTGAATGTTTGGTTTGATGGCGAACTAATTATAGCGGAATCCGGGGAACCAGGTCTCCTCGTGGCTTTATGTGCCGCACATGGCTGAAGCACAGACGCCTGGGCAGCGGGGCATGCGTGACCTTCCACCCAGGGACACTCGTATCACTGTCACCTGGACGCCGATGCTTCTCCACGGCGGAGGTTTCTGGGAATCACCACATTACCGCGTCATTTTCACTTTCAAAATTAGAAGTCCGTTCATCTACAGCAGCAAGAAAGCACCACTGTTGCTCTGTGATTCTCTCACGTGTCTTATCAGTTTTTGCCTATTATGATTCTTTTGTCCGTTCAAGGAAATGTCAATGACCTTTCCCTGACATTTTCACAAGTCCTGATTTATCTTAATAAAAAAACAATCTTCTTCTTGCTTGGGTGCATTTTAATTGCGCTCTTGTTTTTGCACTCACAAGAGGGAATATGCAATAAACTAATCCACACTAATCCTGGTGCATTCTGATTTAATATCTTAGTATTGGGTCTGTTTTTCCTCAATCCACTCTGGTATTTGAATAATCTTATAAGAAACATTAGTGTCATTCCCCACAGCTGCTGTTTGGGAATGGGTAGAGCAGGGAGTTGGTGTATTCTCAGTGTAGAATTGACATAAGATGAAAACCAGACGTGGTAATAAGTAACTTGCAGGTCGGACGCTTTTGAGGAATGACCCAAAGGTTGATTTTTTTGGAATTCAGTTGTGCATTTATTAAATGTTGTTTCGCTGTTTCATTTTACATACACACACTTCATGCATCTACATAGTTTTGGGTGAAACTTGGATGTCAACGTAATAATTCCAATCTCATCCTTCAGGTGTAGCAGATGGTGTAGGTGGTTGGCGCGACTATGGCGTCGACCCGTCGCAGTTCTCCGCTACCCTGATGAAAACGTGTGAGCGACTGGTGAAGGAGGGCCGCTTCACTCCCAGCAATCCAGTGGGTATCTTGACCTCGGGCTACTACGAGCTGCTGCAGAACAAAGTGCCCCTTCTGGGTGGGTATGCTGAGACGAACCACAACACACTGGCGCGCGCATTCTGCGCTGCTGTGAGTCATGCGTCCTATGTGAATAGCTGTACTCGGCTGGAATAAATAACATAGCTGCAGGATGAGTCAGATTGTGAGTAGTGGCCTTGCTTTGAGAGACGGATGAACGTTATGGAAAGTCAGAAGCATTTCTTTTTGTCAAGACCCCAGTTCCATCAAAGTGTATTTTATTTGTGTAGTTTTAACATGTTATCATTGCTTTAAATCTGCAGCAACTAAACCACTTCATCAGGTCTTTTTGTGCCTCGTCTCCTGTTCTGTGTTATGTAAGTTGAGACTCCGTGTGGGGCCTGGACAGTTTTGGTTTTACATGCGCTGAACTTTTTACCTCATACCATAACGATGAGGGTGGTTAAACAGAGTTTAAGAGAACAGACAAAGTTTCTGTGACTTAAAACCAGTATAGATATTATACATGCTTCATCTCTGTTTGTTCAAATGGTTCAATTGTAAATACTTCCTGTTCAGTGCAGGATCTTGACATTTACACCAGTTTCTCTGGTGTATCCACTCTGTATCCTCTCGTGACTCATACTGTTTTACCCCTGTGTGTGCAGGTAGCAGTACAGCCTGTATTGTGGTTCTGGATCGACAGGGCCACAGGCTACACACATGTAACCTCGGGGACTCAGGATTTCTAGTGGTTCGGAGAGGAGAGGTTGTTCATCGCTCGGACGAGCAACAGCACTATTTTAACACGCCCTTCCAGCTGTCTATTGCTCCTCCGGGAGCCGAGGGGGTGGTGCTCAGTGACAGGTCAGTAGAAAAAACAGAATGACAGGTTTTCTAGTTCAACCTCAACACTACATAGTCATTATAACCTCTTTGATCATCAACAATGTGGTTTTCTTATGCCATGCACACAGAAAATATGCCTCATGTATGTCCTGTTCAGCTTTGTTGTTGTTGGTTTTTAATGGTAAAGTTGGTGTCATCTTTTATCATCACAAGCTACTTGTACATTTTGTTCATTAATATACACACTTATGGAATGTAAAGGATCCAGGGACTGTATGTGCAACCTTTTCAGCTGATGTTCTCCTGCACCAAGTAATGTGATTCTGTGGCTCTGAATAGCTCCATGCAGTCTTTTACAACTCAGCGGACACGAAGAGAGTCTGTTTGGGTTAATGACTATTCTCTGTAGTAGGGTTGTCCTCTCATGTTATTTAATGCTTTTTACTGCTCATAATGAGTATTTGATAAGTCATTAAGTCCAAAGAACTGTCACCAGTTGTCTGACAAGCTGGGTTCAGCTCATCAGTCACTCTGTATAGTCAAATTTATTGGTGCAAATGCCGTAATCGGTATAATACCAATGGTGTCCTAATCCCTTAATATTGTAAGAACAGGAAACATGCTGCGTGTGTATATAAGTAGGCCTGATCAAGTACCCGGACAGGTGTCACTGTTATTCTGACAATGGCAGCCTGATTAACTAGGGATAAAGGTTTTGTAATCCATTTGGCTCAATGTCAAGGATTTGTTTTCCACCTTTTTTTCTTAAACCTTGTTTTTGTGGTTTAAAGTAAACATAAAGTAAAGATTTGCTCGTTCAAATGAATGGCTTCACTTAAGGTGCATTCATGGCTCTGGAGCTGTCACCTTTTAAAAATAAAATCCCTCGAGATGTTGCAGGGACAAAATGTTAAAGGCATAAAACTTGAGTCTTCGATACGATGCCAGGAAACAGCAGGGCCTCTCTGAGTCTGGCAAGGACACGCGGGAAGTCAACGTCTGATACGGCTGCGAGATTAAACACCTACGCTGTGTCTACTGAGTGGCTTCTGAAAGTATTATTACCACATTACAGAGCCTTGACAGCTTCTCACTTGCTGCTTTCTGCTGTTGTGTCTAACTGATTTCATTTTCCAACCTGCTTTCATCCAGTCCTGAAGCAGCTGACAGCTCCTCCTTCGATGTGCAGCTCGGAGACATCATCCTGACGGCTACTGATGGCCTTTTTGACAACATGCCAGACTACATGATTCTTCAGGAGCTCAAAAAACTCAAGGTGTGACTTCTGGAGACCGGCCTGTTCCTCAGTTTACACCGAACCACTGTTACAGTGTAGTCTCTTTCTATGTTTAATGCATTTTTTTTATTTCTGCTCATTTCAGACTACCAACTATGAGAGCATCATGCAGACTGCACAGAGCATTGCAAAACAAGCTCATGATCTTGCGTATGACCCCAACTATATGTCTCCTTTTGCACAGTTTGCCTGTGACAATGGGCTGAATGTACGGGGTAAGTGTGAAATGCTGCATTAATGCAGTTTAAACAGTTAATATGGACACAACACAAATGCTATTGGCCTTTGTTTAAAGGGATGTGTTTATATCGACATGCTACATGGCAAAAAACATGAAAAATGGTTTTCATCTGTCCTTTCCATGAACTGTATTTCTCATGTCTCCCCTTTTCTGTTTTTTGCAGGAGGGAAGCCAGACGACATCACGGTTCTCCTGTCAATTGTGGCTGAATATACAGACTAAAAGTGTGTGAGTGTGTGCAAGTGTGTATGTATGTTTTTTTTCTTGGGGCTTCTTCTTCCTCCTTTACATCTACCAGAGACTTCTATCTGCAGCCCTTCCAAAATGCACTGCGTCGTGTGGCCTGACCGGGAGGCCCACCAACACCACACACTCCTCACTGCAGGGCTGAGGTTTTAATTTTTTTCCTCTGTTTTGTTTTGGTGCTTGAACTGGTCGAGGGGAACACAGGCAGCTAAGACACTTTCGTGTTGATCATGATGCAGAAAAAACAGAGTACAATAAATTGTGGGTTTTTCTCAGTCTCCCATGTCTGGCTGTGTGGCTTGAGGACAATTGTGTGTAACTGAGGGCGTAACTGAGGGCTTTAAAATCTGCTCGTCTGTGTTCATAAACAGTGAATTTATAAAAGGAATAAGCCATGGCTTTGGGTTGCTTATTACAGCAGTAAATGTGTCTGAACAAAGCATATAGTTGGGCTGAGGAAGCTGATGCTGGGAATGAGCAGGTGTCACTGGAAGCACTGGGGTTTGGGAAAGCAGACGATGGACAAGCTGTAACTAGCTCATTTGCTTCCTTAAGAGTAAATGTAGACAAACAGCAGCACGTTGGCGCTTGCGTGTGAGCGTGAGCCAGGTTTTGCCTCTCGGCTTGGGATCTGTCTGTGCGCACATCCTGATAAGTTGTAAATATTTTGTTTTTAGGGTTGTTTAAACAGAGCTATTTTGTTATTGTTGTGAACGATGTACACGTATTCATAAATATTTTAATTTTGATGTATAGATGTTAATCTTGAAGTGAGCTTTATCGATCCCACACTTCCACCAGGAGGATCTTTGCTGCGACGGACTTGTGAGAAGGACGATCAAAATGTGTGGTCAGGAGCGTGTGTCGCGTTTAATATTATTCTCATGTTATTTCATAAAGCTGAAGCTAGCAACTGGGAGAGCTTACAATCACATTCATAGGTCAGGCGTGGGAGTATGTGATTCTTTTTAAACATTCAGTTTTCAGTGTGTGCTGACCTGTAATATGTGGGACAGATGGCGAAGACCAGATATCTTAACAGGAAGGATTTGTGGTGTGGAAATGAGTGTGTAAGTGTCTTTTATTTGTTTTTACCTCCTTACTTCCCATTGTTTGCTGCTGTTTATCTTTGTAATTCAGATTTCTACATACTGTATGACTCGACATGAATTATATGAACACGATTGTTTTGTGTGTGTGTGTTTGTGCGTGTGTGTGCTGAACTCCATCAAATTTACATCAATCAGAGACACTGATAATACTGTTCTTCTAGTGATTGTGTGTAGGGACACTACAGGTCACACGCATTGTTCAGACAGTGTCTTTACAGTTCAAAAGCAGATGCACCAAAGACTAATTTTCTTGTTGTTGGAAACATCTTACAGCAATACTGTTCATTCTTTGTGCTCTGGAGCTTGTGTGACAGGATGGAAATGATCAGAGATGAGAGCTTCTTAAATGTCTTGCCTATGTCTGTTGTCACACTGTTGGTTTACGTTCTACAGTAGGTGACTGGGTACCAGGTACACAGTATGACAAAGGTTTGTAAAACCAAAGATGGAAAGCCATATATGAATACATGATTGAGGCACTGCTCTGTAAAGATGACATTGTGTTTGTGGAGACCAATATTGTCACTGTGTTTTTGTTTTTATAGTCATGGTTAAACTATACATTTGAATCTACTGGTCCCTGCACATGTCTCGCAGTAGAAAGCATGATTCTGCAAGAAATTCATATACGTGAGGGAGCAGTCGTATGACGAATGACTGCTGTTTCATGTCTGTTTTATTGCCTCACACATAATGGCTACAGTTAATTTAAATGGCATCTGGCAGCATTTCACATGGTTGTAGTCTGTTTTTTCCTTTTGAATGGTTTATGTAAAATGTTCTTGGCTTGCATTTACACCAAGGCCGTCATGTATTTTTAAAATGGAAACGTACCCTAGAATATGCAGAAGAAAGATGGGTAACGGTGCTGTGAGCGAGGGCACAGTTTCAGCCTTAACAAGACCTGTAATCCAGAGGCCTTCCCTGTCACTGCAAGCTCGTCTTGTTGCCCGGTGTTGGACACAAATGAGGTCTGCCCCATCCTTCTGTCCTGTAAAGCTGTTCTTAAAGGTGCTTCTGCTGTCTGAATGGTATGATTGTCCTCCTTCCAGTAAGCGGTGTGAGTGTGTGTGTCTACAGTATAACAATGCAGGTCTAATTTATGTAAATATGTTTCAAATATGTACAATATCTAAATAAAGACTCTAGTATTTATACTAAATCTGTGTAAAGTGTTTTCATTTGTGGAGAGTTATTCTACTATTGGTTTAAATAAATCAGTCCAATAAATCTTCGAGCTGTTACACGGCCTCATATCATAATATGCAGGTTTGCAGTGACCGTAGCTGAGGATTAGCTGGTATTTTACGCGTACATGCCGCTGTCGCCGCGTGTTTTGAACGGTAGGGGGCGGTGTTGCCTCCTCCGCCTGTGGCTCCACCGCATTCCTGCTGACGGCGGAGAACCAAGTAGCAGCCTGTCAGCTGACAGCTGTGTGATGCTAGCATGTTAGCTTCGGCGTCAGCAGCAGATGCTGTCCCGCTTTTAATGCCGAGATAGCTGCGTTTTTAGACTCTTTAATATTGTACTCTGTAACACTAACTAACTAACTAACTATGTGAGCGTCGCGGAGTGGTTTAGCGCTTATCGACTTGAACTCTAGCGGGCCGCCAGGAATGTAATCGTCTTAGCAACCGTAGCTAGCTGCCACGGTGGGTGAGCTAACAGCGTCTTCATGGGGGCTTTTAAACGGTTAGCCAGGCGTTTGGCGCTGCTCGGGAGTTGTGTGTTAATACTGTAGACGGGCGGCTTCTGCTGAGGTAAATGTGGATTAAATGGCAAAAACCGAACCGGGCAATGGACTTAATTTGCGGGGCAGCACAGAGAAGCTGACAGATAATGGGAAAGACGGCTCGTATGGACCCGAGCCGGAGCCGAACGGCAGCACGGGACCCGGAGGGACGCGGGTGGATAAGTACGGCTTCACCGGCGGAGCCCAGCAAACCTCCGGGGAATCGTAAGTGGACTTTCTTATTGCTCATTGTTGTAACGACGGAATGAACCTGTATTTAATGCTGTCACGGGCCGTCGCATACTTCAGGTGCTTCCTTGCACCTTGTTGGGTGAAGACAGGTAAAACCGGTAAAGATGATAGAGATCTGGCTTCCTATCTGCCCCGGTGGCTGACGAGCATAGTTCGACACAAGGAGCCCAGCAATGTGCTGCTGGGCACAGACGGTGGACATGACCGTCGTCTGCATGAGTTTTGAATGTGGAAGGAGATGTCAGAATAGATAACCCCAGGCTGTGAAGAGCCTTTTGCCCTCTTGGATCACTGGTTCTTCTCAAGCCACACGTTCTTCGTGTTTGTTGTGTAAATACTTGACATTGTCTCTTATCTCCACAGCGCTGAGGACATTCCTACGGAGGTTTTGAGGCAACGGGAGGCAAAATGGCTGGAGATGCTCAACAGCTGGGACAAGTGGATGGCCAAAAGACACAAAAAGGTTGGCGGCGCTTCAGCTGTAGCTTGTGCGTGTGGCTTCACTCCTTGTTTCCGTTGCTCCCTGTGGCATCAGCAGGGTCTGAATACCACATTTTGGTCCGAATTGCATATATACTTTGTTGATTTACAGGTGAAGGAGCGCTGTCAGAAGGGGATCCCTCCATCCCTGCGTGGCCGGGCCTGGCTCTACCTCACTGGGGCCAAAGTGAAAATGGGGCAGAACAAGAAAAGGTTCCAGGTCAGTTGTGTAGTAGTGGTACTTTGTCGTCATGACTTATAGTATAATGTTAGTTTTTTTGACTTCTGAATCATCATAATTTAGAGATCTATATTAAATGGTTGCAAAGCTGACAAAGTTGTGCAATTTTAGGAGCTTGACAACCAGCCAGGAGATCCCAAGTGGGTGGATATTATTGAGAGGGACCTCCATCGACAGTTCCCCTTCCACGAAATGTTTGCAGCAAGAGGAGGCCATGGGTAAGTGTTGCCGTCTGAAGGCCTATTAATAAGCCTTTGATTGTGGTGACGTTTCATGTATTGTGTGCGTTCTACATATAGGCAGCAGGACTTGTTCCGCATACTGAAGGCTTATACACTACATCGGCCAGAAGAAGGTTACTGTCAGGCCCAGGCTCCCATTGCTGCTCTACTCCTGATGCATATGCCAGCGGAGGTACACACTGGACAGTCTAAATGTGCTTTATGTCATGAATGCTTCCCTTAAATTCCACATTTATTGTAGTGTTTTAAAACATGCTGATGGTTACTCTCTGTCTTTGTCTCAGGATGCGTTTTGGGTTCTTGTTCAAATTTGTGAGAAATACCTCCCTGGATACTACAGCACGGGGCTGGTAAGGATCCACGCAGCCACACGGTTTCCTTATTTGGCATGTGGTATACAAACGTTTTAAGACATCCGAGTTGGACTTGCCTGCAGTAAAAAAGGATTTCACATTCACTGTGTTCAGCATGTTAATTATTACCTACTAAGCTCTTCAGTGCTCTGAACTATGTAGACTGTAAATTCACACATGACAAAACTGCTTTTTTATAGGAGTGAATCCTGCATTTCTGCTGGCTTACCATAAATTACACATCATACCAAAATTATAAGGCATAGATTCTGCCTCCATGTTAAAGCAGACACAAATAGTTAGATAACCTCAGTTCAGGGTTAAAGATTCTTGCTACTTCTGGTAGTAGTGTTACATCCCCAGGGCATTAGGCCTCTATCTTAACATGGATGAGCTAACAACCAAAACACTGCCCAGGCCAGATCATTAGACAACCACCAACAAAGAGAAAAGAGTCTGTTCTTGCTGTCTCCATCTTCCCTGACTCCCTGTGTTGTCTCCACAGGAGGCGATCCAACTGGATGGGGAGATCCTTCACGCTTTGCTGCGCCGGGTGTCTCCCGTGGCCCATCGTCACCTGAAAAAGCACAACGTGGAGCCAACGCTGTACATGACGGAGTGGTTCATGTGCGCCTTCTCAAGGACTCTGCCTTGGGCCTCAGTGCTGCGTGTCTGGGACATGTTCCTCTGTGAAGGTACAACACCACACTCTGTGTAACTTGATTTGGTCTGTCTTTCAAAGCTTGTCTTTTTATTGTTCTTATTCAGTTTCCTTATTTTACACAACTGACAGTAGCATAACTATAGTTAATTATCTAAATAATTCATTTTGATATGCCATGATTTAGAAATGATTCGGACATTTTTAGTTTTGTGCGCTTTTACTTCAAAATAAACTATGACCACTGCTGTAGCTTCACGTTGTCTTATATGTTCTGTTCTCAGGAGTGAAGATCCTGTTCCGAGTGGGTCTGGTTCTGCTAAAGTGCATCTTGGGTTCACAAGAGAAACTGAAATCCTGCCAAGGTTTTTATGAAACGATAGAACTGCTCCGCACTATAAAGCCACAGTACATGCAAGAAAGCTTCCTAGTGGACGAGGTATGACCTCTTTTATTGTACTGTTACAGGAGCCCTCTTTGACTTTGCCAACAACTAACAGCAAAAATATTTAACAAGTAACATGCTGGAGCAATTAGCTTAGACATTACCTGGCACGTGATTTGCACCCTGTGTTTTTAGGTCACGGAGTTGTCAGTGTCTGAGAAAGACATTGAGAAGGAACATCAGATTCAGCTGCGTCGCTGGAAGGAGACTCATGGAGACCTGCACTGTAAGTCCCCTCCACGGATGCACGGCGCCAAGGCCATCATGACAGCAGAGCCACCCAGTCGGCAGGAACTGAAACACAGGCCCACCATCATAGTGAAGTCTCCCCTGGCTCCCCAGACAGACGAAGGACAAGCAGATGATTTAGAGGAAATAAAAAATGAAACAAACCTGCCCCTCGAGGAGGTGGTCAATCCATACGCTCCCATCTTCAAACCCTCACCTCTCCCCACGCAACTGGCCATACGAGGGTCCAAAGAGAGTCTCAGCAGCTCAGAGCATGACACTTACCTGTAGCAGGTGAAGTCTGACACCACCTAATCAAAAATTATTCCTTATAGCCTTCACTGACTCATATCAGTCATGACTCAGGTAGGTTAAACTAAATTGAAATATTTGCTGACCAAATGCTGATTCTCAGAATTGTAAAGACTCGCTGTAATGTGCAGTATGTATCTGCTATTTACTCTACTTTTAGTAGTGTAGTCATGGATATACATGACAGTATTTTTTTATGTAATGGGACTCATAAATGTGTAAATGGCGGCAATCGTGTGCACTTTGTGCCCATGTCTGTGGGAGTGTGGAGCCATTAGCTTCACGTGACTGATAGCATGAAGGCACTCACTAGGAAAAGCTACTGCTGCTATTTGCCATTTAAATGCAGTGCTCTGGTTCTTCCCCTCGTTGACAATGAAGTGTAATTTAGCCTTAAGTGATAGTTTGAAGCTCTCCTCTTCACACGGAATTCTATCCAGCTGACTTTGTGCACAAAATTGCAGGTAAAGGTTCCGTCTGAGGTGGAAAAGTTGGGTTGCAAATGTTACGTGCAAAATAATCAGGTTTCTGCTAGCTGCAGGAAAACATCACCTTTAGTTTTGTATCTTAGGTGAATTAAATCATAATACTGATTTATATTTACATTCATACAGTCATGGATGAAGTGTTGAGTGTGTTGGATGGAAACCTACTTTCTACATCAGACTGTTGCCAGTGCAGAGATTTACTGGTAGCGTTCTGCTAGACTCAGTCGTCACACTTAATGTGCAGACGCAGTTTATCTGCATTTCAGCACAGTTTGTTAGTGTTGCTGCATCCTGGAGTTCGTCTCTACTGCTGCTGAACACTTGGGGGCGTCCTGGTATAATGTGTCAGCCTGAGCTGGGAGAAGCAGTGAGCGGACACCAGCTGAGACTCTGGTGTGAAGGAAAAAAAAAGGTGCAGGGATATTTTTAACATGAAGCCAAAGATTTTGAATACATATTTTTTTACATGTGTATTAAGATAGTCATGTTGGTTGTTGCCAGTCTGGGAGATAATAGGGTTAATATTTATGCTATGAAGTCAGTATCTAACATTAACAGTAAAAAAACCTTTTGAGGACGCTAACAGAAGCAGTTTTTGTACAATCATGCTTAAAGTTTTATATATCAAAATATCAGTTTTCTTTTCTTTAAATAATGGGATTTCTATTTTTTGTTTTTTTACAAAGCCAAGAAACATAAGTATGGACTAAATATGAAGTCAGTATGAAGAATGATTTAACAAGCAACATTTTACAGTTACAGGATAACATTTGAAATGCAGTCCACCTCATGAGAAACAAAAATAGGAACTAAACTACATTAACGTGAACATTTGATGATGCAAAAATTTTATGTTTAGATCATAACTTATAAAACAAATGACTTATAGAAAAGCAACAAATATGAGCTCAGTGAATTGCTTCATTCCAGTGGACTATGTAACTGGTTAGAGTGGTTGTGTATGTTACAGGTTTATCTGTCTAGAAGCCCATAGCATTGAACAAAAACACATTAACCAGCATGCGTGGATCTGCAAATGATTCATCCAGGGATCAGAAAAACAGCTCATTCCAAAGCTGAGGATGTGTGTTGTCAACCAAATCCTTTGTTGATTTCTTAAAAAAATGGTTGAAGCTCTTGTGTGTAAAGTTAAATTGTTTTTGCAGCTCATCCTGTTCTGGTATAAAGGACTTGATTTCTGATATATTTGGTCAACTGACAAAAATCACTTTCTAATATCCTTAAGCTGTTTTTGTACCGAAATGACATTTAAATCAATAAAAGTTTTGATTTTGCAGATCTGTCGTACGTCTTATTGTATCTCCAGAAGAACTCGAGGCAGGAACAAGTGCCGCACAGATTGGCCTGAACACGCAGCGTTTCAATGCACCCTGTGTTGTCATTCAGCGCCTCGCGCCCGCCCGCCCGCCCTCGCTCGCCTGCCCGCCCTCGCTCGCCCACGCAGCAGCACACTTCCTAGGACACCTGTTTCTCCGGCTCTTTCAGCTCTGGCAGGAATTTGCATCTCAAATGTGGCGAATTCCCACAGCGCCGACACAACGCGTCTCACGCAGCCATTGGCCTTTGGTGTCTGAATGGAAGCCCCTGCTCTCATACAGGCAATCATCTTCATCTTCATCATCATCTTCTTCTTCCTCCTTCTCCCTCTGCGAGGTTCAGCTGCAGCCCAACAACATGACGGCCCAGAACGCTCCCCCCTACATTTTAATTTACACATCCCATGAAGCCCAAACCATCCAATCATGTAGCTATTACTCGTCTTACTTTGGATTTAACTGCCTTGCTATTGTTCTCAGACTTCTCGTTTTTTTTTTTTTTTTTTTGCATGTTCTGTCTGCGAAGGCCAGTATTTTAATTAATTACATTCAGCAGCCTCCTCCCGGCGTCACAGTGGCTTTTCTATTTGCTTGTCATTAGCACATTTTTGTACCGTCCTCCCTATTGTGCCTGTCGCTATCTGTAAACAGTCTCAGCCCGTCCGCCCATTCTCATCCCAGCTCCACCCTTCACCTCGTCCGAGCCCACCCGACCCCACCCTGCCCTCCTTACTCGCCACCTGTCTGGCTCTCGCTGTGCTGGGGCGCTGGGACTTTCTGTGGACGCGGCCCTGGGCCAGAGAGGCTGTAATGAGAGACTTTCTTTATGGCTGATCCGCAGAGAGGGAGATGTGACCTAGACTTGCCCCGTGGCCGCAAGAACAATTTGCAGCGCTTGTAGGACAATGGCTCATTGCTGCTTTGTGGCTCCCTCCCTCACAAATCAGTGTTCACGCGCCTTCGTTTGCAGACGTACGACGCAGCGACATCATAAAGTCGTCACAATGAACTGTGGTTTACAATTATATTGATAAAATCACAGCAGTTTCTTTTGGCCACTCACCACATTTATGTTGCCAACAATTATGAGATAAGGAAATCTTGATGATTCTGGAGGTCCAGTATGTTGAATCCACAGGGCTCTGGTTCCTTACAGCAGTAAAAGGTTTCATTGCCCGTCTTCATCTGTATGGTCGTGTAAGGTTGGCACATTGAGGGAACTTAACTCGAGCTACTGGTGGTACTTTATTGTAAAGAAATGACCCTGGTGCTCAAACAGAAAAGCAAGGAAACTCGTCTGAAAAGGAGAAATCTGTGCTCACAGTTTCACAGCCATTGTGCTGTATTACAGGATTTACAGTGTAAGAAACAAACCAAGGTGTGGCTGAAAGGACAAGGTCCAGTCGGACTCCTCAAACCCTTCACCGCTCACAGTGAGCATTTAAAAAGAAGCTTTTGTATGTTTTTTTTTTTGTGTATCTCTGTCTATTACAAAACCTGTCTCCAGTCTTTGTAAACCGATATCACACACGTGATGCCTTATTATACGCTGTGGCTGTTTGTGGGGGCAGGCTGAGTTTAGAGCTGGATGAGCTCATGAAGGCCATATGTGTGAAGCGTCTGGGAGATTACAGTCTGGCTTCATGAGCTGTAAAGCTCCTCTAAAGCTTTTTGGTAACGAGGACTGATGGTGTGTACCTTTATCCCGGCCTGCACCCCCCATCCTCCGCTCCTCCCAGAGGGAGCACTGAGGGGGGAGAGGTCAGGAGCTGGAGGGGGAGAAGTGCAAACTAGTCTGAATGCAGTCACAGCTACATCATCTGCAGACTTCACCTTAATCTGCTAATTCAGTGAATGAGCGATGCTCATTTCAGTGAGTTTTCATCTTGAGGTTCCACTTGCTTTGTTCCTTCTTTTTCTCGTTTTGGGTTGGAGCCTGTGATTAAAGTAGCAGAGGTGCACGTGTGGCACAGGAAGCGGCGTTGGAGGGAGGCCGGTGTCAGGGGTCAGACAGACGTTTGCTCAACGGTCAGCGGGCAGGATGCTGACGTGTCCTTTTATGGTGCTCACAGTAGCTGGCATGCAGCCGTAACGCTCGATCCATCAGCTTTTATTCCACGCTGTCCTGATTGCTAACAGGAAATGATAGTACGCATGTGTTTAGTTGCAGCGGGGCTTCCCCTCCTCGCTCTCTGGCGTCGCTGCTGAACAGCTTATGAGTCAGCATAAGACCGATTTAAACGTCTTGGTGCGTCAGGTCAGTGTCTGGGCTATTGTTCCCCGTTGTTGGCGTAAGTTCTGCCGCTTTTATTTTGGTGTAATCCGATAACCATCAGCGGCAGCGGCTCAAGGCCTGGCCGGAGCAGGGGGAGTGGGGAGTCCCTTCCCAATGTGCAACCCTGATTCCTGCAGTTTCACGCCGCCGCTGGTCGTAAAGGATCGCATCATCTTAACTCCGGCCTCTTTCCACTTGATTTCAGCATGTTTGAAGTTGTTGACGTGATCAGGGTTGTGCAACATCCACACCGATCGGGTTCTCACCCCATAGTGACCTCTGAACTGTTGAACTGCCACTCTCCTCTGCTGAAACCTTTAACTTAGCTTCTGAACTGCTTTAATTTTGCATGACTTCTTGCTTTGCGTTGTGATGTGCTTTTCTGTGCAGCCTTCTATTGTTTGAGATGTTCAATCTCAGCTTGTAATAACTGGCAGCTGCTGTTTTCTTCAGGCGTTAGCTGCTCATATTCCACTCGGACCTTGGGTCTGACTTTATGTGTTGCATAAATTTTGTTTGTGTTACATGTTTATCTCTTCACCGGTGGATGTTTGTTACCTCGCTGCTGACGATGTGTTCAGCACTAATTTGTATTGATCTGAAGTCACTTCCTACAATTGTTGTGTCACATCCCTACTGTCTCCTCTCTTCCCTTGCATCACCCCCCCTCCTCTCCCAGCAAGGAAACCGGGGGCTACAAGAGGATAGGGAGAGGGAGGAGGGGTGTGTGAGACGCTGAGACCGGCCTGAGTCCAGATAAACCTGAACAAGTTTGATCTGGACCCAGCTGATACCGATGAAGTGAAGAAGGAGCGATAGCACCAACAATGTAAACAACTGTAGACTTGGCTTGAAGGAAGGGAGATAAGTCATGGGTTTGTAGAATATTTAGATAATTTATTTTGCAAATGCTGCAGATTTTTTAAATAAGTTTGTTTGAATCTTAGTGGAAGCGCGACTCATCTGCTCAGCTCCCACCCGCTGCCTGTAAAATCTGCCTTTGCTGCAGGACCTGAATGATGCTAGGACGCTGCACCGAAGCTTCTGATTGGCTCCTCGCACCCTGAGCGCCCACTGTTTGTTAGAAGGCCCAGCTTCTCCCAGTGCGTGCGCATGCTCCAGTCCACGTATAAAGACAGAAAGCGAAGTGAGCCTGGGGACAATGGACGGAGAAAACGAGCCCTGAGGTAAACTTCCTCACTTCAGAGGCGTCCCAGTTTGTCTGTGTTTGCATTTGAGGAAGAAAATGTCGACTCATCTGAGTCCCTTCTGGAGACTGAAGGGTGAAAACAGGATTCTGAATGTGATAAGTTCCCATGATTAACATGCACTTTGTGCTTATGTTCGTGTGCAGCCTTATGGAAGCGTGAGGGGTGTGTGTGTTGACACACAGACACGCATCAGCGCCTGACCTCATAGCCTGTTATAATTGAGACTAATGGCAAAAGCACATGGGCGTCAGGACCTTCGGTTTGAGGTTACAATAGCTCATTGTGTTTCAGCCGCCGTAGTAAAGGGTGTCACACAGTGTGTGAACACGCAGGGTTGTGACACACGCGTGTGTGTGTGTGTGTGTGTGTGTGTCTGCGCTGGTGCCGCGGCCTTGAGGCCGAGCCGCCGGCTTCGTGTTTCAGCCTGTGAAGTTCAGACGCGCGGCGTGGAAATCAGCGAAGCGGCTCCTGTTACATGCGAGGGATGAAAGGCTCACAGCCCTGATCTCCGACCCCCCTCGCTTCACACGTTCATGCCGACAATATTCCATCCAGGAGGAGATTTGCAGCAGGAGGAAGATTCTCACCTCGCGGGCGCTCAGGAAGAGGAAATGTGCAGGTTTTATTGCTGCTGTTTCAGTGTTTGTGTTTAGACAGGAGGGAGGCTGCGGTCCCTGTCTCTGCTCTGATAGTTTAAATCAACAGTTTTACAAACCATTATCTTTAAGCGTTTCCTGTGTTCGCAGTGCACGAGACGCCGTTGGGGCTCGGGATCCGACCTGCAATGAAGCCTAATGTCTCCTGACAAAACAATAACAGCCGCATTAGGCGCGAATGACGCCGCAGGTTCATGTTAACATCAGCTCCACACAAATCAGTGGCCCACGTGCACATGGTGAGGACGTGGCAGTGGTTTTTGCCTGCGTCCTGTTTTATCTCGGTCACCCAGAAAATAACCCTGTTACTCAATTAGTCCTCATCCTGTGTCAAACACGGCGAGAGCACGAACAGCAGCGCTGTTACCTCAGCGCGTCCATGAGCGATAAACAGACCTCACCCTCTTCTTCCTTCAGACATGAACTCGCCTCAGCGTCCTGCGCACGTCGCCCCTGGAGCTATTTATAACCGCTTCATCATAACTGTTTGGGATGTCCCTCCTCTGTCCTCACATTCATATCTGATAAATACGAGTCCAAGGCATCAACATGCTCAAAGCAGGAAGGTCTATATCAACAGAGTCCCCCGGTCTCGACCGGTCCACAGGCAGAAGACTGTGTTCAGATCTGCGCTGGGGCTGCAGCGCAGAGGGATCTGAGATGGAAATGCCTCGTGATGCTGTGCACGAGTAGAAAGTGCACAAACAAACCCAGCACCGGCTGCATCGTGCAACGGTTTCCTGACTTAAAAACAGTCCGACGCGATAAAA